>NC_063363.1:6879513-6981395 GCF_021869965.1 Rhincodon typus
ACAGATTCATGGAGGCAGCGGTGGAGGCGAGTTTCGATTCCCGGTGGTGTCTGTGTCCAGCACAGATTCATGGAGACAGCGGTGGAGGCGAGTTTGGGCTCGTGCAGTACCCAGCAACATGGTGACATCTGCATTGGTGAGGTGCAGAGAGGAATCAGAGTGTCGAGGACATCGATGGAGGCGAGATAGCGTTAAAGAGTGGGGACTTTCATTCCGGTGGTGGTGGTACGGCGAAAGGACTTGTGTCTGGCCACCAGGCCCATGGCCCACGGCAGAGCACTTAATAAGAAGGACTATAAGTTGGACACTTTTTTAATTTCTTCATTTTTCTGCCTTATATTCTATGTTTTGGTTTATTTTTCAGTGTTTTAAGATGGCGCTGGACAGTGGTGGCACTACACAACACTTTTCACTCTATTTTGTAACAAAATACACATGACCATCAAACAATCAATCATTACAAGCGATAGATGGGACTAAATATGAATAAAGAATGTTAATGTCAAAAGTGTATGAACCAGCTAAGATACATGCACCTGAGAATTTCTTTACTTCCCTCCAATTTTCTACTTAACCATTCCCTTCTGTAAGCAGTATTTCACAACTGGGGACTGACATAACTTGCCTCCATATCTATCATTCACGTTTAAGTCTGAATATAAAATGACTTAATTTGATTTGACTTATTACTGTCACATACTGAGATACGGTGAAAAATTTTGTTTTGTGTGCTAACCAGACAAATCATACCTTACATAAGTATATCAGGGTAATAGAACAGGATGCAGAATAGAGTGTTACAGCTGCAGAGAAAGTCGCAGAGAAAGATCAACTCCAGTATATAGGAGGTCCATTTATGAGTCTGATAATAGCAGGGAAGAAGCAGTAATGGAGTCATCGAGTTATATGGCACAGAAATAGGCCCTTCAATCAAACTGATCCACACTGACCAGACATCCTAAACTGATCCAGTCCCATTTCCCAGCATTGGGCATCCCAGCCAGACCTGGCCCTGTACATGTAATTTCAACAGGATTTTCATGACTGATCATAGCACAACATTTGGTCAATGAAAAGAATCCTTTTCTGATAACGTCAGCTGGTCAGAGCTGGACCTAGCCTCATTTGTGAGGCTCAATTGGACCGTTTAGCAAACTACAAGGAAAATTGACATGTCTCTTTGAGACTTTGTAATAGCGACATTGAGAGTTACCATTGCTGAAACATCAACCATATAAATAGTGTGGGACTGCCTTTGTGGTGCAGTGGTAATGTCCCTATTTCTTGATTAGGAGGCCCAGGTTCAAGTCCTACCTGCCCCAGAGGTATGTAGTGACATTTCTGAACAGGTTGATTAGAAAATACCTATAAATACTGTGGCTGCAAGAGTTGTCATAATTCTGCGCTAAGTAACTCTGCTCCTGACTTCGAAAGGTCTGTTCACTAATCACAAGGATTAAGTCAGGAAAGTGGTGGAATGTTGGATGAATGCAGCTCCAGGAATACTCGAGAAGCTCGACACCATCCGTTCGTCAATCCACTTGTTTGGCATCACGTCTAACAGCCTTAGCATTCACTCTTTGTACCATTGGCTGCAGCGTGTACCATCTGCAAAATGCTCACCGGCAACTTGCCAAGCCACCTTCCAAACTTGCAACCTTTTACCACCTGGAAGGACAAGGCCAGATGATGCATGGGAACAGCACCATCTGCAGGTTTCCTTCCAAATCACGTGGCATCCTGAAATGGAAATATATTGTCGTTCCTTCAAAATTCTGGGGCACCCTCACCAACAGCATTGTGAGTGTATCGTCACAGGAAGACTGCAGCAGTTCAAAAGAGCAGCTCAATTCCAGCTTCTCAATGGCAACACGGGCTAGGTGATTATAGCTGGCCTTGCCAATAATACTCTCATCCCAACAATGATTAAAAGGAAATCAAGAAAGACTGCCCAATAAATAAAAACATATTTTTAAAATGGCAGAGACATTACCTGAGGGAAGTAGCCTCACTAAGACTGAATCTTCTTTCCCAGATGAATCAATGTCAATGGGTTCCATCAAACATTCAGATCATAGAATCCCCAAAGTGTGTAAACAGGCCTTTCAGCCCAACATGTCCACACTGATTCTCGGAGAATCCCACCCAGACCCATACCCCTATAAACCACCTAATCTACACATCCCTGAACACTATGGGCAATTTAGCATGGCCAATCCACCTAACCTGCACATTTTTAGACTGTGGGAGGAAACCGGAGCACCCGGAGGAAACCCACGCAGACACGGGGAGAATGTGCAAACTCCACGTAGACAGTCGCCCAAGGCTGGAATCAAACCCAGGCCCCTGGTGCTTTGAGGCAGTAGAGCTAACCACTGAGCCACCATGCCATTAACAGGGTCAATTGTAGCTTGTCTTCTGTTATTGCGTGGATGATGTGGTTTGTAACATTTGACACAACAGTGTTATGTGTAATGTTACAAAGTCTCATGCCAGTACAGTGGAACTCTTGTTAATCAATCACACCATCCATCAGTCACCACACAGCAAGGAAAGCCATTTATCAGCCATCTTAAACTTTCGGTTATTTTGAGGTAATTAGGTTACTTAGAAGTTTCTTGATAGCTGTGTTAGTGTGAACACATATGAAAGATTTGCAGCTTTTGCTTTGTTCTACATTTTATGGCAGTTTACAAAGATAATGTAACTTTTGAAAAAAACATCAAATTAGCCATTTCTTATCATCCACAGCTTGATCTGGAATAATTGTCCACATGTTGCCATTTTCTCTTAAACATGACCCCAAAGAGAAACATAAATGCAAATACCTAAGCCACGATTAAGTGGAGATATTATTGTTTTAACAAATGTCAGAATAATTGCTTGGGACATTTATGAAATATCAGTCCAGCATCCCATGTTGCTGCTGGGTTGTAGGTTGTGGTGTTTTGTCGCTAGCACAGGGTTCTGGCTAAGTTCAGATTTTCCTGCCAAATTAGACACATTCCATTTTGAATTAGAAATTCATTACTGGTGTTACCATCTATAGAAAGGTAGCTGGTTCGTCTTTCATTTAGACAGAGTGAGACACGGCCACAGCATGCAGATCTACAATACTTCTGGAACTTCAGGAATTGCTACCTTTACATTACAGATTGTGGTATACGGCAGAAGTACATTATACACAATACGCTATGATAGGCTGAATGGCCTGCTTCAATTGAGGATGGTAGAAATTCATAAAAATTATACAAACAAGGAATAGCCCATTTAATAACATTGTGGCTGATCTCAATAATCTGACCACTGTTGCCTTTAAATATTCAAAGACTCTGCCTATTCTACATTTTCAGGAAGAGAATTCCAAAGACCCCTCAGGATCTTGTATGTTTCAGTCAAGTCACCTCTTACTCCTCTCAGCTCCAGCAGACACCAGCCTAGTCTGCTTAACCTTTTCTCATTGAACAATGCGCCATACCAAATAGCAGTCTGGGAAACTTTCTCTGAACTGTTTCCAATGCATTTACATCCTTCCTTAAATAAAGTAGACTAGTAAGCAAGGTTAGATCACATGGAGTATAGGGAGAGCTAGCCATTTGGATACAAGATTGGCTCGAAGGTAGGAGACAGAGGATGGTGGGGGAGTATTGCTTTTTGGATGGATGCCTGTGACCAGCAGTGTTCCACAAGGATCGGTGCTGGGTCCATTGTTTTTTGTCATTTATATAAATGATTTGGATGTAAAGAAGGTATGGTTAGTATGTTTGCAGATGACACCAAAATTGGTGGTGTAGTGGACAGTGAAGAAGGTTACCTCAGAGTACAACAGGACCTTGATCAGATGGACAAATGGACCGAGGAGTGGCAGATGGAGTTTAATTTAGATAAATATGAGGTGCTACATGTTGGTAGGGCAAATCAGGGCAGGATTTATACACTTAATGGTCAGCTCCTTAATGGTCAGTTGCTGAACAAAGAGATCTTTGGATACAGATTCATATTTCCTTGAAAGCGGAGTCACATGTAGGTAGGATAGTGAAAGAAGGCATTTAGTATGCTTGCTTTTATTAGTCAGTACATTGACTGTAGGAGTTGGGAGTTCATGTTGCAGCTGTGCAAGACATTGGTTAGGGCACTTTTGGAATACTGCATTCAATTCTGGGCTCCCTCCTTTAGGAAAGATGTTGTGAAACTTGAAAGGATTCAGAAAAGATTTACAAGAATGTTGCCAGGGAGGTTTGAGTTATAGGGAGAGGCTGAATTGGCTGGTGCCATTTTTCCTGCAGCATCGGGGACTGAGGGGTGACTATGTAGAAGTTTATCAAATAGGGTAAATAGTGAAGGTCTTTTTCCCAGGGTATGGGAGACCAAAACTAGAGGACACATGTTTAAGGTGAGAGGGTAAAGATTTGAAAGGGACCTAAGGGGCAACTTTTTCACGCAGAGGGTGGTGCATGTATAGAATGAGCTGCACAAGGAGGTGGTGGAGGCTGGTACAATTACAACTTTTAAAAGGCATCTGGATGTGTATATGAGTAAGAAGGATTTAGATGGATATGGGCCAATTGCTGGCAAATGGGTCTAGATTAATGTAGAATATCTGGTCGACATGGTCGACATGGACGAGTTGGACCAAAGGGTCTGTTTCCGTGCTGTACATCTCTATGATTCTAAGTAGTTATGAGAAAAGATTGAATAAGCTCAAATTGTTTTTCTTTGAGGAGGCTGAGAATTGAAATAATTGAAGTGTATAAAACAGTGATGGGCTTGGATAGAGTGAATAGGGGATACCTGCTTCCTCTAGTGGAGAAGAAATAAATACTGGGGTGGGGGGAGGGGAGAAGGGGTGCACAGATTGAAGGTGATTGTTAAAAGGATTAGAGGGAGCATTAAGAAGAAGTTTTGCACATAGATGGAAGTCGATATTTGGAGTTTTCTTCCTGGTTTACTGGTTGAAGTGAAAATCCTCTTTTAAAAGAAGCCTATGGTAAGCTGTGAGGCTACAGATCAAATGCTGGAAAGCGGGATTAGAATGGATGGGTAGTTTATTCATCTGGAACAGGCATGATGGGCTGAATGGTCACTTTCTGCTGTTCCATGGTGTACAGCTGGGCTATAAATATGCTGCCAGTGACAGGAAGGTTCCAGTAATGCTGTCCATATCCACCTCTTTTCGAGCACGAGTCCTTAAGAAGGTACCTGTAGAATCCAGATGCACAATTAATGAGATGAAGAATGGAATATTGTGGGAGAAAAGTTGCTGTGAGCTATGGCTGACCAGGGACCGTGAATCTCACTTGACAAAACACTTCAGCCCAAATTGGGAAAATTCAGCCCATTAGAACTACCTTCTGAGCTAACAGGATTGATTTTATAAAATTGTGGTCCTGACTGAGATTCCTACCCTCTAGGAACTGCAGTCAGAAAAGCCTAAATGCAGTCTCCTCAATTTCTAACCCTTGGGAAAGGTTTTGCCAAATGTGTTCCAATGTTTTTGCTAGCAAACAGAATGACTGTTCATCAGCTCATGATCATTCATAATATCTCAGCATTATTCAGCGGAAGATGGCATCGATGCAAAAAGACCCTTATGAAAGTCATTCCACCAGGACCCACTGGGATGATTTTCAGTGCTTTATAAATAGTTGTGCATTACCAACATAATGAGTGCTTTATTTGGTTTGATTCCAAATACTTGGTTTAACTGCATTAGACCTGAGGGAAAAATCATTGCAACTGTTTTTTGATAGTGTTTATGCATTAACTCAGAAAGCCTGATTGGAAAAGAAAATCATTTACTGTTGAACACCAAAGTAGAGCTGTTACTTGCGTTATACATAGCCAGTCCCAGCCCAGGGCAAACAGTCCTGCAGATTCATCCCTGAGTCTGCTCCTTTTTTAAAATCAAATCTATTTTTCCCAATTGACTTGTCTCAGAGGTGTTATTAACACTCTGGAGCAGGTAGGACTTGAACCCAAGCCTCTCCTGTCTAGGGATAGAAACACTACCTCTGCAAAACAAGAGGGCTTAAGTAATGTGTTCCAGCTTGGCAGGCCACTGCCTGTTACCAAGGAAACTCATACTCGTTGAGCACCACAAGTAGATTAATTAGTGATTCCCCACGGGCCTTGTACAGCTTATCATAGTTTTTTGGATCACTAATCTTTGTTTAACTAATTTTTACAAGCATACCTATGAGATACATTTGGAGCAATAGGTTAGATCTGACATCTCCAGGAACACCAGTCCCAAGTAACCTCACTACCAACCAATCAGGACTTGAAATGTTCTGTCTGGTTCAGCCTCGCCTATGTGCCTCTGCTTTGTTCTTCCTTGGGATGTCGGCATCACTGGCAAGGCCAGCATCTATTGTCCTAATAGCCCTTGATCTGAGTGACTTGCTCGGCCAATTCAGAATCCAGTTATGAGTCAACCACATTTCTATGGATTCAGAGACACATCTAGGCCAGACCAAGTAGAGATGGCAGATTTCCTTCCCTAAAGAACCAATGAGTTTCTACAAAAAACAATGACAGATTCATGGCAACTATTAGCGAGACATGCTTCATGTTTCTGATTAAAATTAGATGAATTTAAATTCTTGGGTGACACAGTGATTCAGTGATTAGCATTGCTGCCTCACAGTGTTAGGGATCTGGATTCAATTCCACACTCCAGTGACTGTCTATGCGAAGTTTGCATGTTCTCCCTGTGTCTGTGCGGGTATTATCTTGGTGCTCTGGTTTCCTCCCACAGACCAAAGATTTGCATCTTAGGTGGATTGGCCATGCTAAATTGCCCATAATGTCCAGGGATGTGTAGGCTAGGTGGATTAGCCATGGGAAATACAGGGTTCAGGGATAAAGTAGGGAGATGGTTCTAGGTGGGTGCTGTTTGGTGGGTCAGCGTGCACTCAATGGGCTGAATTGCCTGCTTCTACGCTGTTGGGATTCTATGGTAGCAGCTATCATAGTGGGATTGGAACACAAGTCTCCACAGTATTAGCCTGGAATTCTGAATTACAAATTCAATTTCATTACCACAACAGCAGCACCTCCCCTATGATTATGTTTCAAACAGCTAAACCCTTTGTATTTTGTGCCACACCTTTGTATTGATGAGTTTTAACTGCTGATATCAAAGTTGCTCCTAGTTTTTTCCCATTATATTGCTCGGTGAGCACCTGGCTATCTACAGTGCAGTGAGTTTTATAAATCAGATTGGAGCTTTCAACCAAAACCAGACTGTGTTAGAAAGTTAGACAAGTCTGTCTGTGGATTAAAAAGTTTGTTGATTTAAGAAGACAGACTTACTGATGTCTTCTTCCCTTGCAATGGGCAAGATTTGGATGCAGAAATCCTCTATCATCATGCACGCAAGTTGGCAGAGAAAATAAATAAACTTGGTTTTGAAAAATTGGACATCCAACCTCCCTCCTCTATAATATTCTCGGTATTTACAAAATATTTTGTGGTCTGCTGAGGTAAGGGACACATCTCAGTGTGGGCCACATATTACCACAAGAAAGAGTGAGATCTTTGGTGGTATACAGTGTCTTATCACAGAATTATGCAGTTAGAATTAGCCCTCTATACTGCATTCTCTAAAGCACCAAACGCACAAAGCAGAAAATGGAAAATCTCTTTTGCCACGGTTCAGGGACAGACCATCACCAATTAGCTGCAAAATATCAGTAAATGGAATGTGAATGGCAGGATTCTGTTTTGATGTCAGAAACTTATGAGCTGAAGACTCCACATCAAAGTTTGTGTACGTATACAAATAGATTTAAGCACAGCTTCTTCCCTGCTGTTATTAGACTTCTGAATGGATCTCTCAAATTTTAAACTTAATGTTGATCTCGCTGTCTGTGTACCTTCTCTGCAGCTGTAACACTGCATTCTTCACTCTGTTCTATCACCTGAATGCACTTTGTGTGGTATGATCTGCCTGTACAGCAAGCAAAACAAAACATTTCACCTAGGTACATGTGACAGTAATAAATCGAATCAAGTCAATATTCTGCCTTCTGTCTTAGAGACAAATTATCACTAGAAAGAGCAGAGAGGAAAGAAAGATTGGAGGGACAGAGTTGGATGAGAAGAACATTTAAGGAAAGGAAGACAAAAAGCAAGAGAGAGCAAAGGGGGAGGAATGAAGGGATAAAGGGAATCAAGGAAAGTCAGAACTATTTTTCAGAACACGGTAATTAAATATTTTAATGTTAATGGCAACAGGTGTAATGTCGTGCATTTCTTCATTTGCTGGGATGGGGAGTCAAGCTCAGTGCACTCAGCGATGGACAGCTACTGAATTGTTCTGTGAAGCAAACTTTAAATGAATTGCAACTGCTCTGAGGATTAATTAACTTAATGTTTGAATATTTGTCATCCAAGTTCCCAAAAGTTTTCCAGATGCAATTATATAGTACTTTCAGTCTATCTTTATCTTCTTCACGTCACAATCATTACTTGAAGAGGACATAATTTTTAAGTTAATTTCCAAAGTTAAAACTTTACTAATTAGGCCTCATGACAAAGTCTCCAATGTGTGGGATTGAACACACTTAAAAAATGCCCACGGCAATGTTAAATGCACCAAAGTTGTTTTGAATTTTGCTCTTGTTCTAAATCTTTTGTGTCAACTGATTTAATTGACATAACATATGACTATGTTAAGACAAAGTATCAAAAGATATTAACAAGGAAGTTAATGAAACAAAAATGTTTTGTACATACAATCCAGGAGTGAGAGTTGGTCATTTGGTCCATCGAGCCTGCTCCAATGCTTGTAGAGTCATGAATAATTTGATTGTGATCTTAATACCACATACCCACCTCTCTGCAGGTAAACTTTGACTCCCTTTTTAGCCAAGAATCAATTTACTTCTTCCTTAAAATATTTGCACCTCCTTATGTTCATATGAAAATGCTCTCATGGAAAGTAGAGAGCTCTCAAGGCAGAATATTTTGCGGTGTGGTTTTATGCCCGCACCTATGAGTTTAGGTTCATAGGAAACTGGTGAGGAGATGGCAATGTCAAAGTCAACCTTTGGGATTGAACTTTTTTACAACACTGTTTATTATATATTAAGATTAAATAATAAAAAATCATGAGATATATCAGGCTTTAGTTTTGTGGTCACATCATTAGAAGACTTTTGTGTACACTACTATTTGTCTACTTCTCAATATGTGTTTCTGACATTCACATAATTTGTCTTCAAGCCTCTGTCTAGGCCTCCATGTATTTCTTTCTCTTCTTTTAACTCCACCCACACTGTGCTGTTTATACCCAGTGAGCAGTTCTATGACATCATCACAAGTTTGCTCCAGGGTCCTAAAACCCTTACACACCACCCCGACCCCCAGAGACTTTCCTTCCTGACATATGTTATTTACTAATATCACATCCAAATCATAATTGCCTGTTTCAAAATCGATCCCTGATGAGCCCCCAAACTCACTGACAGTACACTAGAGAGTAAGCCCTGCTATTCACAGAGTCATCAACATTGTTAAAGATTACATCAAAGTACACAGAATTTCCTAAAATGCCTCTTTTTAGACAAAGGTTAACAGAAAACATGGAAAAGTTTCTGTACTTAAGAAGAGTTACTACTGTGATGCTGTGGCTTTAAGAGGTTATTTTGTCTTGGTTTTTTCAAACAAGAAATTGAAAATGAGGTGCCAAGAAGTCTATGATAATGAGGCCTGGGATTTTTTTTAAAGTTTGAACAATAGAAGCAGCCTGGATGGGTGTGGCCAGCTCTCACAGACCAGGATTTCTAGTTTTTTTTTTCCAGTTTTTAGGTTTAGCTTTAAGAAGTTGCTATTGTGGCTTGAAGAAGTGGAAGCTTTTTCTCCCTCTCTCGATTACAGTCAAAAGCTGGAGGCTCTCTTCTTAGTCTGCTAGATTTCATGTGAGACAAAATCTGCTTTTCTGAATTTGCCCTTTTGCCAAAGGGTGTGCTAATGGGATGTTACTATATTGGAAAAGTTAATTAGTAATAGTTACTAATTGTTAGAGGGGAGTGATAGCCTAGTGGTATTATCGCTGGACTGTTAATCCAGAGACCTAGATAATGTTCTGGGGACTGGAGTTCGAATCCCGCCACAGCAGATAGTGGAATTTGATTTCAATAAATATCTGGAATTAAGAGTCTAATGATGACTGTGAATCAATTGTCGATTGTTGGGGAAAACGCATCTGCTTCACTAATGTCCTTTAGGGAAGGAAACTGCCATCCTTACTTGGTCTGACCTACATGTGACTCCAGACACACAGCAATGTGGTTGACTCTTAACTGACCTCTGGGCAATTAGGGATGGGTAATAAATGCTGGCCTAGCCAGTAACACCCTCATCCTGTGAATGAATAAAAAAAACTCTATCTATTATTCTGCTGTTTTCCAATAGAGTTAAATTATTCTAAATTCCTCTTTCTTTTGTTTGTATTTTAACTATCGTGTTTAAATAAATTGTGTTTTGCTTAACGTCGAGTAATTTGACCAGTCATATTAAATCTGGAACATAGTACTTTACATTTGCCTTTAAAATAAAAAAACTGGGGTCTAGACTACCTTATTTAAAATATTTTGAGGAGGTGAGGCCTGGTCCATAACACTGCTTATTACCAAAATAAAAGATTCTAGCTACAGGTAAACAGCTATGAACTGTCAACTTATAACTCTATCAGTTAAAATTCTAACCCGTTTTTTAAACTTTCTCTACACTCACACAAAGACAAACACAAAACACAGTGGAGGCAGTTCAATGGTCCTTGTCCACAGGATTCACTGAGATAATCCTTTTGGTTTGTCAGGACTTCTTACTCCTTGATCTCTCTTCCCCAGATACTTTCACGTGTTTGCAGGAGGCACAGAGTGACAGCTCACAATTTATAAACTCTGTGAATATTGGTCGATCGCAACTTACAACAACTTGCAAGTAAACATAAACAGGTTTTCTTCAAGCTTTAGGATTTCTTTAACTGCCTAGGAAAAGACAGCAGCTCCTCTTCCTGAGGTCCAAAGGTTTCTGGTTATCTTGTTCTTTCCCAGAATCACATAGTTATTTGCAGGCAGAAATTCTTTGTCATTGATAACTGGTCACAACTTCCACTGACCAATCAATATTGTGAACATCCTATCCATCTGGAAACCACTCCACACCCTCACCATGGCTTGAACACCAACAGTTTAAACAGCAATTACAGTAAGTGTTGACAGCCTGCTTTTAATAAGTCCAGCTTTCCTTTTCATAATCCTTTTCTTTAAAACAGTCCTTTTCCCATTTCAGTCCACAATGAAAAACACAGGAAAATGAAAAAGCAGCTGGAGTTGGCAGATCAGCATCCAATAAGATCATTAAAATAAAAAAAAATGTGGATGCTGGAAATTAGAAACAAAAACAGAAATAGCTGGAGAAACTCAGCAGATCTGGCAGCATCCGTGGACGGAGAGAAACACAGAGTCAATCCCTCAGATCCAGTAACTCTTCTTCAGAAGACGACAAATTACTTCTGATGGAGGAACACTGGACCCAAGCTGTTGACTCTGTTTCTCTCCATAGAAACTGCCAGACCTACTGAGTTTCTCCAGCTTTTTCTGTTCTGTTTCAGGAAGATCATGCCTGATTTAATTACTCCACATTCTGAAGTTGTTTCGATAACCTTACAAAACCTTTCTTATCAAGAATCTACATACATCTGCCTTAAAATGTTCAAAGGCTGCTTCGATAGATAGATCCAAAGACCCATAACATTCTGTGAGGAAATATCTTTTCCTCATCTCTGTCTTAGATTATTGACATCTCTGGTGATCACACCCAACCTGTCAAGACCACTCAACATCTTATATGTTTCAATCAACTCATCACTTACTCTTTGAAACTCCAATGGATAGAAGTCTGGCCTGTCAACCTTTTCTCATAACTCACCCATTCCAGGTATTCTTCAATATATCTTCTTTTAACTCATTCCAAACCCTTACATCCCTCAAAAATAAAAGACTCGCATGGTACACAATAGTCAGATGTGGTCCTACCAATCCCTGTATAATCATCTTGCTTGTTTTCGATTTCCTTCACCATAAACAATATCATTCTATAGATTTCCTTATTACTTGCTTGATTTGATTTTGATTTTGAATTTGATTTTAACTTTCGTGTCATGAGTACTCAAGTACAAAAGATACAGGATTACAGTGAAAAGTATAACGTCACCACACAAAACGCCATTTTGGGTACAAGTACCCAGGTACAGAATCTTAAGAACAAGGTAGAAAGAATAAACAAATTTAAAAGTTAAACATTGCAGTAATTATTGCATAGCACAAAACATATGAAGTCAGATTAAAAGTTACACATTGCAGACCTTCTTAATTTTAAGTGAAAATGAAGAAATAAAGCTGAAAGCTCAAACATTACAGTTTTTCTTAAATGCTTAGCCACGTTGGGATCACACTTTGAGGAATCACTTTGAGACCAGAAGTCCATGCTCGGCTGAGAGACTGCCATGCTGGGCCACTGAGAGATCACCAGGCCAGGCTGAAAGTCCGTCACGTTGGGCCTTAAGTCCACCTCGTCACACTAAGCTGGGAGGTCACCCCACTGAGTCCCAGGCCGGGAGTCAGAGGCTGGGAATCTGTGACTGGGAGAAGAAAGGAAAGGGGAGGAGAAAAATAAACACAAAGGAGAAATAAAAAAGAGGGAAAAATAAAGAAAATGGATGGAGTGCACTAGCTCTGTCTGAAGCCACCTACTCTGCTGCCATCTTGGGCATGAGGCTGTACCTGCAGACTGAGGTTTTGCAATCCATACAGTCGGACACCCAGATTCTGAAAGTTCATTTTCCACTCCAGACATCTGAGCACAAGGTACACATCAGTGAAGTACTGAAGGAGTGCCGCAATTTTGGTGACACTGTCTTCCAAAAGATATGCTAAATGGTGTCTTTACCTGCCTCTTCATGTGGACATAGAATATTGTGATGCTTCTGTGTGTAAATTAGATACGATACATCTTACAGTACCATGTTTACACCTCATAATGTGCACAATTCGCGGGAAAGTGCTTTTGAAATTGTATAAGGCACTGCACACATACAAGCCTTCCTTTTATCTTTGAGATCACATCTATGGACGTTCAGAATGGAAATCCTGCTGTGATACTGTTGTGGACACTGTTGATTAGCTTTCTGGAAAGTATCAACTCCATCATTGCAACGCATGTTTTGAAATGATTTGTACGGAAACAAACTTCAAGTGACACCGCAGGCAATTTTGCAACATATGCAAAACATTTTGTGCTAAAATCTTCATTTATCTGATTAGAAAGAAAAAGAACAGATGAGGCCTCAATTAAATTGGATATCTATCCCAAAAATAAATTATGGTTACTTGTTATTTTTCGTGAATTCTACATCCCCTGGCGAGTTAATGAAGGGGACAATTTTCTGTAACAGATCAAAGATGCTCATTTGCTCAGAGTCTTTGCCTTCTATTTGATTTCCAGTTGATTGTTAATTGAAATATCAGTTGGCATAAGCAAATACGATATGCATTTCGATGGATGAAAATGTACGCTAAAACAATTAAGATCATAATTATTGGTAGAATGCCAATGAAGTTGCTGAGGATGAATATTTCGCAGATTGAGAGATTAAGTGAGATTATACAAGTACAGAAGGGAAATTCTTTAGTAATATCTGACCAGTTAAGTCTGTCTCTGATATATCTCATATTAAGGCTACGACAGTGTTCTCAACGAACAGTTAATTAAAGAATCATAAACCCAGAGAAAGGTCAGTCAGTCCATCATGCTTGTTTTGGCTATTTGAAAAAGTTATTCAATTAGTTTAGTGTCCTTTCCTTGAAGCCCAGTTAATAATTCCTCTTCGTGTACTCATCTAATTCCATTTTGAAAGTTACTGCTAAATGTACTTCAACCATCCTCCAAGGCAATGTGTTCCACTTCAAACAACTCACAACAGGGAAAGAAAATATCTTTGTTTCATCTCGGGTCCATTCATCATTCAGCCAAACTCAAAGATATTTACAGCACAAAAGGAAGACATTCAGCCGATTGTGTTTACATCAGTCAACAAAGATCAGACTACACTAAGCCAATTTTCCAATTGACTGTACCTCTGGAGACTATGTCAATCAAAGTGAATATCTAAATAGTGCTTAAGTGTGTTGAAATTTCCTGACTTAACCACTCCTTCAGGTAGTGAGTATCAGGCTTCTCTTTCTAAGCAAAAAAGTTTCTCCTCAACTGTCCTCTTAGCTTTCTCTTAACGGAAATCTATGTCCCCTGGTTTTTTGACTTCTCTGATAATGGAAAAAGTGCTTTCCCATTGACCCTGTCTATGCCCCTCATAACCCTCTCTCAGGACCCCTCTCAACCTTTACTGCCCCCAGCTGATCCAATCTTTCCTTACATCTCAGACCCACCAGGCAACATCCTGATAAATGTCCTCCTCACCTCCTCTCACACAATCACATCCTTCCTGTAATGTGGTGATTAGAACCGCACACAGTGTTCCATTTGAGGCCTAACCAACAGTTTATACAGTTCCAGCATAACCACCTTGCTCTTGTATAGCATGCCTCAGCTAATAAGTATCCCATATGTTTTCTTAATCTCCTTATCTACATGCCCTGCTATTTTAATACACGAAGGGCGGGGGATGCTCGTATGAATTTTAGCATCGCTCATCGATGTTTTTAAATCCTCTAAGTCGCGAAACCTTGGTCTACAGAGGGTGATCTGACAGACTGGGCTATTTCAAACAATGGAATTGTAGAGCCGAGCTGTTCCATTCTGGTTAGTGAATCCAAGGACATTGATATCATCTGATTTTGTTTTGCAATTGTATACCACCACCACTATTTACACTATATCTTATACTATACCAGTGATCTAACAGCTTAACAGTGCTACTTACCCACCACCATTACTACAACAATTTTAGTAAGATGTTATATTTTAAACAATGCTATAGCTTTTAACGTTTTATAAAATTTTATAAAAAAATTTTTCTCCCACCATCATTACCTCTTGGGGCACCCTCACTGCACATCCTCATACTGGATACCTCACCCTGGTGCCATCAGGTTGGCACAGGTTCTAACATCAGCGATTTTGTAAGACTTGGTAAGTTCTGGACGAAGGATTTCCGTGCCAAGGAAGCACATGTTCTGTTTGCATCACTTTCCTCTTGCTCTCATGATGAATCCAAAGTGGAGAGATTTGGAGCCTGCAGTCAGTTCTTCAAACTCCTGGTTGAGATGTTAACATTTTCGTGCCTTTTCAATCCAAGCTTTTTCCGGTGCTTTCATATCATCTTCAAAACATACTGTAACATCGACCACTGCAGCTGTTTAGTACTTCTTAAAGGTGAGATCCAGCTTCCACAGAGATCCATCTTTGTCTTTCAGTCATCGTTCAGTATACATAACCCATCCATATTTTCCAACATACTGTTATAGCTTCATCACAATCTTGTTGTGACATTTAATCCATGTGTTTTTCACAATCAGGCAGTTGCTTGAAACACGTGATAATGTTTCTCGACATATATAACATCTTTGGCATTCTGACTACACTTTGACAAGATAATTCTAGTTGGGTAGAGATTGCAACGGAACAGTTGATTAGCCGAGACAATTTAATTTTCTATGGCATTTTCACCCAGGCATTTGAGACCATATCGTTCTTGTGATATTTGATCCCAGTTCCCTGCCTTCAGAGGTCCAATCACTTGGCCAGTTCCCACTCTCTCCTTCCATTGTCATTGATAAATGGCCTTGTTTCTGCTGTTATTCACTCAGGACTGAGGGGATTTGAGTGTTCTTCCTCCTCTACAGCTGGATTTTGTTCCAGTTTCTTCATCATTCAGAAGGTCTCGACCTCCTTGAGTTGATGTAGCCCCTTAACAATTCCCAAATTATTTTCCTTACAAAATTGGAACGATGCTTGAATCACTGCATTTTCGAATGCCTTCGGTGCTTCCCATTTATGTATGACTGCAGCCAGGATTTGAATCTCGAGTTTTGGCAAATCCAGTCATCCATCTTTTCTCCTGGCATCGATAATGCCATCAGTGGTATGTGGTGGAAGTCACAGAAACTGTTTGGTTGAGTTACGAGTCATTAATTCCAATTTCTGGAGGGTGTTTTGTGATGTCTCTGTGATGATCAGGTGGTAATATAATCTCAGGATGACGTGTTGTGAGGATTTCAATTTCCTGGACTGGTAGAAAGCAGTGGTTTTGAGGCCAGAGATCCAGCTCTTAAGTTTCTGTTCCCACTTTCCTTCAGCGATACCTGCCAGCAGGTTGATTCAGGCACGCAGTTACATCTCTGTTTTCTCTTGGAGAAAGTTATCCCTTTTTAAGTTACAGATTTTCTCGTGGTTGTGAGAAACACGTCTCTCCTTTGTAGGTAAAGTGGAAGCCTTTAATCTTCTTGATTTTGATGTGAGTCTTGTGTTATCACAGTATGAGAGTTCTATCTTTAGGTTTCAGGTCATTTCAATGTGCAAGTCACTCAATAACATGATGTCATCTGCAAAGGCCAAGGTGGAGCTGTTGATCATCTTCCTGTTTAACATCATAGATACTCCTAAGTTGGCTACTATGAGAATGTATAAAAGCAGACCCAAGCAATGTTGAAGAGGAGATAGAGACTTGCCTTGATTGACTCCCCTTTCAATTTGGATAGGATTAGTTTTGGATTTGTTGTTTTTGGTTGATGTGGTGTTGTTACTGTATAAATCCTTGGTCAGTTGTCTGAATGATTTTGGGAGACAGATTCTTTGCAGAGCCTTGATTAATAGTTTACGACCAACAGAGACAAAAGCCTTTTGGAGATTAATGAATATAACTGAGTGATCCTTTCTATTCTTTTTGGTGCCTTTTATGATGTTTTCCAGGATTGCCATGTTTTCATTGCAGCTTGGGGTTGCCACCAGAAAACCCTTCTGTCTCAGGTTAATCTGTACTGTGTCACTTTGCCTCTTTGCCATCATTTTAGTTAAAATGCAAAGTAGTATGGTTTCAATTATGATTACCCTCCAGTTATCTATATTTTTCAGGCATTCCATGTCTTCCATTTTAGGAATCAGGACCATTCAATTCTTATTAGGGAATCTGGGATTGTGCTTGATTTCTAACATAAAGATAAGAACTTAAGAAGGCGTGTAGCTGTTGTGAACATCCTCTAGTTTCATTCCATATGGACCTGCTGCACTCTTGAGATTGATCCCTTTGATGACGGCCTTGACCTCTTCCTTCTTAATAAGTCGCATCAGTTGCCCATCATCCACTCTACCGGAGTACTTTTAGAATTTATTAATATTATCCCTGTCGTTGGGCACAGATAATTTAGCGGTGAATTCCTTTTCCAAGTCCACTTTTGAGAGACAGCAAAGCGTGGTTGCTGGAGTCGCCATCATTTGGCAGGCTAACTGTCACCTGTCCTTTCTGTAAAGTAGTTGTGTTTCTTAGAGCCAAGGTTTTTTTTCAGCTGCCCATCACTTCTTTGCACCAGTGCTCTTCATGGCTCTACATCTTCATTTTTCTGTTCTTCTGCTTTTCTGGTTTCCTTTTCTTCCTTCCCTCAATCTATGAGAGGCTTTAGGTGGGTCTTCTCCATTCATCCAGAAGTCCATGATACACCTAGCTTTCTGACCTCTGGGTCCCCTTACTTGTTTATCAGTTCTTCTGCCTGAGTTAGTTGATCATCAATATCCTTATGTTTGGGGTTATGGGCTGGTGGTTGAATAATCCTCTTAGCTTGTCGCGGTCCTCTGTTTAGTTGGAAATCTCATCTCCTGGGCTGTCATCTGAATTGTTCTCTGGAGGTTTGTCAGGCAACGGGGCTTGGGTTCCTGTTATGGGGTTCTGCAATGTTCTATGCTTATGCAATATCTATTTCGGAGTTTTCATTGTGAGGATACTAACGATTTTCTAGTTTATAAACGAAAATCCTGCAAATTGTTGTTCTAGTTCTCAGAAATTTCTTCTCCTGTACACTTTAAGGCCTTCATTTCTGGCTTTGAGTGGTCTTTAAGATTTCCAAGTGTTTTCATTATGTAAATCAGCATCCTTATGTTGCTCGTGTTGGTCAAGGCCAATCTTAGCTGTAAAGGTGAACTTGCATTTACTACATGCAAAGGCTCCATGATGTTTAGTTGGCCCTACATTTTGCCTAATGACAGGCTGTTATGTGATATTCCTTGCTCTTTTCACGCTTTGATAGCTCCATAACTTTACCCAAATCATTAAAGTGAGTCAGGACAAGTGCATTGTTCTGTGCATATGATTGAGCTGAGAGATTTCAGTGAAAATTCCTGTCAATGCCACAGATATTTCTGAAGTCAATGTATGTGCTAGATTGATCCCAATGGTGCAAGAGAAACTCAGCATTGAAACTAGTTGAATTTCCCAAGGCCTAGATCAGCAAGCTGCACGGCTAAGCTCAATTGTAAGAGTCAGAGGTGCACTGGTTCGGGGATGGCCAATTCAGAGTGGATCACAAGCCAATGCCTTTGTGCATGCAATCTCATTCCAAAAGTAGTTTTACACTGTTGCAGGCACTACCTTGATTATCTCAGCCACTAGTGTTGAACCAAAAGGTAGAATTCCAAGCAGCAGCTTAATTAGAAACATTCTCACAAAACAACCAATTTAATTCATTTTTAAACAATGGAAGATGAAAGCGAGGGCAGCACAGTGGCTCAGTGTTTAGCACCGCTGCCTCACAGTGCCAGGGACCCACGTTTGATTTCACCATCAAATGACTGTTTAGTGGAGTTTGCACATTCTCCCCGCGTCTGTGCGGGATTACTTCGTGTACTCCAGTTTCCTCCCACAGTCCAAAGATGTGCAGGTTAGGTGGACTGGCCATGTTAAATCGCCCAAAGTGTCCAAGGATGTGCAAGCTAGGTGGGTTAGCCATGGGAAATGCGGGGTTACAGGGATGAGGTGGGTCAGGGTGGGATGGTCAGTGTAGATTTGATGGGCTGAATAGTCTGCTTCCACACTGTCGGGATTCTATGAACACAAAGGCCAAATAAACTATTTTAGTCCAATGCATGAAAATGTAAGGAGAATCTGAGATTATATTCCTTTTCAATAAATGCTTATTTTGCATTAATTTAAACATAATTTGTAATTTTTCCAAAACTAAAATAAGAGCAATAAATATGAACCTGGCTCCTTCAAATTCCCAAGCAAACAGGCAGCTTACTGAGTTAATGTGATTTCTGCCATCAAGCTCCTGTCACACACTCTGAGAATACCTACAGAGTGGAGAATGTCAATTGTGACAAATTCATACTGAAAAATTAACTCATTTTCTTTGTTGCTCTCTATTTCTGTGTATATTTAACACTTTGATTTTCATTTCCCAATGGATTTTTCTCTATTGGTCAGCATTTTTCTTGGAATATTTCAGTTGGTGCATTTATAGACCCATGTGTTGATGGCAAAAGTTATATTAATAAATTATCACTTGGGGAATTATACATACCATTTGTGAAAGTACTGCAACAAACAAGGTTAGACACAATATTTCACCATGTAATCTGAAAATAACATCATTTATATTTGTTTGTAATCATCAAATTCTCAGATAGTGGCCTAGGGGGAATATTTCTTGAAATCAATATTTACTTTTGATACTTCCTTCTGATACTTGTAAATTAGTTTAGAGAATTAGAGATTGAAATGTTACGGTATTATTCAATAATGTCTACATCATGGTTAATCAAATTTGAATATGCATTCAAATATTCAGATATACTTGTATTATATAGCATTGACACATTAAAACTCACTGTTGTTACCAAGAATACACATGAGCTGTAATGAGAAAAATTGGTTGAGGGAGAAATGTTGAACAGAGTACCATTCTTATCTGGATAGTTTTTTGAGACATTTGCTGTTTGAAATGTCTGGAATAGGTAATTGAAACTTTGATTTTATATCACTAACAAAATACAGGCACCTGTCAAACTTCAATGGCTGAGCTGTTTCATACCCAAGGCAGCAACTGTTGGTGGCTTGAGTTTCAAGCTTCAGCTATTAACTGCCCATCACATACTCAATCCAGAGCTTTTCTCAAGTTTAAACCCATCAAATCCACTGTTCTTATGAAAGATGGTTCCAAGACATTCCCTGATGCCACTATTCATGCCACTAATTGACAATACTTGTCAGGCACAAAGAGCACTGTGAGCAGGAGACCCATCAAGTCAGCACAGATCCTTTCAAAGAGCCCTGCAGTTAATCTCATAACCCCTGCAATATATTTTCTCCTTTTAGTGTCCATTTAATTCCCTTTTGTATGCACCAAGTGTGCAGGTACTAGCTCTCAGGCAATGCAATCCAAATCCTAACCATAAAGAAGAGAGTTTCCTCATGTTGGCTTTAGTAGTAGAACATAGAACATACAACTGTACAGCACAGTACAGGCCCTTCGGCCCACGATGTTGTGCCGAACTTTTACCCTAATTCTAAAGTCTATCTATGCTCCACCCCTACTTTATACTATCATCCATATGCCTATCTAATAGCCGTTTAAATGTCCCTAATGAGGCTGACTCCACTACCCTCTCCGGCAATTTTTCTAAACGCCTTAAATCAGTGCCCTCTTCAGCCATTGAAATTATTTCTCTTTATTTACTGTTGCTAAATTCCTCATTATTTTAAAGATCTCTACTTAACATTCTCTTGGCCTTCCCTACTCTAAGGAGAAGCACCACAGCTTCTCCAGTCTCTCCACATAATGACAATCCCTCATTCCATTCCATTAAATCTTTTTGATACCTTTTGCAAAACCCTCATATTTTTCCTAAAAAGTGTGATGCCCAAGAGTTGGACATAATCACATATATCTACAATAGGTCCCTTCTAGGTCTATAACCTCAGTAAATATGAACTCAAGACTTCATGTCTATCTTTAGAGATGGAATCATTCTTCTCATCTTTGCCAATTATCAAACAGTCAAAAGATTAAATGTCTTTGCTGGGTATTGCTGTCACCCATCAAATTGAATTTAATTTACTCTAAATAGCTCCACCACAGCTATTTGATGCTAAGCAGACAGGAAGAGAAATACAGGCCCAGACAATTCACCAAGTATGTATTGATTTACAAGGGAATTGTGAAGCCAGGTAATGTCATTCCAGTTATTGTACATGTCTGAGGATAATAACATCATCTGATGTGTCATATGTCATTCCTTATATTACCCACCACCCTTGCTAAATCTAAAATTTATCTTTATTGTCTAAAATGATTAAAGTTAAAAAATAAAACCACTTAAAGTATTAATAAAATAAAATACTAAGCAAAATATTAAAAGTATAAAATTATAAAATTTACTATAAAATTTAAAATTATAAATTTATCTAAAAAAAGGAGGATAAATCAGATAAGTGGTAGTGACCTCGTACTTGTGTAAGTTCCACCTATTCACTTCGCAGAAGAAATCATTTAGTGATCATTAAATGTCTGACTACTTCCAGTGTTAGGGAAATGGTCAGTCTTGACTCATCTTGGGCAAACAACTTAAACCTTTGATACTGCTTAAGTCTATTGTTCAGTTGTAGAAAGTCCCTCTGGCTCCCATAACAAAGTCGAGGTACACTGGTTCAAAACCTCCTGCAAGTTCAATAATTTCCTGGCTCAAGTGTTTGTGTTTATTAGCTTTTTCCTCCCAGGCTGTTTCTAATGCTGAATCATCATTTTCAAACATCATAGCCACATCGACCACTATCGTTTTACAGTCTTTGAGAAAGATGAGGTCGAGCTTCAACAGGGTCCTTTCCTTGTCGTTTAAACAGTGTTCCACAAAAGTCATCTATTCAAACTTCCCAACACGTTTCTGTAACTTCTTAGCAGTGTTATTGTGCCCTTTGATTTGCACACTTTTGACTGATAGTTCCCTGAAATGTGAGATAGGGTGTCCATTGGAGTTTGACAACAATGAGATTCCTTATTTAAATGAGGTCTGCCTCAAGTCAGGATAGTTCGTGTGGGACATAGATTACGTTGCAATAAAAGGCTGTTAAGCTTTAATCCACAAGTTTATTTAATTCCAAGACACTGGTTTCTCAAATCAACCCATTTAATGACCTCTGACTGCCTCTATGCCTTATGGATTGTACTTGATGTTATCGATGTTACAGAATGTACATGGTTTGTGAGATTCAATGGCTCCTCCATCACTGAAAGAATTGGCTGAAGGAGGGACAGGACTGGCAGCTGAATGTCCCAGGATTTAAATACTTCAGGTGTGATAGAAAGGGATGTAAAAGAGGTGGGGGAGTTGTTTTACTGGTAAAGGAATATCTCACAGCTGTACTGAGGGAGGATACATCGGAGGACTTGTGCAGTGAGGCAATATGGGTAGAACTCAGGAATAGGAAAGGTGAAATCACAATGCAAGGGTATACTACAGGCCTCCCAACAGCCAGCAGGAGATAGAGGAGAGAATATGTAAACAGATTTTTGGAAAGATTTAAAAATAGCAGGGTTGTTGTGGTGGGTGATTTTAACTTCCCCTGTGTTGACCGGGACTCACTTCGTGGAAGGGGTTTGGTTGGAGCAGAGTTTGTAAGGCCCATTCAGGAGGGTTTCTTGACACTGTATGTAATCAGTCCAACCAGGGAAGGGGTTATACTGGACCTAGTTTTGAGAAATGACACCAGCCAGATGAGTGAAGTTTCAGTGGGGGAGCATTCTGGGAGTAGTGACCTTAATAATGCAAGTTTTAAGATACTCTGGATAGGAATAACAGCAGCCCTCGGGTAAAGGTGTTAAATTGGGCGAAGGCAAACTACAGCAATATTAGGCAGCAACTGGAGAGTGTTGACTGGGGGCAGCTGTTTGAGGGTAAATCCATGTGGGAGTATTTCAAATGGCAGTTGATAAGAGATCAGGAGCAGCACGTTCCTGCAAGAATAAAGGACAGGTATGGCAAGTTGAATGACCAGAGATGTTATGACCTTTGACAAAAAGAAAAAAAGAAGCATATTTAAGGTCTAAGAGGATGGGAACTGATGAAGCCCTTTAAGTATATAAGGAAGTAGGAAAGAACTTAAACAAGAAATTAGAAGGGTTAAGGGGGTCATGAAAAGTCATTAGCAAACAGGATTAAGGAGAATCCTATGGATTTTTATACATATATAAAAAGCAAGAAGGTAGCCAGGGGACGGGTTGGCCCATTCAAGGACAAAGGACGAAATCTATGTGTGGGGCCAGAAGAGTTAGGTGATGTCCTAAATGAATACTTTGTGTCAGTATATCTCCAAAGAGAAAGAATTGTTGGAGGATGATCCTAAGGAAGGGAGTGTCGGATTTCTAAGCCAAGTTGCTATTGAAAAGGAAGAGGTGTTACGCATCTTAAAAAAGGTGAGAAGGTAGATAAACCCTCAGGTCCTGAAAGGATCTATCCTAAAATATTGAGGGAGGCAAGAGAATAAATTGCTGGAGCATTGACAGACATCTTTGTATCCTTTTTGGCCACAGGTGAGGTCCCAGAGGACTGGAGAATAGCCAATGTTGTCCCATTGTTTAAGAAGGGCAGCAGGGATAATCCAGGAAATTTCAAAGCTGTGAATCTCAAGTCGTTGGTAAGGAATCTATTGAAAAATATTCTCAGGGACAAGATCTATAAGCATTTAGAAGGAAATGGACTGATTAGCAATAAGCAGCAGGGTTTTATGCGGGGCAAGACATGCCTCACTAACTTGATCGAGTTTTTTGAGGAGGAGACAAAGATGATTGATGAGGGAAAAGTGGTTGATATTGTCTACATGGACTTCAGAAAAGCCTTTGACAATGTCCCTCATGGCAGACTGGTACAAAAGGTGAAGGTACATCGTATCAGAATGAGCTGGCAAGATGGATACAGAACTGGCTTAGTTATAGGAGACAGAGGGTAGCAGTGGGAAGATACTTTTTGAAATGGAGGGTTGTGACTAGTGGTGTTCCACAGGGATCAGTGCTGGGACCTCTGCTGTTCGTTGTCTTCACATATGACTTGGAGGAAAACTTAGTTGGTCTAATCAGTAAGTTCACGGATGATACAAAGATTGGTAGAGTTGCAGATAGTTAGGAGGATTGTCAGAAGATATAGCAGGATATAGATCAGTTGGAGAAATGGGTAGAAAAATGGTAGATAGAGTTTAATCTGGACAAATGTGAGGTGACGTGTTTTGGAAGGTCAAGTATAGGTGGTAATTATACAGTGAATGGCAGAAACTTTAGGAGTATTGATATGTAGAAGGATTTGGATGTGCAGGTCCACAGTTCACTGAAGGTGGCAGCACAGGTAGATAAGGTGGTAAAAAAAAGGCCGATGGCATGCTTGTCTTCATCGGAAGGGGCATTAAGTATGAGGATAGGCAAGTTATGCTACAGCTTTGTAGAATTTTAGTTAGGCCATACTTGGAATATTGCATATGGTTCTGGTCACCACACTACCAGAAGGATGTGGATGCTTTGGAGAGGGTGCAGAAAAGGTTTCCCAGGATATTGCCTGGTATGGGGGATTTTAGCTATGACAAAAGGTTGAATAGACTAAATTTGTTTTCACTGGAATGCAGGAGGTTGAGGAGCGACCTGATAGAATTTTATAGGATTGCGAATAGCATGGATAGAGTAGAAGGTATGAAGCTTTTTCCCAGGGTGGAGGGGTCAATTACTAGGTGACACAGGTTCAAAGTTTTGTGGGGGGGGTGGGGGGTTGTTTAAAAGAGATGTGCAAGGCACATTTTTCACACAAAGAATGATGAGTGCCTGGAATGATCTTCCAGGGGAGGTTTTGGAAACAGCCACAATAGCAGCATTTAAGAAGCACCTGGATGAACACATGAATAGGAAGGAAACAGAGATATGGATCCTGTAAGTGAAGACAGTTTTAGTATGGAAGGGTAAAATATGTCAGTAAGGGCTTGGAGGGCCAAAGGACCAGTTCCTGTGCTGTATAATTCTTTGTTCTTTGTTCACTACATTGGAGTTTTTCTGGGATTTCTTTCTAACAGAAAGATTCCAATTTCCTTTAGTACTTTTAATTGCTGAAGCTCTTCTAACCTTCCCAGATTATTTTCCATACAAGAATGAAAAGAAGCTTGATTCACTTCATCATTGGAAGATTCCAAGGCCTTGTGTTTTCTCATAATCACAAAGGGAATCTGCAACTGTAACCTTGACATTGGGGAGGCGATGCCCGAGTGGTATTATCACTGGACTGTTAATCCAGAGACCCAGATAACATTCTGAGGACCAGGGTTCGAATCCTGCCATGGCAGATGGTGGAATTTGAATTCTGGAATTAAGAACCTAATGATGACCATGAATCCATTGTCCATTGTTGGAAAAACCCATGTGGTTCACTAATGTCCTTTAGGGAAGGAAACTGTTATCCTTGCCTGGTCTGGCCTACATGTGACTCCAGACCCACAGCAATGTGTGTTTGACTCTGAACTGCCCTCTAGGCAATTAGGGATGGGCAATAAATGTCAAGCCAGTGACACCCTCTGCCCGTTAATGAATAAAGGATTAAAAAAATCTAAAGGCTGCCATCTTTGTTTCTTGCATAAAGAATTCCCTCTGTGGTGAAATGGAGGATCTCCTTTGTAAAACAATGGATAACTTGACCCAGTTTCTGAAGGGTATTCTGGGATACAGGCTGAGTAATGAACTTCTATAGAAGATAAGAATCAAAGTGATCATTGAACAAAATATGAAAGGTGCTTTGCACTGGAAGCTGCAACAATATGCTCCCCAGATTTATTTGCATTTGTCACACCGGCTGAAAGGTGCTCCTCTTAATAACTCACTCTTAGTAATGAACTTCAGTGTCTTTGTCAATAATTTAATGCAATACCAATTTTCCACAGGATTTAAGCTCTTCCTCTCTTTTACAATTACCATGCATGAGGGAATATTGATTTTTGGTTTACATTCAGGGTTAGCAATATTTAGGTAGAAAAACCATGGCTTTGTCACTAATCCCAAGATAAATATCAAAAAATCAAAATGAAAGATTGGGAACTATGGGGTCAACACACATTACACACAGCTGGAAAGCTGACAGAACACATTCAGAGACAGTTAAAGTTATGTTATAATGTTGAAGAACATTAAAATTATTGATGTGTGAAAAGCAGTACAGTGATACCAAGCAGAAGAGATGTCAAATAAAAACAAGTTTTAAAAACTCAGCAGGTCTGGCAGCATTTGTGGAGAGAAATCAGAGTTAACGTTTTGGGTCCAGTGACCCTTCCTCAAAGGATCCAGTTTGTGTCAAGGAAAACAACATAATGAAATAGCAAAGAGAAACAAAAAATTCTAGAAATACTCACAGGTCAGACAACATCTGTGGAGAGAAAATCAGAGTTAATGTCTTATGTCTGCCATCAGAACCAGAAAAAATTATAGACGCAACAGGTTTTATGAGTGGAAAGACAAGGAAAGGTGTGAGGAGGGGCAAGAAAGAGAAGAAATGTCTATAGCAGCAGGGAAAATTAAATAAACAGCAGAATCATTACCAGTTTACCCCCTATTTAAAGTAATTAGATCTGTGATTCCGATCTGAAAAAAAATTGAACTCACTGTTGGATCTGAATGACTGTTAGGGCCTATTATCAAAATATGCAATGTTGTTCTTTGAGCTTCACTGGAAGAGTACAGGGACAGCCAAAATAGTAAGGCCAGGGTGTGAGTATGACAGAGTGCAAGAGACTGGGAGTTCAGGAAAAGTCTCACACAAGACTGAACAGAGGTGTTCATCAAAGCAAACAGTCAAACCACAAAAAAAGGAAAGAAATTCCAGGTCAACAGATTGCTGAAGGATCCTCCCATGCAGTTAACAGCTGCTAGTACTTGGCACAATCTATGGAAACTCTACAAATTAAAGAGAAACACATGGTGTTTTTCTATCATCAATCATCTCTCTGTCTCCTCTGGACAGACTTGGCCTATTAAATGTCAGTGTGATTAGCCTAAAAGGAGAGAAAAAAAATCTAATCAGTGCATTGAATACTCTGTCAATCCCTTTTCCATCTGCTGGGTTTTGTTAGCACTATTTCAAATAGGACAGGTTTTGCTTTGCTGGAATTTGCTGCCTAAAAAGGTTGTTTAATTTTGGTAAATTTTATCTGGTTAATTGGTAGTTATTATGCATCAAATGTTGCATTAGAAATACCAACTTGCCCACATCTCCATATCGTCGTCCCTCCCGCCGAATCTGTTTTTCACCTTCTTGTCCTCAGGAACTGGACTCCCGTTATAACCTGGTCATTATAACCCTTTTAATACATGCCCTAGATAGTTATTCTTCATTTGTCAGCACAAAGAGTGGGGGCTGACTATTGGACAGTAGTGAACTTCACAATTGCACCTGATACCTTCCTGTTGCACATATTGCTCTCTCTCGCCATGCTTAATGAATAGTTTCTCAGGAGGAGAAGCCAGGCTGATTTAATATTCTTCGATCATTTACTGTCAGAAAACCGAGGCTAATAATGAAGATAAAGTTGCTGTAGTCTTACCATAAAATTGTTCTCTCATTAGAGACAGAGAGATGAATGATGGTGGTTTCACCTGAGGGTCACTGCTCCTTAGGTGAGGGGAAGGGTTGGGAAGAGGAGTCCTTCATGGTAAACTCAGTCAGTGCAGGAATTTAACCTATGCTGTTGATATCACTTTGTATCACAAACCAGGTCATCCAGTCAACTGAATCCCAGGTTAATAATAATAAACAGAAAGAAACTTTATTTTTCAATATGGTGCAGTACTTTGGAAGCAGGGTAGACTTTTTAATGAACTCAGATGATTCACTTTATTTATATTGTGACTGATGTCATCTGGGAGCAAAGAGGAGCCAAGAAATTGGGTGTCAACAAGTCTTATAAGAGGTTATAAGTAACATAAGGGGATGCAACTACTTAACACTGGTAAGCCATGAAGAGATGGTAGAATTGAGAAAGGCTGCCACTACTTTCAAAGCATACTTCAGCTCCCACAAATGCTGTTTAAATTAAATAAGTTGTAGTTAACAAAACCTACAGAAGACTGAATAATGTGGAAACCGATGGGTCTTGGCACACTGGATAAGGAAAAGATGTTTTCTCCAGTGAGAGAAATTGCTACAAGGTGTTACTCCTTAAAATAAAGCAGTGCTAATTTAGAAATGGCAATGAGGAGATTTTCTTTTTCTCACAGTCATGAATCTTTGAAAACCTCTCCCTCAAAAGGCAGTGGGAGAAGAATTCTTTCCCCATGCCTTGGGAGATATTTTCACGCCAATCAACATAGTGAGAACAAGATTACTAAGCATTATTATCAACAGGTCATCATCAGATGACTGTTTGCAGGGCCTTCATGACTGTATTGTTTACAGTACAACAGTGACTACACTTTAAAAGTATTTCATGAGTTGCAAAGTGCTTTCAGAGGATCTGAGATAGTGAAAGGCATAAATTAAAGCCTTTAAGGCTGTTATGCTGCTTTGGTAGTGTCCCTACCTCTGGGCCAGAATATTCACGTTTAACTCCCACCTGCCCCAGCTATGTGTTACAATGTGTCCAAGTAGGTTGATGAAATAACTATAAATGAAAACCTTTCTCCTTTCTCCACAAGTGGAGTCATAGGCTGAAAATGTGAAGTCACTAGTTCTGAAGGAGCAATATAAAATTTTGATAGCTGTGCTCTCGCTGTGACAGATCCCTGGTCTCACACTTATCCGCCCAAACCCCACCTTAACTCCACTCTCACTATTCTAACTGAGGGATTGTTCCAGTTGTGAAGCCTCAGAATGGGGTCACAGTGGAATAAAGCTTGGAAAGCACTGACTTACAGGAATAAAGTACAAATTCAGCAATTGATTGCCCATAGATTTTGTTAAACAGAATTTCTATGTGCACTGAAACGAAAGGTTAATGATAAAGTCTCCATAGTCCCATTGGGCTTTAGGGTGCTCTCTCATTAGATAGAGACGACTAATAGTGATTTAGTCTGAGGGTCACCACATTTTAGGCAAGGGGAATGGTTAAGAAAGAAGGTTCTTCATGGTAACCTCAGCTGGCTCAGTTACTGTGTCCTGGTAATAATGTCTATTAGAGATTTCACATTTTAATCTCATTGTTGAATATTTTGCATGGTTTATAGCAATTTCAAAGCTTGAATTTGATATATCCAGGCAGGTTTATCTATCATTTGTCCTTGATAAGTTGATGTTAAGCATATGAAAGCAGCTGGATTGGAGCAGACAGAACTTGAAACATGTTGAAATGTTGCCCAGTCTTTTTGCCTTGCACTCATCTAGACAAAGGCAAGAATGCAAATTTCAAATGATCACAGCAATCTATGCTACAGAGGAAAAAGTGTTGATTGGTTAGTTATTCAATTCTGATTGGCCAAAGCTTCACCATAAATGCTCATTTCTTTCTCCATCCAACACCCCAGCCAATCATAGTTGATTTGCTAACCAAACACCACCCTTGTCTTTTGCGATCTGAATTGTTGTTCTGTTTCGAATATTGTATTCTTGCATCTGCCCTGATGAGTGTAAGACAAAGAGCTTTGGCAACATGCCTCTACTTTTGGTAATAGTTCAGCAATATTTAGATTGGAGAGAAGCTCCAGCTGACAGCTGTCTATGTGGCACCTGCTCAGTTTCATAGGTACCCACAGTCTTACAGTTTGCGCTAATAATATTAGGTCATGATAAAGAAAATGATTTATGTATTCTTTACACAGCATCTTTGACAACCTCACAACATCACAAGATGCAAGGAGAATTGGTATTTCACTTCCTTCATCATCTCCAGCGTGGTAATAGAAGGGACAGGCAGCACAGTAAAGGATAAAAGATAGCATTAAAATTGCTTTATTAGTAAGTATGTGGAATGTCCAACAGAAACAGGACAATGTAACATCAAGCAAAAAATCTAACTGACTCACTAGAGGAGTGCCTCAAATTCTAATGTGAAAAGCTCTCACATGACTTCTATCTGTTTCTTTTCCAGTAGAATAGAATGACTGTTATATCTTACAAAAAGAAAGTTCATTTCTTGCCAGAATGGTCTTGGATGAAGTTAAAACAGAGAAAATTATGCAAAATATTTTTTTTTAAATCCATTTGGCAACACAAAGGAGCTCTAAATGTTGAACTCTCACAGGAAGAAATATGCTGGTAACACGAGAATTGTGCATCACAGAAATAGATAACAAGACATGTTACATGTTACACTTTACAGGGTTAATGGCAGGATTCCTGTCAGTGTAGAGGAACAGAGGGATCTTGGGGTCCACGTCCAAAGATCCCTCAAATTTCCCAAACAAGTTGATAGGGTTGTAAAGAAGGCATACAGTGTTTTGGCTTTCATTGCCAGGGGACTTGAGTTTAAGAGCCGCAAGGTTATGCTGCAGATCTATAAAACCCTGGTTAGGCCACACTTGGAATATTGTGTTCAGATCTGGTCGCCTCATTATAGGAAGGATGTGGAAGCTTTAGAGACGGTGCAGAGGAGATTTACCAGAATGCTGCCTGGACTGGAGGGCAGGTCTTATGAGGAAAGGTTGAGGGAGCTAGGGCTTTTCTCATTGGAGCGGGGAAGGATGAGAGGTGACTTGATAGAGGTGTACAAGATGATGAGAGGCATAGATAGAGTGGATAGCCAGAGACTTCTTCCCAGGGCGGAAATGACTATCATGAGGAGGCATAATTTTAAGGTGATTGGAGGAAGGTATAGGGAGATGTCAGAGGTACCTTCTTTACACAGAGAGTGGTGGGTGCGTGGAATGCGCTGCCGGTGGTGGTAATGGAGTCAGATACATTAGGGACATTTAAGCACCTCTTGGATAGGCACATGGATGATAGTAAAATGTAAGGTATGCAGGGTAGTTTGATCTTAGAGTAGGATAATGGGTCAGCACAACATCGTGGGCCGAAGGGCCTGTACTGTGCTGTACTGTTCTACGTTCTATGTTCTATGTTTTAAAGCTGATGTGATGCAGGAACATCTTCAAATATGCCAAATCATTTTGGGGTATAAATTGAAAAGCATTAAGTGCCTTTTGTTAGCTCATCCATTTGTCTATTCTTCACCTTTAAGCTTAAACAGTGAGTATTGACAGGTTAAATAACTGAGATACAATGTCACAGAGACCTAAAAAGTTGCAAGTTAGATTTTCAGTTTTGGCATCTTCTCTGGTAGTTAAACCTTGATTTTCACTGTCTAGATCAATTATATCAAGTTTCGTGAATGGATTCTAGGCTCATCTCAACAATAATTTGTAGTTACCACATAATCTGGTCAACTTTAAATAATTGTGTCCCCAGCAGCCTCTGATATTTGTTATCCAACAGAAACACAGTCTGATGTGTAGAGAATCATATCAACCTGTTCATAGATTTTATAGCACACCTCTGGAGTAGGTGGGACTTGAAACTGGGCTGCCTGTCCTTGAGGTAAGGACATTACCACTGTGCCACAATTGCACCAGCCACAAATTCTTGTTTTTATTTCTTTTATTTCCTACCCAGAAGTGCTATTACACACACCTTCTCAGCACCAAAATTATGGTGACTTCATCTTTCTTTGTGTTTTAACCTACTGACCAACACCTATGTAGCCAATTGAATATTTACAAGCAAGGCCCATTATGAGCGCACAAATTCTTGTTACTACCCTAAATTAATTGCAGTCAGAGTTTAGGTAATTGAAATTGTCGGTGACTGGGTAATTGAAATGCTTGTGTCGAACGCTTGTCTCATAATAGATCTCCCTTATGTGCAACTATATTACAGCCCCACTTTCCCATCTGTCCCAGAGTTCTACACCAGGACCCAAGAGGCTTGATGGACCAGCTGGTCTTTTCCTTCCGAGCAGCTTTGCATGTTTGTTTGCTGGTAATTACATTTTCTTTCTTTGCATTAATATCTTTCAAACGTTGTAATCAGCATCAACCAAGATATTTACATATCAATTATTTGTATGCATATAAAATAACCTCAATATGACCATTTTGTTTCTACTATCTTCCTCGATTTTAATCCATCATTTTTCCCAACCAAAGCCTTAGCCAACACTATGCTATTGCAGTTTTGTTTTGTATTTCCCTCAGCACATACGTGGTGGGGAGAGAATGTTCACTAGCCTGTAAAGTGTGCTTGCCAGCTTTAACAAAAGTAATCTTGAGCTGTAACCATAGGATAGCCTGCGGGGAATAGTTATTTTTATAGGAATCGTTTATGACCAACTAAACATTCACGGTAGAATGAAGAATGGTGATCAGAAGCATTTTATATGGCAATAATGTCCTAGTTATATTCAACATTTAGCCTTAGTCCAGAATGAGCAGTGACATTACACTGGTGTCAAATATCAGTAAATTGAGGAGTTAGCTTTTTGGCAGCACTACCAAGTGGAGATAACTTTAACCTGTATAATGCAGACTTGTATTTTAAAAGAAAAAGAGCCAAAAATCTATTGAATTTCCTTTGCCTGACAGAAAGCAGGGGCTGCACCTTTTTTTGACTAAGTGTGAGTCGGGTCAGACGCAGACAGATCATGCAAACTCCAAGCGTGGAATCAAACCTAGGTCTCCAGCACTTTCAGGGAGCTAACCACTGTGCCACCTCTCACTATTGTCTGCAACATCTTCCTGTATTCTTTCTCACTCTACCCCAGCCTCCCATACCACTGACAGTCCATGGCTTCTGTGTTGCCTCCTCACTCCCTTGGCTTACCTCACTATCTCTCCTTTCTTTGTCCATCCTTGAGCCTGTTTCACCCATCAATCAGATTACGACTGACATGTGTCTTAACTCCACCAAGACTGTCTTGGTTCCCTAACCCTAAAGAGGCATCCATAATTGAAAAAAATCAAACAATTATTAACATAATTTTGGAAAAAGTGCTTGGGATTTCCACTGTCTAATGTGTGAAGGAGGACTTTGTCACATCATCTTTAAATGGCCCAGCTCGGATTTTCAAGTTGACCTGGACCCGCCTTACCAGAGAAACAAGTTTCTTTTTATTTGCTCTAGCCATCAGGAGGCAGTGGTGTACTGTTAATGTCACTGGGCTAGTAATCTGGCAGTATGGTAAAAATTTGAATTCAACAAAAATATAAAATTAAGTCTCTAATAGCAACTATGTAACCATTGTTGATTTTTGGTCATAAATACCTGTTAAGGATGGAAAATCTGTTGTCCTTTTCTGCTCTACCTGTGACTCCAGGCCCACAGCAATGTAATTGATTCTTAATTGCCCTCAATACTTGCCAGGCCACTCATTATGGCATAACTAGGGGTGGGCAGTGATGTCCACATCCAACAAATTACTAAAGAAAAGCTTGAACACCTCAATCTGATCTTCCATACTCCAGGGAATACAAATCTAGTCCTTCTAGCCTGTTTTCATAAATAAATCCTTTAGCCCTGGTATCATTCTGTGCTGCACCAAGGCCAATACCACCTTTCCCGAGGTGCTGTGTGTAAAATTTCAATGCCAAGGTAATTGGTTTCCATTGTGCTGATGTCAGTGTCTGAGTCGCCTCTCCTGTTGCAACACTCCATCAGCATTTTGGAAACTTGTAGGAGTGTCAACCAGGGTATGCTATCTGAAATGCCAAGTAGTGAGGCTGCCTCAGTGTAACCCTAATCCCCATAGTAACCAGGTCATTGACAATTTATCCTCTTTTTCAATTTTGCTACTTTGGCCATTCAAATATCAGCCTGAAAACGATTGGAGTTTTCTGCATTAGTATATGCCTTAAGCTAATGCCATTATCAGCAAATTCAGATACTTTTACACTTTACTGGTCTATGGGTGTCTACACATGAATTATACCAGACGTTGTTGGCACTTTATCCTTATGTAAGGCTTATCCAATCCCAATATACTGTAACATTCATATTTACATTGTTACATTGGTTGAGGTTGAGCTCTCTAGTGTATCATCTATTTGCTATTTTTGCATCGGGGATAGCAAGAACTGCAGATGCTGGAGTCAGAGACAACACAGTGTGGGGCTGGAGAAACACAGCAGGCCAGGCAGCATCAGAGGTTTTGGGTCAATTTTCCTGCTCCTCTAATGCTGCCTGGCCTGCTATGTTTCTCCAACTCCACACTGTGTTGTCTCTATTATTTTTGCATGCTTATTTTATTTTGATGTCTTCTATTATGACTTTTTACTAATATCAGAGTCACACCATCAGTTATATCATCATTTGCAAATGTTATTATATTACAACATGATCTTGTCTTGACTTGGTACCATTTCAAGGTCAAATTTTTACATAAGATCTTCTAAAGGAGCAGTAAGGCAAACAGCCTTTGAATCTGAATCTTGATCGCAGCCAGGTTGAATAATTTGCAGGAGGTTCATAGGTGCAATTTTTTTTTAAAACCATGTAATAGCAAGTCTTACACTTAAACAGAAAATGAACAAGAATAAGTGTAAAACGGAAGATAAATATTGGTGAGAACTAATCCAGCCAACAACCAATTACATTTATATCACTCTTTTAATTTGAAAAGGCACTTCACAAGAACTTGATCAAACAATATGTAACACAATGGCAGAAAGACATATTAGAGCAGATTGTGTATCGAGAATAAAAGTTACAATTTTTAGAGCAATGGGGATAATCAGAAGGGAAAGGGACACGCACAGCAATTTTAAAGGATTTATTTTATTATTATGCTATTTAAATGGGATTAACGGAGCTTCTTCAGCATGGTTACTGTCTGTACAGACAGCTTTCTGCAACACAGTTTGATAACTTCAAAAATAGCTGATCAGGAAAGAAAGAATTCTTTAGGGCTCTTGGAGGTCGAGGGCCACAAGATGATGAATTAGAAACATTTGACTGGCACTAGTCTCATTGGTTCTAATGGGGAATAGAAAATTTAAAGAAGATCAAGCCTTCGGGATGAGTTTGAACAAAGGCTTTCAATCAAGCCGAGAGCGTCAATTATAGCCTCCTGCCTATCCTTCCAGGTCAATGTCACTTCAACGGAAGTAAAGTCGTCAAATGATAATGCTCTATATGTGAAATACTTGTCTGTCTTTAGGTTGTTTAATTCTTAATGATCCAAGATCAATTAACAAAAGACATTTTTTAGTTTAAAACAACATCGTAACTGACAATGGCTAGTCAACCTAAGTGGGTGTTCTGTCAGGTACAAAAGTTAAGCTGAGGTCAGTATAAGAGACCGTTGTTAGATTCTAATTGTTGGTATTATTAATGTTTAGTAGTCATCTTCACTTATCCAAAGGTCTAGGCATGGTGTAAAGACTTGATTAATATCTAAATATATCTGTCTAATAAAAAAATGACATACTTTGCTTTCTGTAACAGCTTGTTGTAGAAACAGAGGAGAAAGGAGGACTGTAGACCAATCAGATCATGGCTGAATTCCATTTTAATTCCATCTTGGTTTCTGAATTTGTTCTGTAGCTCTTAAAGTCCACGCTGAACAAAATTTATAAAGCTTGTTTCAAAATTGTTACTTAATCACCCAGCCCCTAGCAGGTCTTTTGTAAGGTTGGAAAAAAGGCGAGGAAAGGAAAGAGAGAGAAGGAAGAGAGAGATGCACACTAGGAATAATGGAAACAGATGTGGAATAGATCATTCAATCCATCAAACCTAGTCCACCTTTTCAAAAGGGCCTTTCTGCTCCTATGATGCTGCTTGGCCTGCTGTGTTCATCCAGCTCTGCACCTTGTTGTCTCATCTACGTCAAAACTGATTTTTTCTCACACTGTCACCTTATCCTTTGATGTTATTAGTATCCACAAATCTATCAATTTTGGTCTTGAACAAGCTCAATCATTGAACTTTCACAGCCCTCTGTGGTAGAGGATTGCTAAGATTCACAGCCCTCTGAATGAAGAAGTCATCTCAATCTTAAATGATAAGCCTCTTCTTCTGTGATTGTGTCCACTGGGACTAGACTCACCAGCCAGGAGAAACATCTGATCACATCCACCCTGTCATATCCTTTCAGAATATTGTAAACTTCAATGAGATCACCTCTTGTTCTTTGAAACTCGAGAGGATATGGGCCCAGTTCCTTCAATCTCTCTTCCAAAGACAGTTCCAACATTCCAGGGATTAGTCTGGTGAATGTCTGTCACACTCCCTCAATTATATCCTTCCTTAGATTAGGAGACCAAAGCTGTACACAAAACCCATGGTGTGGTCTCATCAAGGACCTGTATAGTTGGAGCAAAGCATTTTTACTCCTGTACTCAAAGCTAATTGTGATTTAAGGCCAATATAGCACAGTGATAGTGTGCCTACATCTGACTCAAAAGTCCTGAGTTCAGGACCCATCCTAAAAACATGTCATTAAATGCTGATTTAAAATGTACAATTTGTCTTCATAACTGTTCACTAACTTTTAGTCACTCATAAATCATGAAACGGATTGGAGATGGAGATGTGATAAATTGCATTTTACATCATTCCTGACTGACTTAGTTCTAATTTTAAGCTGATTTTTTTGCTCCCCTGTTCACAACCTTACCACGATAGAAAATAGTTTCTCTTGATCTAACCCATCAAACCTTTTATTCATCTTAAACCTGTCAACAACAACAACAACAATATAATCATCTACACTCAAAGGAATACAACCTTACTCCAGAAATCCTTTGCTTCAGGTAGAATGGACTACTCTCAGGTTACTGTCGTTACAGAAGCAAATATGGCTGCAATTTGTTTTTCATCAAATTTCCATGAACAGCAATGTGCTAAGTGACCAGTTAATCTGACTTTGATGGTTAATTAAGGGACAAGTCATGACCCAGGTATTGGGAGAAACCGCTGCCAACCTATAAATAGTACTGTGGGATCTTCAATGTTTACCTGAAAGAATAGACTGCCATTCAAGTCTTACTTATAATAATGAAGGGGGTCAGTTGGCTGGATGACTGGTTTGCGACACAGAATGACACCATTAGTGTGGGTTCAAATCTCGTACGAGTTGAGATTACTGTGAATTAACACTTTATCTCAACCTCTCCTCTTACCTGAGTTGTAGTGACCCTTAGGTTAAACCACACCAGCATGCACTCTGTAATCAGAGGGCACTCCTGTGGTCTGGTAAGACAATGGTGACTTTACCTTACTTACAACAATGTTGGGTTGGATTTTATGTCCTTGCAGGGCACCTGGAGCAGAAGCAAGTAAGATTTTTTTTTGTGAGTGCCAATTCCTGACTCTATGTCCTACCACAAGGCCATTTGCCCAGAGGAAGTGTGACAGGAATGATGACAGAGTGACCCTCTTCCAATGTATTGTATGATGGATCCTCACCACAACTCATTTTGATGAAGCATCCAGCTGCTAGATTTGCTGATACCATCCTCTTTCATGGTAGGTACCTACAAGGCCTGATTGGCCAAGTGAGGCACAGAAAATCAGAAGTAAAAGAAGCAGGAAATGGCCACTCCACCCCTCAAGCCTGCCCTTCTTTAACAAGATAATGGCTGATATGGCCCAAGTCTCAATTCTTCTTTTGTGTCAACTCATCATATCCCCCATATTTCAAAATCCTATCTACCTCCTATTTGAATATTTTCAGTGTTGTAGCCTCCACAACTCTTTGGGGTAGACAATTTTAAATATTTGCCGCCCTCTCAGTTTTAAATGAGTTTCCCTTATTCTGTGAATATCTTACCTAATTTATGACTGCCCCAGAAGTGGCAATATCTTCTCAATATCTACCCTGTCAAGCCCCTCAGAATTTTGTATCTTTCACAAAATCACCCCTTATTCTCCTAAACTCTAATGAACACAGGGCCAACCTGTTTAGCTGTTCTTGATAAGGCAATCTCTACATCCCAGGAACTAGCCCAATGAATCTTTTCTGAAAAGCCTTCAATGCCAATATATCTTTTCTGAAGTATAGGGACCAAAACTGGACATGGCACTCTAGCTGCAGCCTCACCAACACCCTGTATAGTTCCAAAGAGACTTTTGAATACCAACATCTTATTAATAAAGGCCAAAATTCTATTTGCCTTCTTAATTACTTGCTGTATCCATATGCTAATTTATTTCAAGTTCACACGCAAGAACACCCAAATCTCTCTTTGCTGTGTTTTTGATGTCTGTCTCTATTCAATAAGTCTCTACCTTAGTGTTCAATTCTCCTCATAATTATCTATAATATTCTATGAGCTCTCCTAACTACTTGCTGCACCTGCATACTAACATCTTATGATTCATGCACTTGGACACTCAGATCCCTCTGAATCTTAATTCACTCATCATTTAGATAATATACGTTTTAAAAATTTTCCTGCCAATTTTACGTTTTCCCACATTATACTCTATTTGTCAGATCTTTGCCCACTCATATCGCTTCCTTTTGTCCACTTCACAACTTACTTTCCTACCTATCTTTGTGTCATTATCAAATGTAACCAATATTCCTTCAGTCCCTTCATCCACATCACTTACATAAATTATAAAAGTGTGGGACCCAACATTTATCCCTTTAGCGCACTACTTGTTGCATCTTGCTACACAGGAAGTGATCTATTTATGTTTAATGTCTCTGCCTCCTGTTGCTAGCTAATAATCTATTCATGGTAATATGTAACGCTCTACATGTTTTATTTTCTGCAGTGACCATTGATGTGGTACCTTCTCAATTGCTTTCTGAAAATCTAAATACAGCACATCTATTGCTTCCCTTTGTCTACTGCACATGTTATTTCCATCAAAGCTCTCTAATAAATTAGTTAAACATGATTTCTCTTTCACAAAACCATTTTGACTCTGCCTTATTATCTTGACCTTTTTTTAAAAAAAATACTGTGCTATAATGTCTTTAATAATAGCTTCTAGATGTTAAGCTGGAAGGTCTGGTGTTTCCTGTTTTCTGTCTCCCTTGCTTTTTAAATAAAGGAGTTACATTTGCTATTTTCCTTTCTAACAAGCCTTCCCCAAATCTAAGGAATTTGGACAATTAAAAACAACGCATCAACTATCCCACTAGCTTTTCCCCTAAGACATTAATAAGAAGACCATCAGGACTTGGACATGTGTCAGCTCACAGTTCCAAAAATTTGCTCAGTTAATCCGAGTGTTCCCAAACCGGAAACCATGGATGAACCAGGAGATCCATTCCCCAATGAAGTCCAGGTTTGAAGCGTTCAAGTTGGGTGACCCTGACCTGATACAGGAAACGACCTTCACAAAACCATCAGGGGCAGAAAGAGACAATACCAGGCTAAACTAGAGTCCCAGACTAACCACACAAACATACATCAACTGTGGCAGGGCTTACACGATATAATGGGTTACAAAGCAAATTTGACTGGAATCGCTAGAAATAAAGCATCCTTCCCAAATGAGCTCAATGTTCATTCTATGCTCGTTTTGAACAGAAGATCAGTGAAATGATGTCACATGCCCCAACAGCCTCAGGTGCAGGGTTACCCATAGTGACCGCTGCAGACGCCACATTGACATCTTGAGATTGAACCCACAGAAAGCAACTGGCCCAGATGGAGTCTGTGCACTCAGATCCTGTGCGGATCAGCTGGCAGGAGTATTCACAGATGTCTTTAACCTCTCCTTACTCCAATGTGAGGTTCCCATGTGTTTCAAGAAGATATCATCCCAATGCCAAAGAAAATCCTGGCAGCGTGCCTTAATGACAACTGTCTGGTGGCTCTGACACCCATCATTATGAAGGGCTTCAAGAGGTTAATAAATGGTATACATCAACTCCGGCATCCCAGAATGCTTTGATCCATTACAATTCACCTACTGTCACAATAGGTCCACGCAGACACCATTTTCCTACCCCTGCACTCATCCCTGGAACATCTGGATAATAAGGATACCTACATCAGACTCCTATTTATTTACTATGGGGGAGTTGATGGCCTAGTGGTTTTGTCACTGGGCTGTTAATCCAGAGATCCAGATAATGTTCTGGGGACCTGGGTTCAAATCCCACTATGGCAGATGGTGGAATTTGAACTCAATAAATTTCTGGAATTGAGAGTCTAATGATGACTGTGAATCCATTGTTGATTGTGGAAAAACCCATCTGGTTCACTAATGTCCTTTAGGGAAGGAAACTGCCATTCTTACCTGGTCTGGCCTACATGTGACTCCAACCCAACAGCAATGTGGTTGACTCTGAACTGCCCTCTGGGCAATTAGGGATGGAGCAATAAATGCAGCCTAGCCAGCAATGCCCTCGTCCTGTGAATGAATACAAAAAAAACTTTACTCCACCTTCAACACTATAATTGCAACCAAACACAATTCTAAGGAAAGGCCAGTGGACCCAAAATCTTAACTCTGATTTTTCTTCATGGATGTTGCCAGACCTGCTGAACTTTTCAAGCAACTTCTGTTTTTGTTTGTGTTAGAAATTACAGAGAGTTGTGAACACAGCCCAGTCCATCACATAAACCGGCCTTCCATCCATTGACTCCATCTACACTTGCTCCTGCCTCAGGAAAGCAGCCAGCATAATCAAAGCCCCCTCCCTCCCACCCCAGTTATACTCTCTTCCACCATCTTCCTTCAGGCAGAAAATACAAAAGCTTGAAAGCACATACCAACAGATTTAAGAACAGCCTCTTCCCCGCTATTATCAGACTTTTGAACAGTCGTCTCATAGTTTAGAGTTGATCTTTCGCTGCACCTTCTCCGTAGCTGTAACACTACAATCTGCATTCTGTTCTATTATCCTGAGGTACTTACGTAAGATATGATTTGCCTGGATCGCATATAAAACAATACTTTTCACTGTATGTTGGTACATGTGACAATAATAAATCATATCAAATCAAAAAAGTTCAATCTTATGATTGTAATTTTCTTTTGTTACTCACTCCTTTCCATTTCCATACTTACAGCTATTCCTGGCATATTATTTTATTTTCTGTAGTGAGAATTGTTGCAGAATACCTGCTAAATTCATCTACCATCTCCTTATTTTCTATGTTGAAATGCCTGATTCACTTGCTACAGGACCTACGCCTACTTTGTTAACTCTTTTCTTTCTTAAATATGCATACAATTATTTTACAACCTGTTTTTTTATATTTCTACTAGCTAACTCCTTTATTCTAAATTTCCCTCCTTATTAATTTTTTATGCCATTGTCTTTTATATATTCTGTCCAATCTTCTGCCCCATCATTCAAATTTGCACAATCTTTTTTCCTTAAAGTTTGGTGCTATCTTTGGATTTTTTATTTTCGTTAACCACAGGTGATGGGTGCTTCCTTTGGAATTTACTCTCTCACGTTGGAATGCATCTATTCTGTGTATTCTGAAATATCCCCATAAATGTCAGTCACTGCATCTCTATTAACCTTTCGCTCAATCAAATTTGCCAGTTCATTTCAGCTAGCTTTGCTTTCATGCCCTCTTAATTGCACTCATTTGAGTCCTTGGCCCACTCCACTCTTCCCCTAAGCTGATCGGAAAATTCAATTACGTTACGATTGCTGCTACCTAAAGAAGCCTTCAGTGTTGGATATTTTCCTAAGCAATCTGTTCAAAGATGCTGTGACTCACAAGTGGGAACTGAACTCAGATCTTTTGACTAGGGGTATGGACACTACCACTGCACCTCAAGAGCCCTTTGCCTTCACTATTAGTTCCTGTGTGCATATATTGAGCAATTGAAACTTCTTTCTGACAGAGAGATAGATATTTCCTATTCAACTTGTTCAGAGATATTACTTCACATCTCTGGAGCAGGTCAGACTTGCACCTGGCCTCTTGGCTCAAAGATGGGAACACTACCACTGCACCACCACAGCTTTTTGCCTTCACTATTAGCTTGTGTTCGTTTCACTATTTTCACCTGCTCTCTGCTGCCTAATGGCCAATCTGCATGTTCAGCCTGAATCGTATGTAGCAGCAGGCTTTAAAAACAACAGGCTTCACAGCCAATCCTGACCTATCCGCTATTGACTCGTGCATGGTTTCTAACCCTATCGCAGGTATTTAGGCTGGGGAGTTCATGTTTCTCCTTTCACCAGATGTTGGTCCCAAGTGTGCGTCCAGTTATTCCGCAAACTTCATCCAGCTTGGTCAGTGTTAAGTGAGCATTGAATCTGGGATCTTTGCATTCTGTCTGACCAGCATCATTCCTGGTAACTCATCAATCCAATAAATCATTGGAAGACCTTGAGAATTAATGAGTTACCTTTGTACATGTATTTGCCACATAAAGTAGCAAGAATAATCTATAATGTCTGAAGAAACAATTCTCCTTCTGTTGGCTGTTTCTGTTCCCTTTATTTAATTGTCAAGGCATTACAGTGACCTCGCACTTACTTTACATGTCCTCCGTTACCTAATAAATGACCAAGAGCAGCTTGCTGACTTATCCACAATGTCAGTGTTAACGGAAGTATGCAAACACTATTAACAGGAGAGAGATGCTGTACTCGATTAAAAAGTGAAATGCACCATCTGTTTCCCACTGCGTACTGTTAAAAGTCATTCTATGACTGATTTGGAGATATGCATCATCTTTCTATTGCACCAGATTAGTTTGAATACACCTTGTTTCAACTACTTGTACTGCAGAAGATCTCATGCTTGAATTAAGGTGTATATCCTGCCACTGCACTGGCAGAAGGCATTAGTGCCAGTGAGATCAGTGATGTGTGCCTGAATTGCTAACCAGTGCTGACCATATCAATGCACATGCACAGCGCCACTGACTCCATGAGGAATCCACAATGCTATCATTCTACTCAGAGCCCCCCTCAGGATCCCACTGTCTCATTTCACTCCATGCCCTTGATGACTCTGTCTCCTACTTACTGCTCATTCAATGGGCACTTATCCTCTCACATTCTCAACTTGGTGTCCTACTCTCCCGCTTGCCACTTGACCCAGAATTCCACACACCATCCCCTTACCACACCTCTTACTAACCTTCCCGGTCGGCCCATTCCTGAGCCCCTCATGGCTTTGTCCCCAGGGACCACTGAGGCATCATGGTGGTGAATGGGAGGGAGGTTTAATGGGATAAAGTGTGTGACGGGCAAGGGTTTGGAGTGAGCCAGGGAGAAAATTGTAATTCCAGTTTTGACACTCATCTGAAACACCCTCAACATCCCTGGCAGAAATGCCATCGACCTGATGATTACACAGGCAGTGACTGTGCCACTTGCATTTGAGGTGGATTTCAAATAAGTGTCAATAAAAACTTGAATTTGTGTAACATTTGTGATCAAAGTGTAGAGTTTGCATGCTCTGCCCGTGTCTGCATGGGCTTCCTCTGGGTACTCTGGTTTCCACCCACAGTCCAAAGATATGCAGGTTAGGTGGATTGGACACGCTCAATATGGGGTTATGGATGTGGGTGGGATTCTCCTTGGAGGGTCAGTGCAGATTTGATGAGCCAAATGGCCCCTTCTGCACTGAAGGGAATCTATGAGACTCCAAGATGGAGCTGCATTGGTGGAGAAAGCCTGGGTTCAATTCCCACCTACTCCTGAGGCGTGTCATTACATGTTAATTAAAACTATCTGTACAAATATTAAAAATATTTAGATTCCAGGACACATTACCTCAGCTCACTGCCTGAACAGTGCGTTGCCTCAGTATTCAATGACGAGTGGCATCAGTCAACTCTGGTGCCCATTGCTGGAAAAAGAATTTGAACCTAAACTGAAGAAGCAACAACAAAATAAAGTGCAAAGATCATTTTGAAACTGAAGGACTTATACAGATTAGACTGAACGCTGAACCTTCAAAAACTAATCTTGAAAATGTACCTGAGATCTCTGAATCCTCAACCAAAGACAGAAGGCACTGGAAAAACTCAGCAGGTCTGGCAGCATCTGTGGAGAGAGAAACTGACATTCCGTGTCTGATTTGACTCCTTGTCAGAAATCTGATGAAAATTCTTATAGGAGTCAAAATGTTAACTCTGCATCTCTCTCCACAGATGCTGACAGACCTGTGGAGTTTCTCCAGCATTCTGCGTCTGTTTTGTATTTTGCCTTCTTGCATCTGAATCCTCAGCTGGGTGAGAAGAGGGCCCAGAGAAAATAGCAGCAGCACCTGAACCCTCTCTTTTCCTCAGCAGCAACTTTAGCAGAGACTGCCGTATTAGAGTGGGGCTCCTGCCCTTCACCAGATAATGTTTAATCGAGAGTTAACTTCACAGAACAGATGCCTGACAAAGTACCACACCTCCTGAACAAATATTAAAATCACCCCAAAAGATCCATATAAATGCACCGTAGTGATTGGAACATGGGCCAGGCGGATCTCATTGACTTGATTGGGGTTGTTAACCTGGGCCAATCAGGGAGCCCTGGCTGACAGATATAAATAGGTGATTCAGAGGGTCTCCCCATCCTGGGGTCTGGCTCAGAACTGGCTGGTCAGAGCCTATGTACTGTGCACATATAAATAAAGGGGGACTTGGTGACGGAGTACCAGCCCCTGTGCAGTTATTTCATGCACAGAAGTGACTTGCATTCACTCAGCATTTCTCTATTACTGAGAGCAGTAATCATAAATGCGAATTAAATAAACTACATTACTCTAGAGGAAACTTTTTCAAACTTCTAATGACAACTCTCATAGGTTAGTACAGCAATTTAAAATTCAAATTGCCTGCTCGTTTCCCTCTTTACAATGTCTTTTGTTCAACTCTCTCAAAGTCAGCTTCGCTTCTCAATACGTCACCTGCAGTGAAGTAATATTTTTCCAGAGAAACATCGACATTGGCTTGAGAACATCCACAGTGGTGTAGGTTTGACGAGCATTCATGCTGTGATTGTGATTCATTGCCTGCTTCGTCAAAAAGGGCTGTGTCCTTCTGGGCAAAAATAATGATGTTGCCATCCATTTCTTTCACTGAGAGCATTTCAATGGTCTCCTTCGAACAGAGCTGTGAGATCTTTTATAGGCAGAACTTTGGTTTGATGTCTCTTCTGAAAGAAAGCACTTTCCTACTGCAACAAAAGCAAAATATTACAGATGCTGTATATCTGAAACACACAGAGAAAATGTTGGAGAAACTCAGCAGGTCTGATGGCATCTGTGGAGAGAGAAACAACAGTTAATGCTTCAAGTCTGGGATGACTCTCCTACTATTTCTAGCTATCTCTCCCTCAATCAAAACACTAAAGGGCAGATTAACTGGGATATTGAATTCTGAGGAACGCTCACTCAACCCGATATGTTAACTCTGATTTCTCTCCACAGATGCCGCTAGACCTGCTGACCTCTTCCATGAATTTTTGTTTTTGTCTCTGATTTCCAGCATCCGCAGTTCTTTCGGTTTTTAACTTGGCTCTTGCTGTATGCAAACTGAATGCAGTGCTTGTCCACACTTAGGAACATTGGAACAGGAGTAGGCTATTTAGCCCCTCGAGCTTGTCCTACCATTCAATGAGATCATAGCTGAACTGTAGTCTAACTCCATATACCTGCCTTTGGCCACTATGCCTTAATATATTTGCGTAGTAAAAATATATCTATCTGAAATTTAAAACTAACAACGGACCTAGCATCCACTGCCATTTGAGGAAGAGAGTTTCAGGCCTCTACCAATACCAGTAAAGTTCACTAACTTTATCCAAACCTCTACCAACACCAGTAAAGCTCATTAACTTTATCCAAAGCATATCCAAAGCTCATTGAGTTGTTTGTAAGACCATCCAACAGTAATATCTGTATTGCCTTTTTTTATATATATTTGGATGTGGTTGTCACTGGCCAGGCCAGTATTTATTGCCTAGCCCTAACTGTCCTTGGGGATGTGAGCAGTGAGCTGCCTTCTTGAACCACTAAATTCTGTGTGGTCGAAGTACATTCCATTGATTAGCACATGCCATTCAGAAGGAGGGTCCAGGATTTTGACCCAGTGACATTGAAGGAGCATTGACTATCCCCAAGCTGGGTTAGTGTGTGCCTTAGAGGGGAGCATGTAGGTGATACCTCTTCCGTGTATCTGCTGCTCTGGTCTACGTAGGTGGTGAAAGTTACAGTATCAGAAGATGCTGAGAAAGGAGCTCTGCTGAGTCAATGAACTGCATCTTGTGGACAGTATACATTGCTACCTGTGTGCATTGTTGGTGGAAGGAATGAATATTTATAGTGGTGAATGTGGTGCCAATCAATTAGACTGCTTTGTTCTGAGTAGCAGAACAAAGGGTCGTCTTTAGTGTTGTTTAAGCCTCACTCATCCAGGAGCATAGAGATTATTCCATCACTAAAACAGAAACCTCAGCAGGTTTGGCAGCATCTGTGAAGAGAAAGCTGAGTTAACATTTTGGGTCAAGAGACCCTTCATCAGAAGTGGGCCTAACTGACTACTCTTAACTTGTACTTTGTAGATGGTGGATAGGCTTTGGGAAGTCAGGAGGTGAGTTACTGCCACATAAGTCCCAGACTCTGACCTGGTCTTGTAGCCATAGTATTTATATGCTGGTCCAGTTCATTTTCTGGTCAATAATAATCCCCAAGATGATGATATTGTGGGGTTCAGCGATAGTAACACCATTGAATGTTTAGGAGGCGATGGTTAGATTTGCTCTTGTTGGAGACGGTCATTGCCTGACAAATGTATGGGTTAATTGTTAAATAAAACCCTTGGAGCTTGAACTTATGGCTCTGACAAATGGGGAGGAGACACAGTATTTTGCATCATCAGTCAGCATGCTGGCTTACTGAGACCATCCTGCTCCCAGTTCATTTTCCCAGGTGTGAGAGGAGGTGGGAGGCTTCATGTGCACTAATTGTCCAATTCAGGTAAAAACAGGAGCTAAACGACTGCTCCCCCATTCAGAGTCCTGAAACCTGAGTGAAAAATGCATGCCTTTATTTTCAAACGGATGCATAATTCCTTTAGACATTTTGTGACCTGATAGATTTTGTGAAATACGAAGCATAGGCAGAAAGCAAGATTTCCACTTTCTATTCATTTAGGCCCCTTCAGTAAAATTATTGATGAGAGGAGATATGCACAGCCTTTTTATCGAAAGGTTATCCTGCAGGCAAGTCTCTAGTTTAAAATTAAAGATGAAGAAACAACTATAAAAGATGAGGAATATGTTCGAAAACATATGGGTTTTTCTGCTGCCTTGACAATGCTGATTTGCAGTCCAGACAAATATTTATTTCAGCGAGCCACTGCAAGAAAGATTGATTAGAATAGGGACTGTGAGGCATTACCACAGGACCAAGTTACTGCTTGGGCAAGTTTGTTCAATTAAAAGCAAATAAGAACATTGCACAGAATGTAAAAAAATGAGCGGGGATAGATTGAATACTGGGAGATCCAGCACAGGCATTGTTCTTAGTACAACAAAACTTTCTGCAATGATCTCACTCACCGTTAATGGCTGTGATTAATCAGGAAATGCTCCATTTACCATTTTCCACTCCTGGGTTACATGCAGTTGAGGAATGTGAGAGTTTGGGTAGAATTGAGGTCCCAAGGAGCCCTGCTGCTCTTGCTGATATGTCACTGAGAGCTAACATGCAGGTACAGTAGCAATTAGGAAGGTAAATAATATGTTGGCCTTTATCACAAGGCAAATTGAGTATGGGAGTAAAGATGCCTTATTTCAATTGTGTAGAACTCTGATGAGACTAGTCCTGGCATATTGCATGCAGTTTTGGTCCTGTTGCCTAAGGAAGGATATATTTGCCATTGAGGGAATGCAGCAGAATTTCACCAACCTGATTCCTGGGCTAGCGGGAATTGTCCAATAGGGACAGATTGAAGAGCTTGGAACTGTATCTTTAGAGTTTCGAAGAGTGAGAGGTGATTTTAGTGACTATAACGAGGTCAGCCAGGTGGACCTCATAGGTTATGAGTTCTCTAATTGGGGCTGTTAATCTGGTACAGTCAGGGGCCCACAGCTAACAGGTAAAATGAGGTTTGTCAGGCATCCAGACTCCCCAAGAACTGGCTCTGAGGGAGCTGGACCAGTGTCAAGGACTTTCCATGTGTAAATAAAGGGTGACTTTGTAATGGGATATTGGCCGTATGGAGTTATTTCAGTGATCTCATTCAAACATATCAAATAATTGAAAGGATAGACAGGGTTGGTGCAGAAAGGATTTTTCCTTTGGCTGTGGGATCTAGACACTGGGAAAATGTAGTGTTAGAATACAGAGCAGGCCATTGAGGAATAAGACGAGGAGGAATTTCTTCACTCAGAAGGTGTTGAACTTTTGAAAATTTCTAGCCTAGAGGACTGTGGGAAGTCATTCATTGAATAGGCTTAAGATTAATAGGTCTATAGATACTAACGACATCAAGAGATATGGGGATGGCACGCAAACTGGAGTTGAGGTAGATAATTAGCTATGATCTAGAATAATGCAGCAGGCACAAGGTACCAAATGGCCTACTTTAGCTCCTATATTTCTGTGTACTATTCATTTTTAGTTCTGATCCTGGTTTAGCAGAGACACAGTTAACTCCAAGCACTGTTTTTGAATTTGCAGAATATTTTATGTTTGTGAAATTACCATTGTAAATATTTAACTTACATTTCCTTACATTATTTGGTTGACAAATCTTGTTGATCAACAAAACTGTAAACCTCTGATTGCTTTTTGCTATAGTGTGCCATTAGCCTTTTATTTAATTTCTGAACCTGATAAGTTAATAATTATCTTTCCCTCCTCCTCATTAATTTCCATCTATTTACACCTTATCTACTTATGGCATGTGTTCATCACATTTAAAATGTGGCATTCAATGTGTTACATTTTTGTTACAGCTGCAAAAATGATCTTCATAAAAAGGAGTGTGAGAATATCAGTCATTTTCTGCTGGGTGATGTGACTTTGAGGAAATATTGGAGATTTGAATGCTAATGTGTGTAGGGTATCTGTGGAAGTTACTGGAATTGGACATTTTGTTTACAAAGTACACATAAACAATTGTTTTCATTCAAGATATTTGAGAACAAAGTGCCAACAAATTTGGCCAGTTCTCCAAATATTCCCCTGGATTTATGTGTCTGGTTAATATCAATCATGTTGCTGAGATATATTCGAAAGGACCTTCCCTCCCAACAGCAGCAACAAATGAATAGACACTTTTACTTACCCTGTGCGGAACATATATTCCAGAGCTAATAAGACACCAATGTGCTCAAAGCCAGAGCTGAGTGAAAGGCCAATTTATACCAAACAAATTTGGTATCCATACCAGAACTGGATCCATTATGTGAATGCTTTATAAAGAAGTACATGCTAATGATTGTTCAGACAATTAAGGTGGGCCAATAAATCTGGATCCTTTATAATTTCACCAGACAATAACAATCTTCTGCTTTTACCTCAGGTTTAACTGTAATATGATCTAAAAGTAAAGCCCCTGCCCCAGTAATGCCTGGGGAAAGGAAAATTTTTGCAAAGCTCCAAACAATGTCTACAATTTAGCCGCATGTGAACCCCCTAAGGTTGCCAGCTCCAGTTGGATATACTCCTGGAGGTTTCATCTCATGTCTTCCTGCCTCCAGTTGTACTGCCTGCACTGTCCCGAGTTTGGTTGCTCGTCCTCAGTCTATCATCTCCCTATGGCCAATTGGAAAGTGAATACACTCTTTGTTACTGAGCTGGATGGTACTTGACCTTCAGAAAAACAACATGAGACCAAAATTTAATGACCACTGTGAAGAAACATTGAAAAAAATTAATAAATTAATATAATTTGTTTCTCCCCTATGTTGTTTCTTTTATGTTTAGCTTGCAGACAGTGAAGTGCAGATCACTGGAGACTCCACAGCAATCCAGGAGATTGGATGACGGTCAGGGTCAGGGTAAAGGTCAGAGTTAGGATTAGAGGTAGTATCGAGAGCTCTAGAGATCTCAACTAAATGGAATGGCATCACTCACTTTACTAGATGATGGCATGACACAGTTTATATGTTTTTAAGACAATAGCTCTGTATTGTGACTTCAAACAAGAACTTGGCTCACATTTAGAATAAACAGACCACTGACAAATATGCTAAAGAATGATCAAAATTGTTGATTAGTTGAACATAGAGGTCAATTTAGCCCATCCAGTCAGCTCTCTTTCAGAGAGCAATCCACTTAGTTCTACTTCCCTAAAATCTTTCTCACATCAGGACAGTAATTTTCCTTATTAAATATTTTTTATACTTAAACCTTTGGAAGGTTACTATTAAATGTGCTTCCATGAATAACCTAAACCTGTACCCTCTGAATATCGATGCTAAGCCATTGGAAACAGCTTCTCTTTATTTTTCTGTTATTCATTTTTGGGATGTGGGCATCACTGACTGGCCAGCATTTCTTGCCCACCCCTAGTTGCCCTTGAGAAGGTGGTGGTGAGCTGCCTTCTGGAACCACTGCAGTCCTCTTGCTGTGGGTTGACGCACAATGCCATCAGGGAGGGAATTCCAGGATTTTGACCCAGTGACAGTGAAGGAATAGCAATATATTTCCAAGTGAGGATGGTGAGTGGTTATAGAGAGAAACTTGGAGGTGGTGGTATTCCCATATGTCTGCTGCCCTGGTCCTTCTAGGTGGAAGTGGTCGTGGGTTTGGAAGGTGCTGTCTGAGGATCTTTGGTGAATTTCTGCAGTGCCTCTTGTAGGTATTACATACTGCTGCTACTGAGCATTGGTGGTGGAAGGAGTGAATGTTTGTGGATGTAGTGCCAATCAAGCGGGCTGCTTTGTCCTGGATGGTGTCAAGCTTCTTAAGTGTTGGTGGGGCTGCACTCATCCAGGCAAGTGGGGAGTATTCCATCACACTCCTGACTCGTGCCTTGTAGATGGTGGACAGGCTTTGGGGGAGTCAGCAGGTGAGTTACTCTCCGCAATATTCCTAGCTTCTGGCCTGCTCTTGCAGCCAGTCTGTTAATGTGGTGAGTCCAGTTGAGTTTCTGATCAATGATAACCCCCAGGATGTTGATAATGGGGGATCAGTGATCCTTAACACTATTAAATGTCAAAGGGTGGTGGTTAGATTGTCTCTTATTGGTGATGGTCATAGCCTGGCATTCGTGTGGCGTGAATGTCACTTGCCATTTGTCAGCTCAAGCCTGGATATTGTCCAGATATTGCATTTAAACATGGACTGCTTCAGTATCTGAGGAGTCACAAATGGAGCTGAACATTGTGCAATCATTGGCGAACATCCCAACTTTTGACCTTATGATGGAGGGAAGGTCATTGACGAAGCAGCTGAAGATGGTTGGCCCTAGGATACTACACAGAGGAACTCCTGCAGAGATGTCCTAGAGCTGAGATGACTGACCTCCAACAACCACAACCATCTTCCTATTTGTCAGGTATGACTCCAACCACCAGAGAGTTTGCCCCCTGATACCCATTGATTCCAGTTTTGCTAGCCAAACCAATTCTTGTTTTAAATACAAATCTCCTCTTAGTCTTCTCTGTTCTAAGGGAAAAAGACTAGCTTCTCCAGTCTGTTATTTATATCCTTCCTAATTGTTGGATTTGTATTTGAATTTTAAAAGAAAGATCCTGAAGGTGAAACCCAGTACAATGACGAGTCAGTAAATATGACAGTAATGTACAGAAAGTCTGCACAGGGAGTTGATGACATGATGGTGCAGAGACATTAATTATATTTCAGACTGTCTGTTTATGTCTTCCTGTCCATTAAGCCTCTGGCAGAGTAAAAGAAACCTTCAAAAGGACACACTTCATTTATATGCACTCATTTTGTATTCCAAAACACAACCATTGTCTTTTCATTTAGTTTCATAACCAGGTGCACCCCTTGTGAAAAGCACCATCAAAGTATACCTGAAATGTAGTTAAGACTGCATCTCAGCAGACAAAGGGTAATTTTACTTTTAAATAAAGATATTATAGAACAAGTGGTTTTAACATCCTAATTATGAGTTTGTATCAATTGAGGGCAGTTTGGGCCCATTTATTTTCTTAATTTATTCCAGTGTGATCACCTTTCTTTACCTGCTCCTGGCCCTATTTCTTACGATCGTATTTCCATCTATTATTACAGATTTAATTGAATGGACCAACAGGATGCCAGGCCTGTTTGACATTTCTGTTACATTGATATCTTTTGATCTGTTTTTATTTCCCAGGTTAATTGCATCACATCTAAGATTTCAGACTGATGTATGGGAACACAATAAATTGAAAGTGTAGACCTTTGGGCCCATTATTCCAGTCCCTCCATTTAGAGCAGTAATAGCTAATTGTGGATTTAACTCCACTTTCCTGCCCAGAAAACCTAGATACAGAAAGCAAGAGTCTTTGTTTAAGCCCTTAAAATAGATCTTAAATACCTCAGGCCCCAGCACTGATCTTTATGGCATTCCAGTCTTCATAGGCTGCCAACTTGAAAATGACGTAATTATTCTAATTTCTGCTTCTTTTCCATTAATCCATCCTCTGTCAATGCAAATATATCACCCCTGACTCATGAACCCTTGCTGTTTAAACCTTTTCTGTGGTACCTTATTGAATGCTTTTTTGAAATTCTAAGCATGTTATATCTACAGGTTTCCCTTTATCTACCCTAATAGTTGCATCCTTAAAAGCCTCTAATAAATTTGTCAAACAGGATTTCCCTGTTGGCATATTCCAAACATACCATGCTTTTCAAAATGTTTTCCTGATGACTGATGCCAGGCTAAATGTCCTTTAGTTCCCCACTTTTGCTCCCTCACCTTTCTTGTTTAGCAGTGTTGCATTTGTTAACTTCTAATCTGATAGCATCATTTCTGAATCAAGAGAGTTTTGGAAAACTGTTGACAGCTAATCCATTATTTCTGTATCTCTCTCATTTAGAATCATAGGATGTAAGGCATCATGTCCTGGAGATTTGTAAGATTTTGATCCTTTGAGTTGTTCCAGTACTTTTTTCTGTTAATATTAATTATCTTAGTTATCTCAGATGTTTTACCTCTAAGTTATCCTTTTTTATATGTAACTAAAGTGAAAGCAGACACAAAATCAATGTTCAATGCCTCTACCATTTCTGCATTCTCCACATAATTTCTCATGTTTTTGCTTCTAAGACACCAATACTTACTTTAGTTACTCTCTTTTTATATCTTTGTAAAAACCTTACAACCTATTTTCACATTCCTGGTTAATTTGATCTCATGCTTTTTTTAGTTCTTTTTATCCACTTTTTGGTGACTGCTGGTTTCTAAAACATTCCCAGTCCTCAGACTCACTTATATTCTTTTCAAAATGTTAAGCCTCTTCATTTGATTTAACACTATTCTAAATCTCCTAGTAGGACATTTCTTTTTTTCTAAATAGAATGTACTTTTGTTGTAAATTTTGAATGGTCTCTTTAAATGTTTCTCACTATTTATTGACTGGGGTACTTTGTAGTTTATTTATTCGATTAATCTTAACCAGTTCTCTCCTCACACCTAATTAATTGACTTTATTTAAGTTCTAGATATTGTTTTTGGTCATACTATGTCATTTTCAAACATAATGTGGAATTCAAATGCATTATGATCATTATTCCTCATTAGAACTTTTACTTTGACATTACTCATTAATCCTGCCTCAGTGCCAAGTACTAGATTGAAAACAGCTTTACCTCTAGTTGGCTGTCCAAAACTTTCCTCTCGGAAAATTCTTTCAAAAAGAATTGTGTTCTGAAGAAGGGTCACTGGACTTAACATTAACTCTGATTTCTCTCCACAGATGCTGCCAGACCTACTGTGCTTTTCCAGCAATTTCAGTTTTTGTTTCTAATTACTTGCAAACAAGCTAAGGTCAATCGTAGCAATCATGCTATGCTGGTTTGGCTCAGTCAACTCAGCACAACTAGTAAGTGACTCTGAGATCTGTTAAGCTTGCTATCAGCGATGTGCAAAATAAAGACACCATGGTCAAGTTGTAGAGAATGGTTCAACTTCATTGTTCGATCACAATGGCTCTCCTTGACTGACAGGGCCTTTGTCTTCTCATTCAAACTGTAGGACAGGCCAGTACCATACAATACAGCAAAGCAGCATGACACGTGTGGAGTACAAAAATGAAAGAAAAGATATACATTTCCATTCTTCCACGTCACATTGGAAATTTTTGTTATTCAGGGGCCTGTGGTAGATACTTTGTTCTTTCTTAATTGTTTATTTGCTGAGTTTGCAGTGCTTTTCTCCTTTCCTTATGTTTCCCCATGACGTGAGCCATACTTTGGACATTATCAATTGGTGTGCAGTAGCATAGTGGTAATCCAGAACCATGGGCTAATGAGCTGCAGGCAGGAGTTCAATTCTACCGAGGCAGTTAGTGAATTAGAATTTTATCATTACATATATCAGGATTACCAAAAAAAAAGTCTTCGTTATGTAGGCCATAGAACAATTGATTGTTGTAAAAGTCCAAGTGGTTCACTAAAACCATTCAGAGAGATACCTGCCATTCTTCGGTCTTGTCAAATGTGACCTCTATAGCAATGTGGTGGTCTCTTAACTACCCACTGAATTAGCGGTGTAAGTCATTCAGCTGTACTCAGCAAGCAGATGACCACCTTCCTCTCAAGGGCAGTAAGGATAGGCAGTAAGTTACAGCCTTGATAGTAATTCCAAACATGAAGAAAAAAGCAAAATGGACAGGATGTCAAGCTTCTGTCATGATCACTTTATAACCTATCTCTGGAAGGTGGTCAACAGTAGATGGATGAAGCAGAATCTTTAGCTGTAATGATTGGTTTACAAGCTGGCATTCATTCCTGACTGTGAAAGGATCGGAACCAGCATAGTTCACTGAGGAAGCAAATTACTGCAGGTGCTGGGTTTGTAATTGAGGTTAGTACCTACTTTGAGACATCTCACTAATGACCCCATCATGACACTACTTTCATACAAAATTTTCAAGATATTGAAGACATAAAAATGTTTAAGTGCAAAAGTTAATGGCTTAAAGCCAATATTAAGGCAATTAAATTGATTTCATTCAAACTCATTTGTTATTAGTTATACATCAGTGCCACACAGCATCGTCTCTCAGATGCAATTCTTCATAGATGGTTGATTTTTGTTTAAAAAAAGGGCACAGAAGGTAAGTGTTATGAATGGTATGTGTAATTATATATATATATGTGTATGTGTGTGTGTAACTGTGTGTGTGTTGGCATTAATATCTTTGTTGTGTGTGAATGACTGTGTGTGAAAATGTGTGAAGTTTATATGCGGTCAGGACGTAAGGGAATTAACTGAAAAAACTAAGGTATTGATCAGTTCTAAGTTGAAATTCATGAAGGGAACAAACCAATTCTTTTCTCTGAACCAAAGAATAAGAAACTCTGAATGAAAACCGAAAGAACTGTGGATGTCCCTCAGGAGATTGAAATCAGTCCGTTACGTCATGTGGACTAGATGATATCCATAAAGACAATTACTAATGTCTCTCACCTAAAAAAGAGCTTCAACTTGCTATAAGGCAATGACACAGAAGGATCAGTAGAATATTTCCAAATCAGGATTTTGAATGGCTTGGGGGAGATGTCCCCATGCATCTAACTGCCCTTGTCCTTTTAAAATGTGGAGGCAAGTCGTTGGCTGGATAATGCAGCTCCAACAAGATTCAAGAAGCTTGGCATCATCCAGGACAATGTCCATATTGCCACACAGCAGGAGTTAATCTATTGATGCGTCGTCCACATTTTAGAAGGGGACAGGTCATTTTCTATCCCATTAGTTCCCTTTTGACTTAAAAATCTATTCATTTCCTGGTGAAATGCATCAGTCAAATTCCTATTCACTGTACTTTGTAAATTTAAGTACTTTCAGTCTAAAGTGGTCAAACTGTTGCTACTGGGCGTTGGTGGTGGAGAAAGTGGATATTTATGGATGCAATGCCAATCAAGTGGGCTGCTTTGATCTGGATGGTATCAATCTCCCTGAGTGTTGTTGGAGCAGCACCCATCTGGGCAAGTAGGGAGTATTTCATCACACTCCCGACATGTGCCTTATAGAACCACAATGCCATTAGGGAGGGAATTCCAGAATTTTGACCCAGTGACAGCGAAAGAATGGCGATATATTTCCAAGCCAGGATGGTGAGTGCCTTGGAGGGGAACTTGAAGGGGGTAGTACACCCAGGAATCTGCTGTCCTTGCACTGGTTGGACGTTGGAAACATGCTTGCTCTCGTGGGAGTATCTAGAATTGGGGGTCATAGTTTTAAAAAAGGCACCCATTTAAAACAGAGATGAGGAAATATTTTTTTCTCGCAAAGGTTGTGAATTTTTGGAATCTGTTCCTCAAAAGGCAATGGATATTTTTAATCAGAGGTAAATATATTTTTAATTACAAAGAGGATGAAAGAGTATTGGGGACCTGCAGGAATGTAGAGTTGTGGTTAAAATCAGATCAGCCATGACTTATTAGAGCAGGCTAGAAGGGCTAAGTAGCCTACTCCTGTTACTTATTTGTTTGTTTGGATGTTGTCCTTCCAGACAGTACTGGTCAAGTATTTGGAAAGAGCTGTCTAAGGAACCTTGGCAAGTTTCTGAAGTTCATCTTCTGAATGGCACACACTGCTTCTGCTGTGTGGCAATATGGACATTGTCCTGGATGGTGCCAAGCTTCTTGAATAATGTTGGAGCTGCACTATACAGCCAACGACTTGCCTCCACATTCTAAAAGGACAAGGGCAGTTAGATACGTGGGGACATCTCCCCCAAGCCATTCAAAATCCTGATTTGGAAATATACTACTGATCCTTCTGTGTCATTGACTTATAGCAAGTTGAAGCTCCTTTTTAGGTGAGAGACATTAGTAATTGTCTTTATGGATATCATTTGGTCTACGTGATGTTGCGGACTGATTTCAATCTCCTGAGGGAGCCTAAGTGCTTTAAAGCTAATGAAATACATTTGAAGTGTGATTGCTGTTGAAACCTAGGAAGCAAACTCTTCCAGCCAGCATTATGATAATGACCAGACAGTTTTAAATACAGACAAGTTTTTTGTGATATAGATTGAGAAATAGATATTGGTCAAGACACTAGTGATAGCTTTCTTGCTGTCCTTCAAAACAGTGTTGCAGGATCTTTTATTGTGCGGCACCCACTCAGCACTGCACTCAGGAGCAGCTTTGAGTTTTGTGCTTAGGACTGGAGGGTAAGTTCGTTGTCAATGTTGGTAGTAGTCAGGAATACAAGCCCGTTGGTTACATTTCTGTCATGCAAGCCAACCTTCCATCCATTCACTCTATCTATACTTCTCATTGACACGGGAAGGCAGCCAACATAACCGAAAACCCCTCCCACCCGGTTACCGTCTCTTTCAACTACTTCTGTCGCCAGAAGATACAAAAATTAAACACACATACCAACAGTTTCAAGAACAACTTCTTCCCTGCTGTTATTAGACTTTTTAATGGACCTCTTAAATTTTAAATTTGATGTTGATCTTGCTCTTTGTGCACTTTCTGTCCAGCTGTAATATTGTATTCTTTGCTCTGTTCTACCATCAGAATGCACTTTGTATGGTATGATCTGCCTGTGCTGCACGCAAAACAAAACTACTCACTGTACCTAGAGTCATACTGCATGGAAACAGGTCCTTCAATCCTTCATTTTCTGAAGAAGGGTCTAGGCCCGAAACATCAGCCTTCCTGCTCCTCTGATGCTGTTTGGCCTGCTGTGTTCATCCAGCTCTACACCTTGTTATCTCAGATTCTCCAGCATCTGCAGTTCCTACTACCCCTTCAATCCAACTTGTCCATCGTGACCAGATATCCTAAATTAGTCTAGCCCCATTTGCCAGCATTGGCCCATATCCCTCTAAACCATTCCTATTCATATACCCATCCAGATGCCTTTTAAATGTTGTAATTGTATCAGAGTCCACAACTTTCTCTGGCAGCCCAGTCCATAGAGGCGCTACCGTCTGTGTGAAAAAGTTGCCTCTTGAGGGCCTGTGCCCTCAAGTTTTGGAATCCCCCACTCAAGGGAAAAAGACATGGCTATTCACCCTTTCCATACCCCTCATGATTTTATAAAGTCCTATAACGTCACCCCTCAGACTCCAGCACTCCAGGAAAATAGACCTGGCCTATTCAGCATCTCCCTATAGCTCAGGTACATGTGACAACAATAAATCAAATCAAATTAAATCAAATCAAAGCATTATCACACAGGAAAGGAAGGATAAGCACTAACAGCACAAAGATTGCAAAAGATTATATACAAAGGAACAGATTGATCAACAGTGCTATAAAATTTGCAACATGGATACAGAACAGTTTAACTTTTCTACATCATATAGCTATTCTAATTATGAAACTAAGATCAAAGTCTTTATTTTCTGATGTCATTGATACATCAAAATCTCTCGGAAATACCAGCCATGTGTTTATTTCAAGGTAGTCAGGCATATTGCATTCTTTTCACTCTCTCATTTTTGTTTTTCTGTGTCAAGTAATTAGTTTACAAGTGCCACAGTTATATGTGCCTAAACTTGTATATCGTTCCCATCATAGCTCTCTGTCTGATTTTTCTGTGCCTAACCTGTTGAATTGTGTGCTGACTATCATCTTGTTAATTCAGTTGATCTCCAGCAAACATGAGCACCTGTTCGATGAGCCGGATGAGCACATAAGCATTTGTGACAGGTGTAGGCTGCTCAGTGGGTGGCAATCTGAGCCTGAGTCAGAGAGTTATATGTGAGAATCCCACCCCATGGACTTGAGCACCAACCTTTTGCTCAGTTTCCAATGTGGTGCTGAGGAACTGCTGGAGGGGCCATATTTCTGACGAGACTTTAAACTTAGGCCATGCCCGATCTCTAAATGGCTGTTCCTGCAACACTATTCCAAAGAAGAGCATCAAGCTCTTATTTTATCCGTGCCGCAGCATCCCTTAAATAGATTTGTGGAAATTAGCAGCTGCATTTTCCACATTACAACAGTGACTACACTTCAAAAGTGTTTAATTAGCTGTAAAGCACTTTGGGACATCTTAAAAGTTATGGTAGGTGCTGTATAAATGCCAAGTCTTTTATCTTTTAGCTACTGATAATTTGCACTAAAAGGACAGTAAGGAACACTCATGCATTTAATTATTTCACTACAGGCTGTCATTATTCTTCCGTGTTTTAGGTGGAATGACACCAAAACAGGAAAAAGCTGATCCAGGGCACTGTGAGTACATCCAGTCAGCCACGGTTTAACCTGAACCAAGCAGGAAGAGGCGACTTAAGGACCGAGACACTGAAGCAACCAAAACACTTTCAGTCAATATAGTACTTTAAATTGTACTTTCATAGAGGGAGTACAGCAAAGTTTCTCTTGGCTGATACCGGGGTAGCAGGACTGCTGTATGATTAGTTTGATCAGTTTTGTATTAACTACACATTAACTCCTTCACAGATGCTGCCAGACCTATGAGCTTTTCCAGCAACTTTGTTTTTGTTCCTGTATTAACTGCAGTTGGGAAGAATGATAGGGGATCTAATCAAAACATGTAAAATTCCAGCAAGGCTGGACAGACTCGATGTAGGGAGGATGTTTCCCTGGTTGGGGAATCTAGAACTAGGAGACATGGTCTCAGGATACAGGGTAGGCCATTTAGGACTGAGATGGGGGAAACACTTTTTCACCCAGAGAGTGGTCACCCTGTGGAATGTGACAATGAAGGATGTAGAGATTGGGTCACTGAGCGTGTCCAATAAAGAGACTGATACCTTTTTAAATATTAAAGGCATCAAGGGGTATGGAGGGGAATTGGGAATATGGCATTAAGCTGGAGTATCAGCCATGATCATATTGAATGGCACAGCAGGCTTGAAGGACAGAATGGCCTATTCCTGCTCTGAGTTTCTATGTTTCTGCACAATCTAACAATAGTGCTAGCTCATTTTGTGCAGGTTTCAGTATCTTAGGTCTATAGTTCCCACAAAAAACCTCAGAGAGACAGTTCAGTGCAGCACTGAAGAAGTACCACTCTATCAAGGGTGCCCTATTTTGGACAAGATGTTAAAATAAGGCCCCATCTGACTGGCATTGTTTCACAGAAGGGCAGGGGAGGGATTGCCAGTGCCCTAGTCAATATTTATCTCTCAATCAACATCACAACAACAAATTATCCAATGATTATCAGACTGCAGTTTGCTGTGCTCCAATTGGCTGTTACATTTTGTGCATTCTAATAGTGATTACACTTCTAAAAACCTTCATTGGCTGTAAACCTCTTCGATCCCCGTTAGGCGATTGAAACCAGTCCAGGGGATCGTATGAAACAAATGTTCATGAAGACATTTTCTTAATGTCACCCAGTTTAAAAACTTTCACCTGATAAAGAGTTTCAACTCACTACAAAATAGTGGCTGACTTGCAACAAGTGGAAAGTGATGATAATTTTGGACAAACTGCTCTCAGCATAACTCCTACTTATCACCTACCAGTTGTCACATGGGGTGAATGCTCACGGTTAAATAAATGTTTACTTTTGCACTGAAGACTTCTGTTAAATACTTGTAAAAATATTATTGATGTGATTTAAAGCTGCTTAAATGTGCAGTTGGCCACAGGAGAATATGCAATGAAACCTCCAGGATTAAGTCTAAGTGGGTGTGTCTGAAAGCAGGAATTGGTATACTTTCTATTGTCTTCTGAGGCAGCATGTTGCAGGAGTCCAGAGAATAGATCTTGGCAGTGAGGTGACATATATAGGGTGGCTCGGTGGTTAGCACTGCTGCCTCACAGCGCCATGGACCCAGGTTCAATTCAAGCCTTGGGCAATTGTCTGTGTGGAGTTTTCTTCCTTTGTCTGCATGGGTTTCCTCTCACAGTCCAAAGATGTGCAGGCTAGGTGGATTGGCCATACTAAATTGCCCATAGTGTTCAGGGATGTGCAAGTTAGGTGGGTTAGCAATGGGAAATGCAGGGACAGGGTGGAATGCTCTTTGAAGGGACAATGTGGACTTGATGGGCTGAATGGTCTGCTTCCATACTGTAGGGATTCTATACTGGGCTAAATACTGCAGTCACGTTTGGGTGAATCACTGCGATTTTCTCTAAACTCGTAACTTCCTATTTAAAGACTTAGATACAGGAATTTAAACCTGGACAGTCCAGGAGTTAGTTATTTGAGCCATTTCAATCAATGGCAGATTAGTGTTTCAGATGTAAAAGTAGAATCACTGATCTTTGTTAATGTGCATTGAATAGATCCCCTCCCAATTGGTCTGAAAAGGGCACTCTCTCACTGTAATGAAACCCCATTTTCGTTCAATTTTGCATTATGCAAGTGGCATAAAATCTCATCACAAAAAAACAGCTCTATTCGGTAAATATTTTATAGATAACACTTGGTCCCATGTGATCTCTTAGTCAGGTTTCAATCCTGTGCAAATGTTTCAGAGAAACTTTCTGGAGTATTTTTATTCTTATTAGATTATGGATTTCCTGAACATTATCAGTTTGCAATTTTTAGGAACGTACGAGGTACAATGTTGACCTAGTGTTGCTGGGTCAAAATCTTGGAATTCCCCCCTGAACGGTATCACGGGCCTACCTACAGCAAATGAACTGCAGTGGCTCAAGTGGACAGCTTTCCACCATCTTCTCAAGGTCAACCAGGGATGGGCAATAACTGATGGCCCAGCCAGAGATGCCCACATCCCATGAATGAACCGAAAATAAATGCATGCATTTTCTACATTGCAACAGTGATTATCCTTCAAAAGTATTTAATCAACTGTAAAATGCTGTGGAACATTCTGAGGTCTGGGAAACACTGTGAGAATGCACGTTTCTGCTCCTTTTACTGTCCCCAGGCTTTTTGTTTGGCCTTTTCCTTTTTGCAGGAGGTTACATAAAAGACAGTGAGAAGGGAATAAGTGTTTAAATATGATGCTGCAGCGATTACAGTATGTGATATGCCTGATAGACTGTGCAGTCCTTTCCTGTTTATTAATATTGTTTGCTCCTCGTTAAGTCAAACAAACACCCTTTTCAAATAACCCTTTAAAAGATTGAACTTCTATTTGATTCAGCCACCATTTTCTCCTCTGCCATTCTCAAACAGTGATCCCTTCCTATTCTGAAAGTACCAGTCCTCTTCCAATTCCTTCAACAAATGGCCATTCTTCATTCTGACCAAAGCCAGTGTGCTTTGCAGGCTATTGCACTGCAGGGGCCTCACTGCCAAGTGTGACCCCACCATTAACTGACTTCATGTACTGGTTGAAGGATGGATAGAGACTTGTGGATAGCATTAGCAGCAGCATGAAGCTTTTGGACCAAATGGCCTGTATTGCACACTGGGATTTTTACCACAATTCCATTAGCAGGTGGCTTAATTCTAGGAGGGTCCCCTGGCTATAACTAGGGCTCAATGACTCCAACAGGCAGCCTAAGAGTTTACATTGAGCAGACTCTGAAGGTCCAGGGTTTTTTTAATGTAGGTATCACTGCCTAAGTCAGCATTCACTGCCCATCCCTAATTGCCTAGCGGGCAGTTGAAGGTCAACCACATTGTTGTGGTTCTGGAGTCACATGTAGGCCAGACCATATGAGAATGGCAGATTTCCTTCCCTTAAGTACATTTATGAATTAAATGGGCTTTTCCCGACAATCGATCATGGTCATTATTAGACTCTTAATTCCAGACTTTTTATTTATTGAATTCAAATTCCATCATCTACCTTGGCAAGATTCGACCCAGAACATTACTTGGGACTTCGGATTAATAGTTTAGCAATAATACCACCGGGCCATCACCTCCCCTAAGTTCGTAGACATTTTTCTTGACAGAGCCCAGGCTGAACAGTAACAAACTTCACTCAAGTGGCCAAACTTCATTGGTGAACCAGGCCAATTAATGCCAAAGACGTGGTTTCACCGAGAGAGGGAGAGAGAGTGAGAGACGGAGGAATTAGTATTGAACCTTACCCTAAACTTGACAATGCTCACAGATTAATGACTAGTAGCAGAAAACCTTTTAAATCCAGCTTTGGTTTGGAAAGTGCGAAAGTCAACCATAACAAATTGCCACCCTTGCTGAGTTCGGCTCACTTGGCAAAGCTGGCTACAGATTTGTTTGGACCCCACCACTTACCGATCCACTGGGAGATCTAAGTTAACCAGCAAATAGTAAGCTGGCAAGTGTTTCACTGGAAAATGAAACATCATCACTGGATATTTCAAGAGCGGCCACAATGTTCTATCATCCACTATAAGGACAAAAGCAAAATATTTTGATGATATTATTCTTTTTAGTAATTTAACAGCTTTCTGGGCTTGACAAATTACGTCAGAAGATTGTCTCATCAGACATAAAGTGTGATGCACAAAAAATTATATGTCCAATGGGTCACCTCTTTGCCTGAAAGACATGAAATCAGTCGTAAAGAATTAAATTGTTGGTGGAAAGCCTTATTCCCGCAGCGCCCTGACAGGCAGATCATGCTATGAATGTAATGCACTATTCAGAACTTAAACCAAACCTGCAGACGGAACTACAAATTGTCACTGTATGTTTAGGATGTTATTGACTGAAGTTTGAGAGGGAATATGAAATAATCAGCCGGTGTTCCCATCTTTGAGTACTTTCAAAGTCATTCCTTCTCAAATTTGTCACAATCAGGTGTGAATAGAGACATCAGCCGTCTCTTCATAGTGTTTAGGACCACTGGTTGTTTTTCCTTTCCTGAGGGAATTGAGCAGAGTTGGAATGCTTATTAAAATCGAACATCTCACAAACATTCACATTGAAGCAGAGTGCATGAATAAAAGTAAACCTCAACTTGTGAAGCAAAACAGGTGTCTATTTATAAAGTGCCTTACCTATGTCTCCAAAGTGAGGTGACTACCAGTACTACATGTAATTAGATAAACATAATCAATATAAATACAGTTTTGAAAATAAAAATAAATAAATCAACAAATTAGTGTCTGAAGGATTTCAGTCCTTCATGAGAAAACACAAAAGTAAAACATTAACAAAAATAAAATGATAGCACCAAGAGTGTGACAGTATCTGGTTGAAATGTAGTTACTCTTCAAATTTTGGAAGCAGATTCATGTAACCTATGATGGTGTAACCAATGACATGATTGAATGTTAACATGAGAGAAGACACCAGTCTAGAATGAGCATTTGAAGAGAGAGGTCTTTGACACTGTGCTAGAAAGCTAGAGAACCGACCACATACAAATGTAAATGAAGGAGTGTTACGGTACTTAAGCAGTTGGAGAGTCTTACTTAGAGAGAAGGAGCAAGCAGATTTGGGGACGCACTGTGTGCAGACACCCAGAGCCCAAGATACTCCAGACTGGTATTGTGATGCGCAGGTAACATATGATAAAGCGTACGATAAAGCAGAAGCCAATTTGTACATAGCAAGGTGCCACAAACAGCAAGATGATGATAACTAGATAATCTGTTTGTAGGATTTGATGCATAGATATTGGCCAGAACACTGGGGAGAAGTCAAGTGCTTTCTACGAAATAACTTCCAGATCAGATATTAAATTAAGGTCCTGGTCTACTCTGTCAAGTGCATGTAAAAGATCCTGTGATAACATTTTTGAGGATTGGGTGGGGGTGGATTTATTCCTGATTTCCAGCTCAATTTCTATCCTTTGTCCAACGTCATTAAAGCTAATTACCTAGTCACCACGTGGTTGGTTATTTGAGCTTTCTGTGTGCAAATTGGCCGGCATGTTTCTCTAGAGTGCTTTAGGAACATACTGGCGTGGTGAAAAGCCCTATATAAATGAAAGTTATTTTTTGCTTTGGTTTTGGTGTTGGGGCAAATTACTAAGAATAAAAAATGCTGGAAATCACCGTGGGTCAGGCAGCATCCATGGAGAGAGAACAAAATAACGTTTTGAGTCTTGGTGACTTCATCGGAGTTGACATGAAGTGTGGAGGGGACGGCATTTATGCAGCGGTGGGTGGATGGAGTGCTGGGGGAGAGAGAGCGCTGATAGTGCAGATCAGAATATGAGAATGGCAGAACAGTAGTGTGTCTAACTGCCAAACTGGGAAAGAACAGGCAGTCCCACTGGAATGGAAGTGAGGAGAAAGAGGACATGGTGACAGAGAATGTAAAAATGGGAGTGGGTTGACAATCTGAAGGTGTTGAATTTATATTAAGCCCAGTTTATTTTTGGTGCTGTTAGTAGCAAGGTAGATGTACTGACAAGAGCTTTGGACAAATATCCAGCTCTTTTGTAGCAAAAGGAATTGAATTTTCTCATACAATTGCCAGTAAAAAGAGCATTCTAAAATTTAAGTGTATTTAACCTTCTGAAATCCCAAAGCAAGATTTGATCTTATAGCCCTCTGACTGCAGAGTCCATGAATCAGAGAAGTGGAGAATATTTGAAAAGTGAGAAAAAAAGTCAAAACAAAAAGAAGTCTCAACAGGAGTAAAAAGACTAACTGCAGGTTATTTTTATTATATTTTAATTTTAGAACATTTAATAAGCTCCACATCCAAATATAATTTCCACTGTAAATAAACAGCTCATTTACATTAATTCCACCATTCAATGCCTTTTGTAAGCAAAGCAGAAAACTGTTTTATGTCTTTGGCTGGAAGCAGGTTCAACTGAGAAAGCTAAGCTGTTAATTCCCAATGTTCAGCTGAACACTTATTTACATAAGTTAATTGAAGTTGATTATTACAAGAAACCTGTTCCACTGTTAGCTCCCATAACGGGATTCTATTTGATAACAGAAAGCTACAAGATACCGTCATGCAGAATGCAAAGAAAGAGAGAAGCTTAAACAGCTTAGGCTTTGTCTCTTCATCAGGAAACTCTTCTCCTTATGTTCCAGTTCTTCATGAACTTGCTCATCCTCACCTTCATTATGTCCTCCACTTGGCTGTGGGGATGTGTTGGGGGTGAAGGAAGTGTCTGATGGCACCATTTCCACCACCTCCAGCAAGATGCCATCACCAGACACATACTCCCCTCCCCTCCCTTGTCCGCCTTCCGCAGGGACCGTTCCCTCCGAGACACCCAGGTCCACACTTCCTTCACCCCCAACACCTCCCCACAGCCCTACAGCACATTCCCCTGTAACCGACGAAGGTGCATCACTTGCCCATTTACCTCCTCCCTCCCCAGTGTCCAAGAGCCCAAACATACCTTCCAGATGAAGCAACACTTCACCTGCACTTCCAAGAATCTAGTTTACTGCATTCGCTGCTCACAATGTGGTCTCCTCTACATTGGGGAAACGAAGCGTAGACTTGGTGACCGCTTTGCAGAACATCTACGTTCTGCTCGCAAAAAAGACCCTGAACTACCTGTTGCCTGCCACTTCAATGCATCACCCTGCTCCCTGGCCAACATCTCTGTCTCTGGCTTGCTACAGTGTTCCAGTGAAGCCCAATGCAAGCTGGAGGAACAACACCTCATTTTCCGCTTGGGGACCCTACAGTCCTCCGGACTCAATATTGAGTTCAATAATTTTAGGGCCTAAACTCTCCCATGTCCCAGCCCCCCGCCCCACACACCGGGCCTTGTTACCACATAGCCTGCCATTACACACCCACTGTTGTTAGTCACTAACAGTCCCCATTAACAACTATTCACCCTCCCAGCCTGATTGTTAGCAACTCCTTTGTCTGTCCAACTGTCTTTCTCTCTCTTTGGGTTCTATCCTATCGTTTACTCCCTAACCCACCCACCTCCCTATTTTCTGCATATAAACTGACATTTTCCCAGCCACCATCAGTTCTGAGGAAGGGTCACCGGACCCGAAACGTTAACTCTGTTTTCTCCTCCACAGATGCTGCCAGACCTGCTGAGCTTTTCCAGCAACTTTGTTTTTGTTAGTGAATTGGTAACCCTGTCTTCCTCTGATCTTACATACAATCATAAAATAGAGGAAGAGGCCATCCAGCTCATCAAGTTTGTGCTGACGCTTTCAAGAAACAATCCAGTTAGCCCATCCACAGCTTTTTGTCTTCATCTCACATTTCTTCTACTTTTATCCAGTTTCATCTTGAAGGCTATTGTTGATACTGCATTCATTGGCCTATCATTCCAAACCCTCACAACTCAATGTTTTTGTCATTTCATCTCTGGTTATTTCAGGACTCATCTTACATTTGTGTCATCTGATTGCTGACCCTTCTGTCAGCAAAAACTGTTTCCTTCATTTAGTCTATCAGGTTCATTCATGATTTTGAATATCTCTTCTGAGCCTATTTTGCTCTAACAAAGCATCCATATTTGAATGGCTCAACGGTGCTGTCAGTCTTAGACCTACCTGTTGAGGTACCAGATGAAAGCAGGCATCTGTGGAACTACCTTTTTGATTCATCATCCGTAGGTGTTGTGCAAGGATTTTAGGACCCTGTGGCAACCTTACGGTGATGTCACGGAGCTTATACACAGGGTATAAGTAACACAGTGTGGGAGGACTTAAGCTAGAATCAAGTGAGGAGCACATGTGGACAACAGTCATGTGTTAATAAATTCTGATATTGATGTATCTCAAATGACCAAGTGTAGTTCTATATAGTGCTCAACCCAAAATAGACAGGGTTCTACCGAAGTCTAAATCAGAAGACACTTTGCCTCCTCCTTGAAGATCTGTCTTGAACCCAAATTCTCAGGTGTGACCTAAAACCACATGACAAAAGAATAGGAAATGAGGGAAAAACTGAGGAATCCTAAAGCCTCAGCTAACTTAGACCTGAAAGTAACACTTTAAAATATGCCAGTATTCTTATGTACTGTCAACATATACATTGCTGCTCTAATGTTACTATTTAACAATAATTTATGTCAGTAAAGCAGCTGTTTTTAGAAAAAGGAAATACCCAGGTCACAATATAATTGAAGTGCAACATAACCAAGAATTAAAATCAAGTGCTGGCCGTAAAAAAATTGATAAATTGAGAAAGGTGGTGAGTAGGAGTTGTTTGGTGGTTTATTCAGTATGATTCCGTGCAAGTTGACACATGAGAATAAAACACTGCAGAATTTGACATGCAGATCATGTCTTTATAATTGTTTCTGCTAATTAGAAAAATATTGCATTTGAAGTTGCTTCTGCTAGCAAAAATAACAAAATCCCTGATCAAATCAATCAGTATATGATGAGATTCCACTAATTGTGTCTTTTTGAAAATGTACAAAGAGGCTTTTAGGCTCAAGGACACCAATGGACACATTTAAAAACTTATACGTTTTCTTATGCGCTTTCCTAAGAAGCCAAATACTGTATACTATTACATGTTTCTGCGTAGTTTTCAAGAAGTTATTTTCAGTTCTTTAAAAGTGAGTTTCTTGCAAGTAATGGAATGGACTCTGATTAGAAGTGCTTCTTTTTTGGGATAAATCCATTTATAGCTGTTGCAATCAAATTGAACCAAGTCATCACTCTTAAATATATCAAGAATTATCTTTAATGCAATTTTCTTTTCAAATTATGGTTTAAAATGCTTTTTGATTGTGCTGGTTCATGAGTGATAATTGATGATATGCAGATAAATGTAAAAAATTGAGCAAAATCAAAGCTTCAAAATTTGGCTTAATTTGCACTCAGCTGATTATGCCCAAAGATGAAACTCTTGGCCAATGAACTGCATAGAACATAATGTCAATTATGATGCTGAAACTTGTTGCAAATGCCCTTCTGGCAAGGAAATCTACCATCCTCACCCAGACTGGATTACATATGATTTCAAATGCACAGCAATATGATTGGCTCTTAACTGCCCTCATAGCGAGCTACTCAATCACATGTGGACCTACAGCTGGAAACCACCAATGTTGGCATTTTTTCTTCTATTGAATTATATTTAAGACCATATGACATAGGAGTATGAGGAGGCGATTCAGCCCACCAAATATGCTCTGGCACTCAGTGAGATCATGTCTGATCTCTTAATCCTCAACCTTACTTTCCTGCCTTTTGTCTATAATCCTTGATTCCCTTACAGATTAAAAGTACACATTTCTACTTCACTTTTGATTTTCATTAAGGCTGAACTGAGTTCTTGCAGTCTAAATGTTGATTTAAACCTAAGAGTGGCAGTACTTTATTATGTCAAAATAAATCAATTATTTAATCAGTGCCAACATTTTCTAATCATAGTTTTTGGCCCTGTTCCCAAGGATATCATATGCAGCTGTTTACATCCTTTTTTTATGACAAAACTGTTGTTTTCATTGTTTAAAAAGAGAAGTAGTTCTTTAAATGGATTTAAAGCCATTTTGACTTTTACAGACTTGACTAATTTGGGGTTAGATTACTATTTGGATTGTGGGCAGGCCAATTTGGGGCTAATGCTGTGCTTCATAACATTGCAGCATAAATCTTTAAAGGTGCAAGACAGATTGAGTGACAAGTTAATAACACATATAACATCCTAGCTTGGGTTCTTCTGACACAGTGGTAGTGTCTGTACACATGAATCAGGAGGCCTTGTTCAAGTGCATCCTACTCCAAAGGTGTGTCATAAGATGTCTGAACAGGTAAATTAAAAATGTCTCCAGAATCCTTGCTGTTCAGTAGGGACCATGGGGTACAAAAGCAAGAAGGACATGGTAAACCTGTCTAAAACATTAGTTTGGCCTCAATTAGAACATTTTGTTCTTTGTATAGTGTCATAGGGTCATAGAACACAGAAAGAGATCCTTCAGTCTAAAAAGTCCATGCCAAACATAACCCCACACTAAATTAGTCCCACCAACCTGCTCCTGGCCCATATCCCTCCAAATATTTCCTATTCATGCACTTATCTAAGTGTCTTTTAAATGTAATAACTCTGCCCGCTATCTACCACTTCCTCAGGAAGTTCATTCCACACACGAAACACACTCTGTGTAAAAAATTTTGCCCTCATGTCTTTTTTAAATCTCTATCCTCTCACTTTAATATATGCCCCCTAGTCTTGAGATCCCCCACTCTAGGGAAATGACAATTACAGTTAACCCTATTTATGACTATTAAACCTCTATAAGGTCACCATGTATAAACACATATGGATAGAATGATTTATTTCCTTTAAAAGAAGCTGTCTTTCCTTCCTTCCTACTTTTTTCTATATATTTCACCAAAATTATCATTTATAGCTGTTTTACGATCATTATTATCTCTGTCATTATATTCAATAATTTTTTTTACATATTCCTAAGTACTAACACACAGTCCTGTTACATTCAGCTTGGCTACACCTTGGAACCTAAATGAGTAAATCTCAAGCTGCACACGATAGAAAAAAAATCCTGGGTAAATGTACCTGGACCACATGAAGTGCCATTATTTAAGAAAGTTGTCCGCTATCACCTTCTCAAGTTCAATCACCGAAAGACTGCTGACCTCACCAGTGAAGCTCACATTCCAAGACTGAGTGAAAGGTTCTTTGCTTATTCTCCTTAGACCCAAGAAGGTTATTGTTATGATTCCAGCTACTGGTATTAGAGGAAAGGTCAGACTCAGCGTAAGGCCTGGCTTGATAGATCAGAACGTTTATTTTTGCAGCTTGGCCATTGGTGATCAGTCAGCGAATATATTCACGTGAGGCTGCCCATGTTCTTTCCCATGTTCTTTTAATAAAAGAATACAGTTCTGAAACATAAAAAAAAGCACAACAATTTAGAAAGTCTTCCCAGTTTCCTCACGGCAGAAAGCAAACCTGCAAAAGGACTGTGGGAAGAAAATTACACTATTGCTGTCTGTTCTTTAAGTTGCAAAAGAAATATCATTCAAAGAGGAAGAAAAAAAAACATCTAATTCAAGGTAAGACCTAAATCCAGCTGATCAGCCACTGAGTTGAGGATCACCACAGTTGGCAATAATGTGTTTTAATCACCAAAATAAGAAGTAATTTCACCCCTTTTGGTCAGTACTTTGATCTACAGACTTCATGCTTTTTATGTCCATATTTTCCACTCATTTTATTCCTAGAAAGACTTTCTATTCATCTGTTTGCCCTGTATATGAATGAATGTGTATCTGTTTAGATGTGCAGGGGCTTTAGATGTGCAGAGGGTTGGGGGGGTGGAGTTAGATTTAAACTTGCATTTTAGTAATTAATAACCTGTTTTTGCCACATATTGGATCTTGATTTACTGAGCACCATTCCCATTAGGGCCATGATACATTCAAGAGATAATTGAATTATTTTATGGAAAAGCAGGAAGAGTAAAGCTACAGGGAGAATGCAGGGGAATGGCTCCAGATGAAATGCTCCTTCAGAAAGTCAACACAGACACAAATGGCTGAATGAACTCCTTCCAAGCTGTAACCATTGTATGATTCTACTACTGTTTACTGCTTGGAATGCCCTGCCAAACGGGATACAGATACAGTAGCAGCCTTCAGAAAGGGAGTTGGATAAAAACTTAAAAGTGAAAAAAGTTACAGAGATGTCAGGCAAGAGTGGGGGACTGGGATTAATTGGATTGCTTTTCAATACAGTCAGTACAGGTTGGATGGGTCAAACAGCCTCCTTACGCTGTAAAATCTATGATTCCAAATTGAAATCACAATTTTATAGCTGCTTGAGATTGTATTAAAACAGCACCCTCTAGTAACAGGAATGCAAATTGCCTGAAATGCAATAAATTCCAAATCCCATTCTCTCTCCTTATTATCTCATTTGCTTGTTGTAGAAAATTTGTTGAGCACATTTATACAATCTATAGATAGTAATAACTCTAACACCCAGAGGAAAATATCAGCAAAGAGAAAGTTACGAAAAATCAATACACAGTAATTAAAATGCCTTTCTCATTAAGGTTCTGATGACGAGCCCGTGATTGGCAGCACAGTGCCTCAGCGGTTAGCACTGCTGCCTCACAGCTCCAGGGACCTGGGTTTGATTCCACCCTCAGGTGACTATCTGGTGGAATTTGCAAGTTCTCCATGTGTCTGTGTGGGTTTTCTCTGGGTGCTCTGGTTTCCTCTCGCAGCCCAAAGATGCACAAGTTAGGTGAGTTAGCTATAGAAAATACCAGGTTACAGGGATAGGATAGGGTTGTGTCTGGGTGGGATGCTTTTTGGAGGGTTAGTGAAGACTTGTTGGGCTGAATGTCCTGTGTCCATACTGTAGGGATTCTATGATGGTCACTAATGCCATCTGTACTACATTAATCTGAATCAAATGTTCTGCTGCATTCTTAGAGATATAGATAGATTAGGTGAGGTACAAAACCCTGGCAGTTGGAGAGAAATGAGATTGTCCACTTTGGAAGGATGAGTAGAGGATCTGAATATTGTTCAAATGGAGACACACCGTAGGATGCTGTAGTACAGATTAATCTGGATGTCCCAAAACATCAGCATCCAGAGGTATAGTTATTAGGAAGATAATCGGAATGTCAGCCTTTGTAGCAGGGTTAATAGAACTACAGGTCGTACCTCTCTAACTCAGCACTCTCTGGCCTGGCAACATCTGTTGCCAGCATTTTGTTCCAATGCAAACCTATCATTATTTCCAGACTTTCCAAAGAACCTGCAGTGTTTCTGGTTTTTGGGAATTGTACTGATGGGTAAACTGGTAATCAACGTTCTCCAAATGACTGCTTTTCATTCCATTTTATGTCACACAACCCCTTTTTAATGTGTTTAAAAATAGCTATGCTGACCAACAGGTGACTCTTGTGGCCTGGCAATTCCTATGGAGCAGCAAAGAGTCAGTCCCGAGAATGCAACGTTGCGAAGGTACAACCTGTACAGTAAGGGAATCATTGTCACTACCGCACAGGGATTGGTGGAACCAACCCTGGAGCATTTCAAACACCTTTGGCCTCCTTATTAAGCGAGGTCTGGGAATAATTCAGAGAAGGTTCACAAGGTTTGTTCCTGGTGTGACAGAAAGGTTGAACAGATTGGCCCTGTACTCATTGAAATTGGGAAGAATGAGAAGCAAACTTATCTATACATATAAGGTTTTGAAGAAACTTGACAGGGTAGGTGCTGAAAAGATGTTTCCCTTCATGCTGAATCTAGAAAGAGGGCACACAGAGTTTAAAAATAAAGTGTCTCCCATTTAAGACAGAGGTAAAGAAGAATTTTTTCTCTCAGGCTGTTCATCTTTGGAATTTGCTTGCCGAGAGACCAATAGATGTTGGGTCACTGAATATATTCAAGGTTCATTTAGATAGAGATAGTAAGAACTGCCGATGCTGGAGTCAGAGATAACACGCTGTGGAGCTGGAGGAACACAACAGGCCAAACAGCATCAGAGGAGCAGGAAAGCTGATGTTTCGGGTTGAGACCCTTCTTCAGAAAAGATCTCTGAATTTCTAAATTTCTGAAGAAGGGTCCTGACTGGAAATGTCAGCTTTCCTGCTTCTCTGATGCTGCCTGGCCTGCTGTGTTCCTCCAGCTCCACACTGTGTTATCTCAGTTAGATAGACTGTTGATCTACAAGTGAGTGATGTATTCTGGGGTGGGGAGTTGAGGGCATTGCAGGCGGTAATACTCCAAACCAAATCAGCCATTTGGTTGAATACCAAAGTAAACAAGGGTCAAGTGTTCTACTCCTATTCCCATTTCTGATGTTCTTAATCCTTCCTTCTCGTAATGAACATGTTAACTACCATTGGGCAACACATGCAATTTCTGCCTTTGACTTCGCATGTAATATTGAACTGTGAAGGCAGTATTTAGTTCATATAAACAAAAAACTGAAATATCTGCACATGCTGGAAATCAGAAACAAAAACAGAAATTGCTAGAAAAGCTCAGCAGGTCTGGCAGAATCTGTGGGGAGAACTCCCATTTAACGTTTGATGGGTTATCGGACCTAAAATGTTAACTCTGATTTCTCTCCATAGATTCTGCCAGACCTGCTGAGTTTTTCCAGCAATTTCTGTTCTTGTTTTGTTTCTCGGTTCATATGAATTAGTTCCAGAAGCATATGGGCAGAAGTTTTCAAAATTCAAGGAAAAAGCACAGACAAATCTATTTTGAATTTGAATCATAGAAAATAGGAACAGACACAGGCCATTCAGCCCTTGGAGCCTTTGTGAAAAAGTTGCACCTTGAGTCCCCTTTAAATCTTCCCCCTCTCACCTTAAACCTTTGCCCTATAGATTTGGACTTCCCAAGTGGAGTGCCTGTTTACAGTCCAATAGCTTGCTGTTACTGATTGGGCTCATAATGTTGACAAAGGAGCAGCGATTCAAAATCTTGGGATTTAAAATGAACCTGATGGACTCTAACCCGGTGTCTTGTGACTTCTGACAATGTTGAGACACGCAGAGAAACTTTTCATCCTGAAAGTTGTGAAAATCTGGGATGTACAAAGGAGTAATGGAAGCGGTTTTAGCGTGATATTTCACATTGACATGAAAAGGAAATTTTCCAGGGCTATGGGGACCGAATAGGAGAGCAGAACTGATTGGAAAGCTCTCTCAGTTAAACTTGTCAGAAAATTTCATGATGACAGCAACAGGAATTGATCACTCACTGCAGGACTCAACCTTTGGCTCTGACAATTCCCTGGGGCCATGTTACTCATTAAATGGAAACATCTGTAACACACAACACAGCAGGCTGGGCAGAATACAATCTAGTGTGATAAAAATGAGCCAACATAAAGGTGGAGTTGCATGGAAGGAAAGATCAACCTTTTTTAGTAACATAACTACAAGAAATAATCTCTCAGTTATATATTTACCAAAACAAGACACTAGAAGTTCAGACACTCATTTAAATCATCCTTAAAAGGCTATAAATTTCTGGGAGCATCACAGAGGTATATGTAATATGAATTCATGTTCCCTGCTAAAACAAAAAGCTATTAATGAGTCTCCTGCAGTTTTAATAAGCTAACTGAACTCTGACCAAGAATACAATAGTAATTCAGAAATACAATAGCAAATTTTGTGTTTTACAGTCACAACATCACTTGGCCACAAGGGCTATTTTGTGCCTAATTTAAATGCAATTTCCTATATAAACACCATTAGCATGTTAACATGTTGGGTATTTGTGCTGCCTCTGGTTGTACCCAAAACTTTAGCTCTATTTTGTATATTTAGATAGTCACAGTGTTTGAAACTAGGTTTTATGGAGCAGGGAAAGGAAACAGGTATTATTTTGTGGGAGTCATGTTTCTATCAAATGAGTAAGCACTGTACAGTAACTAGTTATAAGTAGGTGACTGTCCATTGGCTATGTTTTGCTTTAACAACTTGAGAAGGTTTCAAAAGAAAGTCAATTGAATTATCCCTGACCAAAACAGAAGTTGCTGGAAAACTTCAGCAGGTCTGGCAGCATCTGTGAAGGAAAAATCGGAGTTAACATTTCGGGTCTGATGACCCTTCCTCAGAACTGGGCTCTGAATTCTGAGGAAGTTCTGAGTTCTGAGTTCAGTTCTGAGGAAGGGTCACTGGACCCAAAACATTAACTCTGATTTTTTCTTCACAGATGCTGCCAGACCTGCTGAACTTTTCCAGCAACTTCTGTTTTTGTTCCTGATTTACAACATCCACAGTTCTTTCGTTTTTTTAATGGGTTATCCCTGAGACAGTGATCAAGTTACATGGTACCTTATTGGAAAGGGAGGAGGACTTTCAGCCCCTCAGACCTATTCTTTCATTTAGTTAGCTCGTGGCTTCTTAGTGTCTTGCCTCACCCCCCTGCCTTGGTTTTCTATGTGTTACCTTGACAAATTTCCACCACAATTGGTCTTTCAAATGATGTTGCAATCTGTGGAATCCATTAAACACAGTTGCCAGTGGTTGCACTCTTCACTCAGAGCACTATCAATTTCAAAGCATAGCTCTACCTGACTGGTGTCGAGTCTTCATACATCTCCCAAATTTAGCAATTGTCTCCTGATGGGGAAAGAAACTGACCTCCAAATTGTTACAAGTATTATCAGAGGTGAAAATAAAACAAGATGACTTGGAAGAAGGGAACAGTATGCTTGCAACTTTCTTTACAACGGAGCAATTTTTAATAGCCATTTTTTGAAATCAATGGAATATGGGTACTTCATGCTAAACATTTCCATATTTATGTTAACCATCTCCTTTAAGCATTGCTTTTATCTTTTATAGCAGTCATTTTCCAATTCCTGTCCACTGGCATGATAGTTCAATGCTCATTACCCAAAGGTATTTCTATTGCTTGCAACTGGGACTCCTGACTTTATCTGTTGTCCAAGTTTCTTTTATATGGCCAGTGTTTGCCTGATAGCTGTGTTAACCATAGGTAATATGTATAAAAGGCTTCATGGCATTCAGTCCACTTTAGTCCATAAAACAGCAATACTTGGAAACAAAAGAGTTTTCGTAAATGTCGTTAAATCGTGCTTGATTGACATGCTGCACATAACTAGAGACAGATATTCTAAATTTTTTATAGGATCTATCTCTGCCAATTTAACAGAAGTATCAAAATGATGAAATAACAGACAAAAGAATTTCATATAAAAGTACTAACACATTCATTTTTAATATTGCATCAGTGGCTTCAGCCTAACGATGTGTAGCTAACACATAGCCCAGCATTTGCAGTATTTATGTTAAAGAGCAAATGAGTTATTTTGACAACTCAATATGTGTAACAGTATCCAAGCCATGTGGATCAGAAAGTTCTCAGATCTGAGCCCTCCCCACCCTCAGCTGATTGATGCAAGTCAGGGCTATGAGAGGTTGCATTAGTGACTGCATTGTTTCTGAGTCAAGGGAAGGAAAGTCAGAGATTCCTGAGCATTCACCAGTGCAAACCACTAGCAAGTATCCACGTGGGGTTCTCAGGTAAGTAGAGTTGCTTAGTGCTAGCGTTCCCACCTCTGAATCTGAAGGTGTCAGGTTCAAATTTTTCAAGAATAGCTCAAACTTGGAATAATGTGATGTACAGCAGGATGTACTTCATGTAAGAAAGCGGTGGATTACGGTTTCTGAGCTCGGGGATCATCTGCTCCATCCACTTTTCATATATTTTCTTTTCTCTCTCCCTTCCCTTATTCTTTTTTTTTCTTCTGTTTTATTTTACTTACTCCTTGGTGAAGAGCTAAGTTATGGTGGCAGCGAGTGGGCCCAGCGGTGTGGACTCACAGCGGCAGTGTTGGAGTTTGGGTTCCCAGCAGCTTCTGCATCGTCGAGGCGGTCCTAGTGCTGACTCATCGCTGCAGCCGGGGAGGTGAGGTTGGCTTCCCGGTGGCACCTGCTCCCAACGCAGCTTCATGGAGGTGGCAGCGGAGGTGAGTTTGGGCCCAGTATGACACCCACTGGCATCAGCAGTGGCTGTATCGGTGACGTGGGCCTGAAGTGAGGTGACGGAGTCAAGTTTGATCTGGTGCGTTACCTGGTGGCATCGGAGGTATCTGCATTGGCAAGGTCCAGTGAGGATTCACAGTGATGAGGGCATCAGTGGAGGTGTGGTGGTGCTTTTTATCCCAGCAGTGAGGTGAAGGGGGCTCATGCCTAGTCACCAGGCCCATGGCTCATGGTGGAGCATTTAACAAGAAGGACTGCTAAGTTGGACACTTTCTTTATTTCTTAATTTTTCTGCCTTTGTATTCTCTGTTTTGGTTTAATTTTCTGTGTTTTAAGATGGTGCCGGAGAATGGTGAAACTACACAACACTTTTCATTGTATTTTGTAACAAGACACACGTGTCAACAAACAAATCAAATAAATCAAATCAAATAGGATAGGATTCGGTGGGTGTAGATGTCTTTGTCAGCCCAGCCTTCAGAATTTGGGAGCTATCAAAAATTTCCAACCATGCTCTGACTACCTTGCACATCAGCAGATCTTTTTAATGATGATTATCCTGTGGAAAGAACTTTCATAACGTGACCTGTCAGGCTCTTTAATTGGGCTGAAAATGCTTCTGATGATTCACCCTATCCTCTACGTGAAGTTGACGAAGAAATGAAAAGGTACAACACCCAGTCTCTCAGAGATAGCAAGAACTGCAGATGCTGGAGTCAGAGTCGATACAGCGTGGAGCTGGAGGAACACAGCAGGTCAGGCAGCATCAGAGGAGCAGGAAAGTCGATGTTTCGGGTCAGAACCCTTCATCAGAATAGGGGGCTGGGAAGGGAGCTGAGAAATAAATGCAATCTCCTTATGGGAGCATGAGGCAGCGCCGATACAGTCTGCAATCCTTCCCAAAATCCACAAACTTGACTGTCCCAGCCGGCCCATTGTCGCTGCCTACTCCTGCCCCACTGAGCATATCTCTGCTTACCTTGATGCTGTCTTTTTCCCCCTAGTCCAGGAACTCCCCACTTACATTCCGGGTACAACCCACGCCCTCCACCTCCTGTAAGACTCCCAATTCCCTGGCCCCGAAAACCTAATTTTCACTCTGGACATCTAATCATGTACACTTGTATTCCCCATGTAGATGGCCTAAAATCCCTCTGCTTCTTCCTCTCCCGCAGACCTGACCAGTTCCCCTCCACTGACACCCTCATCCACTTAACCGAACTCGTCCTTATCCTTATCAACTTCTCCTTCAACTCCTCCCACTTCCTACAAACTATGGGGGTTCCTATGGGCACCCAAAGAAGTCTGAGCTGTGCCTGTCTCTTCATAGGATATGCGGAACATTCCCTGTCCCGTTGTTACTCCGGGAACATCCTTCACTTCTTCCACCTCTAGTATGATGACTGCTTCGTGCTCCCATGAGGAGCTTGAACAGTTCATCAACTTTACTAAGACCTTTCACTCCAACCTCAAATTCACCTGGACCATCTCTGAGATCCCCCTCCCTTTCCTGCACCTCTCCGTCTCCATCTCTGGTAACTGCCTCAACACTGACATCTATTTCAAACCCTCAGACTCCCATAGCTACCTGGACAACACCTCCTCTCACCCACCCTCCTGCAAGGATGTGATCCATTGCTCCCAATTCCTCTGCATCTGCTGCATCTCCTCCCAAGATGGAGCTTTCCGCTCTCACACATCCCAAATGACCTCCGATTTCAAGGATTGCAACATCCCCCCTCCAGTCATCAAAAATGCCCTCAACAGCATCTCTTGCATTTACCACACCTCTGCCCTCACATCCCCTCGCCCCAACAAAAATAAAGACAGAGACCCCCTGATCCTTACATATCAGCCCACCAACCTCCACATCCAGCGCTTCATCCTCTGCCATTTCCGCCACCTACAATTTGACCCCACCACCAAAGATATATTTCCTTCCCCACCCCTATCTGCCTTTCATAGGGACTGCTCTCTCAGTGAATCCCTTGGCTGCTCCACACTGCCCACTAACCCCACCACATCCAGCACCTTTCCCTGCAACCGCAGGAGGTGCTACACCTGCCCCTACACCTCCCCTCTTACCTCTATCCGAGGCCCAAAACAAACATTCCATATCTGACAGGGGTTCACCTGTACATCCTTCAACCTGGTCTGCTGTATTCATTGCTCCCAATGTGTCCTCCTCTACATCGGTGAGACCAAGAGCAGACTTGGGGACCATTTCATGGAGCATCTGCGCTCTGGATACGATAATCGACAACACCTTCCAGTCACTAACCATTTTAACTCCCCCTCCCACTCCCTGGGTGACATGTCCATCCTGGGCCTCCTCCAGTGTCACAATGACGCCACCCGGAAACTGGAGGAGCAGCACCTCATATTCTGCCTCGGGGGCCTACAGCCCAATGGCTTAAACATAGAATTCACCAGTTTCAAAATCTCCCCTCCACTGGCCTCATCCCATGTCCAACCCTCCCTCTCATCCCCGCCTCCTTGGCCTGACACAACCTGTTCATCTTTCTCCCCACCTATCTGCCCCACCCTTCCCACTGACCAATCCCCACTACTCCCTGCCTGCATCCACCTATCACCATTGCACCTACCTTTCCCCAGCCTCACCCATCCTCCCTCTCGCCTCCTTGACCTCACAACCTGTCCATCTTCCTCCCCACCTATCTGCCCCACCCTTCCTACTGACCAATGCCAACTAACCCTACCTGCATCCACCTACCCTCCCCTGCCCCACCCATCCTTGCTGTATTTATTTCCCAGCTCCCTTCCCCCTCCCCAGTTCTGATGAAGGGTCCTGACCCGAAACATTGACTTTCCTGCTCCTCTGATGCTGTCTGACCTGCTGTGTTCCTCTAGCTCCACACTGTGTTAACACCCAGTCTCCGATACCACACGCACTCACATGAGGAATAGCTGCTTGGGTGAGAAGGTAGGCAGTACCTGGGTCTGTGACCCCTTTCATGAAGTGGAGAAACTATGAAGAAAAGAAGTTTATTCTTGCCCCTAAAGACAAAAGCATTCATTGTTGAAATACGAAAGAGGTTGAATCCTGCTGAATTGTTATAAGAGAAATCTACCAATTTACAGACGCTTGTTAGTTGCCAGATGGATGATTGCTCATCCAAGCATGCTGAATTAATAACAGGGGTTAAATATCACTTTTGAACTGCATCGTATGTTGCCTCAGATATGCCTGGGATTGTGGCCAGCAATGGTACTGAACTATTCTGCACATCTGCATTGCCAATGCCTGTCACCTTCTTCCTGCTACCCACACATGCATCTGTACCCTTGTTAAAACTCCTAGAGGAGGGGACTACATCAACACTCTTATCAAAGTTCTACGGACTCTCAAAGAGTAAATCCCTCCAAGCTGTTTGCCCCAATTTTGGGGCACGTAACATTAGAAAGAAAATCTACGACTGCAGCAAGTCAGTCAGACACAGCAACAGAAAAGTGTCAAAATATTCCGTAGCTCAATCCTAACAAATGCATTCGGCAGAATCTGTAACATTTGACCACCTAACCTTAATTTATATTTAGGGTATGCTGCACTGTTAGAGATGTCAGTTTTCAGTTAAGATACAAACAGCGACCCCTATTTTTGATATAATAGCCTCTTGTGTGACATCTTATCAAATGCCTTTAATAATTCCAACGAACACTGCATAAGTGTTTCTCTGATCCATCCAGCTGGATGTACTCAATAAGAAAAACTAACAGATTTATCTTTTCATAAATCTATGTGGACTCGACTCATCATATTATTAATATTTTCTACATGGCCTCTTGCTATGCACCCGCCAATAAATTTCATCCTTTTCTGTACCACTGATGTCTGGTTAATTGATTTACCTCACTCCCTCCTTTCTTGAATGGTACTGTTACTTCTGTTTCATTCTCAAATCCAGGATATCCCCTTGGTATGATGATCCTGAATAATGTTCACTTCAAAACTGGCTGAGCAAATTCACCCAGACTCAGCCATATGAATCAAAATAGAAATGTGGGCAGATTCCACTCTTGGCTGTGTTGAGTCAGCTGGCATAGTAATGTAGATAAAACAATTGGCCTCTGACTCCCATGGTTAATGGAGAAGGAACCTAGCCAATACGCTCGCTCCCCATCACTATCTGCTGTAAGTGTGCCCTGGAACTGGATCAGGATCAGCTGTGATTACCCCATTGTGGTCAATTTTGCTGCCAGTTCTTTTGACTGTATCACAAGCAGTGTTAATGTAACAAAGCACCAAGTGCCCACGCAATCTCAGAATGATTCAATGTTTTCATAACTGAAGAGAAGCTAAAAAAAAGTTCAAAATATATTTATTCATTTTGAGATTACTGAGTAGATACTTTTATGAAAGCATAAGCATAAAATTAACAACCGAATCTTTGCATAAAATAAGGACTAGAAATGAACAGCAGATGGCAAGGATTGATTCCAAAGCAGGAATCTGAATACAGGGTTACAAATAGCTTCATTCGAATATTTTATGTCTCAAAAGCCACTTAGTTGGAAGGAGTTTTGCTGAAAGATAAATTCAAATTGAAACATTAATTTAGTTTCTCGTTGCACATATTGTCTGACCTACTGAGCATTTCCAGTATTTTTTTTTAATTTAATTCACTCATTTAAGGGATTAGTTTGTGATGTTCCTGTACTTATTTCATTCATGAGGTTAGATTAAAGAGGCTGCGTCTATTTCTTTTGGTGAGGAGAAGGCTGTGGGGAGATTCAATAGTGTCAATACCACAAAGAAAAATGAACATTTCTTATAAAAGAGGAAAATATGCAAACAGCTATTTGCAAGTTAGGAAAAGAAGTGAAGCTAACTGAAGCATATGAGACAATATTACTTTTTGAAGATTGGCACCATCTGGTTGTAGGTTCAGGAGATCTCAGCATAGGAATGGCCCTCTGATGAGTGAACTACATCTTAACATAGACCCTGTGAGAGAAACTCAAAGAGAAGCAAGGAGAGGCTTTCAGAAGCTGGCTACATCAACATCTCTCTTTGTCCCCAATCTCTGTAAGCTGCTATCTGCAATTTTCTGTTGATAGAGTAGGAAAACTCTATGAAGTGATGGAAGAAATAATTCTTCAACCAAAAGGAAAACGAAAGACCCTGGCTTTGACCAATCAACCTGTTAACTTAAGATTGATCATTGTGAGCAGATAACATTCTGGCATTAGCGAAGACTTGAGAGGATTGTGAGTACAACTTATCCGGTTTTGTGATCTGGACTGCTATTGCAGAAATATGTTTCTCTGACTGTTTATATTTTTTTCTCTCTGCATAATATTTGTGTCTTGTCTGATTCTCTGTGTCTCTCACTGTCTATGTGTGTGAATTTAAAAGGGGAAAAGGTTAAATGGTACAGTTGTAAATTAGCGACACATTTCCTTTCTTTTCCCATGAAGAAAATCAATTTGTTTACAATAAATAGTTACTTTATTGTGATTGGCAAAAGCCTTGAATGTATTTATTTTGGCATCAATCAGATAGTCAGGTAAATTGAGCATTTTGATAGTTTGATTACACTTTCGCATTAGTGGCAACTCAGGAATAGTGGGTGTTGATGCTGGCACACGCTCCCAAAAAAGGTGTAACAATGTGTTTTCAATATCATGAGGAGTCTGGACAATGCAGATTGGGAAAAACTGGAAAAGGATCAAAACCCAGCCGGCAGAGATTTAAGGTGTTTTTATGAATGAAGCAAACAAAAGGTGAGGAAAAGCTCTTTTTTTAATGCAATATGTGTCCGAGGATTGATCACTCTGTCTGGTGTACGGTGAAGGCACTTTCAATTGATTCTTTCAAGAGGGCATTGAATGTTTATTTAAATAGAACAGCATGTATAGTTATGGGGGCAAGGCAAGAGTTTGGCACAATATGCTCAGAAGCCTGGTGTAGACATGATGGGCTGAATGGCCTATTACTGCACCATTGCAATTCTGCATTTCTTTGTTACCACCTGTCTGTTTTTCTTTTTCCAATGTGGAAGCAATAGGTATTTCATCAATCCAAGGTAGATACATGACACATGGCACAAAAACAAAGTTGCTGGAAAAGTTCAGCAGGTATTGGCAGCAACTGTGAAGAAAAAAAATCAGAGTTAACTTTTCAGTCTGGTGTCTGGTGACCCTTCCTCGGAACATGGTACATCCAATGCCTTCTTGAAAGAATCAGTTGAATGTGTCTCCACCATACACCAGACAGAGTTATCAATCCTGGGACACTTATTGTATAAAAAAAAGCTTTTCCTCACGTTTTGTTGGCTTCATTTGCAAAACACTTTAATTCTCTGCTGGCTGGGTCTTGATCATTTTCGGGTCACCAGACCCGAAACATTACCTCTGATTTTTTTTCTTCACAGATGCTGCCAGATCTGCTGAGCTTTTCCAGCAACTTTGTTTTTGTTCCTGATTAACAGCATCTGCTGTTCTTTCGGTTTTTGCCTGACACATGGCATTGGAGAAGTCTCTAATTGTTTATTCCTGTTCAAAGTCCAGGTATGATGTGGAGGTGCTGGTGTTGGTCTGGGGTGGGCAAAGTCAGAAGTCACATTATACCAGGTTATATTCCAACTGGTTTATTTGAAATCACAAGCTTTCAAAGTGCTGCTCCTTCATTGTTTCACCTGGTAAAGGAACAGCGCTCCTAAAGCTTGTAATTTCAAATAACCTGGTCCTGTGTGACTTCTGACCAAGTCCAGATAGATCTCAGTTGGAAGGCCCAGGTTACATGTGATGTTGCACCAGATTATCGTAAACAGCTTTTAATCCTGCAGCTCCCCATTCTCCAAAAGTACAACGACGTCTATCAGTTTGCTTTATCTCATTGATCAGTAAAGGAACCAAGTCTAAGGTAGCTAATCCTAAAAATATAGATGTTTTCCTCTTTATAATTTCATGGGACTTGGGATCAACCAGCATTTGTTACCCATCCCTAATTGTTCTTGAATTGAGTGGCACGTTAGGCCATTTGAAAGGGGCAGTTCAGAGTCAACCACATTGAGAATGAGTACCATCCCTCCTGGACCTGAAATAGTAGGACTACAATACAGTGCAGTCAGCCAACATGCCGTTCAAACAGGGAAACATTGAATCAATGGGTAAATTCTGAAGGTGACTCAGAAAGCTCTCGGAAGATTTGGAAAGTGTGCAATGTGAAGTAAATACCATGAGGGAGTAAGGTATCACGCTATACAACATAGATGAAAGAACTAACAATTTAGTTTGAAGATACCTTACTCTTGTTTCTCTCCCTTTAGGACGTTACATAGAAAGTATGGAGTCGGAATGACCAACTATCATTGGATATGGGTAAAGCTATGAAGGCCCACCTGCCCTGAATTTCTAATGTTACAATCTTTCTGATTTGACTGCTCATAACATGAGGCATTGCCTTAAAAAGAGAATGTCTTGCACTTTCACAACCACAGGGTCTCTCCCTTTACCACCATTGAACTAGTTTTAATGTGTAATCCTTTTGTCATTGTGCAGATATCACATAATTCTCACACTGCAAACTCTCAGAAACAGTGATGTAATAACAACTTAGATAAATGTTTTTCAGAATGTCAGTTGTGGGATAGGCTAGGGGAGTGAGATTCAGTGAGTTGCTCTTTCAGAGAAATAGCATGTGTATGATGGGCCAAATGGCCTCCTACAGCTCTATCAACATTGTATGATTCGCTTATGCCTTGTTTTTATTTGAAACAGTGCCATGGGATCTTTTATATGCAATTGAATGCAAGCAATGTCTCAATTTAATGTCTTATCCGAAAATAAAACCTTTGACTTTGCAGCACTGGCACTGTAGTATTAGCCTAAAACTTTGCGCTTGAATCTTACAGTGGGACTTCAATTCACAACCTTCTGCATCAGAGGCAAGAGTAATGCAAATAGACGACAGTTAGCATCTGAAGGTCACTATTCAGTGTGACAGTAAGTATTACATAATTGAAAGAAACTATAATAACTGGATAACACTTTCAGTGGGCAGGAGTTGTGTAGCAGTAAACCTTTATGGAAATGAATTAGGCTCCTCATACCTGCCTGCTCTATCCAATTAGGCCCACTCTTCTGCTTTTACTCCTACAATTCTGCAAATGAGTTCTCTGCAACTCCAGGTATAATTGCCTTTTGAAAATTCTTATAAAATATTTCCATCATCCTTTTGAGTAATGCATTGCACATTTCAGTTCTGAAAAGAAATATTTACTCCTGTCTCTTTCTTTCGCCAATAATTTTAGATCCCTACTTGTTCCATCAAAACCCCTCATAATGTTGAATAGCTGTACTAAATTTTCCTGCAACTCTCCGCTCCAAGAAAAACAATTGCAGTTTCTCTAATCTCTTCCACAAAATTAAATTCCCTCATCCCTCCCAGGATGATGCTAGGATTGAGGAAAATGAGGAGGATGTGGTCATTCTGGGTTTCCAAAAGGAACTTGATGGACACTACATAAACAAATTCATAGCAAAGATAATGAAATGTAGAATTAAGATGAATGTGAATACTTCAGTAGATAAATTATAGGAGGGCAGAAAATAGATGGATTAAGGAGAGTTTTGACGACTGGAGGTGATTGTGAAGGTCACAAACAAAAACAGAAATTGCTGGAAAATCTCAGCTGGTCTGGCAGCATCTATGGAGAGAAACCAGAGCTAATATTTTGGGTCCAATGATCCTTCCTTATAATTCGGTTCTGAGGGAGGGTCACTGGATCTGAAAAGTTAACTCTGATTTCTCTCCACAAATGCTGTCAGACCTGCTGAGCCTTTCCAGCAATTTCTGTTTTTGTTTCTGATTTACAGCATCCACAGCTCTTTTGGTCTTTATTGAGATTGTGCGGGTGTTGGAACTCAGGGATCTGTTCTTAGAAATCCAATGGACAATATCAAAATTAGCCAATGAGGCAAATTTGGGACATGGACACACAATGTTCTCCTTCCACTTTCCAAATTCTATAAACATGAGATCATTCAAAACTTTACTGTCTGTATCCTGATTCAAGCCAAGTCCCAATCTCCAATCATCCCAGAGCTCACTAATCTACATTGGATCGTGCTGCAGAAGCACCTCAATGTTAAATTTGTATTTAAATTCCTCTAAGGCTACTCCATTCCCTGTATGACTTATCCTCTTCAGCCCAGCAACCTTCCCTGTGCTCCTCCAAATTTGACCTCCTGTGCAATCAAGACTTGCTGTGCTTTACCAACCTTTAGCAGTCAGGGGCTCGGGTTCTGAAACTACTCATTTAATCTTCTCACCTATCTCTCCACCAGCAAGTTTCTCCTTGAGGACAGCACTAAGTCTCTGCAGAGGAGCATAAACAAGTTAAGTGAAAGGGGGAAAATTTAAGAGATGGAATATAATGCGGAAAAAATGTAAGGTTATGCACCTTGACAGAAAGAATAGTCGAGTGATTATTATGTAAATAGAGAAAGACAGCAGAAAGCTGCAGTACAGAGGGCTTTGGGTATAAATCACAAAATGCTAGCCAACAAATTCAGCAGGTAATAGGGAATACAAATGAGTGTTAACCTTTATGTCAAACGGAATGGAGTATAAAAATAGGGAAGTCTTGTTAAAACATATCAAGGTACTCATTAGACCACAGCTGGAATACTGTGAACAGTTTTAGTTCCCTTATCTAAGGAAAGATATTACTGGCATTGTAGGCAATCCAGAGAACAGTCACTTCCTGGTGTGATCCCAGATATGGCTAAATTTTCTTATGAGGAGGAGTTGCACAGTTTGGGCCGGTGTTTATTGGAATTTAGAAAAACAAAAAGCGACCTTATTGAAACATAAAAAGGCTCTTAGAGGGTTTGACAGAGTAGATGCTGAGAGATTGTTTCCCCTTGTGGGACAGTCTATGACCAGAAGGCATAATCACAGAATAAAAGGTCACCCATTTAAGACAGCAATGAGGAGGAATTTCATATCACAGTGGATAGTAAATCTGTGAATTCTTCACTACTGATGGCTGTCAAGGTTGGGTCATTAAGTATATTCAAGGCTGAGATAGATTTTTAATCAATAAGGAAATTTAGAGTTAAAAGGCAGGGATGTAGAGTCAAGGATTATCAGATCAACTGTGATCTCATTGAATGGAAAAGCAAATGTAATGGGCTGAATAGCCTACCTCTGCTCCTATGTCTCACTACTGTCCCTCTGGTGTTATATGTAGACCAGACAAGGAAGATAAGTTTTTTTTTTTCATAAATGACATGATTGAAACAGATGGTGAGATTTGAGCCCAGGCTCTAGACCCAACCTGACAATTATCAGGCCAGTGACATTATCACTATTCTACCTTATCCCCATGTAATACAGCAATAAACGTTATATTACCAATGGCCTAGAAGGTAAAAACATCACAAGCACAGTTCACAAGTTATATAGGGTCAGACAGCTCACAATCCATAATCTATATCAAATTAGTTATTTTGAGCCAGGACAATAGTAGGGATGCTATCAATCTGCCTCAGACAAGAAAAGGGATTTCTACTCTACATTAATTTTGGCTGAAAAGTGATTTTCTGTATGTGTTCGTCAAATGAGAACTGGACTGGACCAGTTGTGTTTCCCTCACAATTAAATATACAACATATAGCTACTGGCTATTGTGGCATCGCTTCCCTGAGTGCTTTCAGTGGATAATAGGAGGAGAGAAATCTTGGCAAAAAGTTGAAACCAGTGTAACCAATTTATTTTACAACAGTGCAGGCACAAAATTACATTTTTGAATTTATTAAGCATCTTTCATATCAACGCTAGGATTGAGAAATGATTATCATAAGTTGAGTGCCTCCTGTTACCTCCCACCAATCCTAACCTTAACCCCCGGACTTTTACTTTCACAGGATATGCCTTTAGTCTTGAAATTGTGCAGAAAGGAAGTTGAAACACCAAACACGGTGCATACGTTGAAGGATTTTGGTGGGCCTGCCTCAATCTATTAGCATTTTTTTGGTGTCCGTTTCCTACCATCTGACGGCAGCTTAAATGATAATTCAGAAGCTGATCAGTTAGTTTCCCACACCAGAGTAAGTCTCTTGTGTACAGAATATGCTCACAATAATATCAGCTTCCAGCAAACATTGCCTGTGGCAAACTCGCATCAGGGAGCACTTACACCTTTCTCATGAATGTTTTTACATAGTCGCCTACCGTTCTTCCATTTCATGTGCCCATTTTGCTACCAAAACTGAAATGAAGTTAGCAACATTGGCTTCAAAAGATTGGGCAGTTGTAGTTGTGTTGGCCATGGGGCACTGAGAGAGTGTTGCACTGTCTGAGGTGCCATCTCAGACAGTGGCAGGGCAGCACGGTGGCTCAGTGGTTAGCATTGCTGCCTCACAGTGCCAGGGACCTGGGTTCAATTCCACCCTTGGGTCACTGTCTGTGTGGAGTTTGCACATTCTTCCTGTGTCTGTGTGGGTTTCCTCCGAGTGCTCCAGTTTCTTCCCACAGTCCAAAGATGTACAGGCTAGGTGGATTAGCTATGCTAAATTGCCCAGTGTGTTCAGGGGGATGGGTCTGGATGGGATCCTCTGAGGGTCAGTGTGGACTTGTTGGGCCGAAGGGCCTGTTTCCACACTGTAGGGATTGGATTCTATTCTATAATCTTTCCGATGTGAACCTGAAGCCCTGCCTGCACTCTCACCTAGAAAGGAAAGATCCCATGGGAATGTTCCAAAGGAGAGCTGGGGAAATTAAAGATGAAAATCAATGTTTCTTTTGTATTCAAATAATCGTGACTTCCACTAATTCTGCTTTAATATTGTATGCAGAATTTTCCATTTAACACATTCGCTCTTCCCTTTACCTCCTACTTGATTGACAGCCTGCCTTGATGTTAGTAAAAAGAAGGCAACGTTATTGTGTCTTTTTTTTTCATTTCTGCCCAATATTTATCCCATAGCTAATACATGAAAACAATTAAGCTGTTTATATGTATTGTTTGGAGGAGCATGTTTTCGCAAATTAGCTGCAGATTTCTTACAATACTTTCTGCAATATTTCCTACAATGACTACATTTCAAAACCGCTTCATTGGCTGTAAAGGACTCATGGATGTCCTGCTGGTGTAAATGTCTTCTTTTTTTCCCACTTAAACCAACAATCTAAAATAACAGCAGTAATGTTATCTTTCCCTTTTCCAGCCACATATCTTGAGTGTGTCAGTACCTCTAGAAGTTCAGGAGTTAAGAAAATATCACAACCTCACGTTGTAGGAAGAACAGTCTTTTATATTACCCATCATTCTGTTTTGTTTTGTTTCTTCATTTCTCTTTTGTATCAAAGTTCATATTTTCTTCTTTTCTGTGGCTAATGGTGGAGAAAGGCGGTTGTGAGTTTGGTGGTTCCGGGTGTCAGTTCCTCATGACCATAGTGACCATGGCTTTATCGAAGACTTCATCATCAGCGGGTCTAGTCCATTCCTCCTCGTGGCAGTTTCAATGGTGGCTATAGCAGTGGTGACATGGTGATTCTGGCTCACTCCTTATGGCTACGGCGGCAATGTGGCACCTTTGGACTGCAACTGAAGTGGTGAGTGTCGGTGGCTTGATGGATCCAGCCTGTCCTTCCTTGCCACAGCGCCAACGCAGTGGCTTCATTGCTGGCTTCAGCAATGGCAGGGTGGTGGGTCTGGCCCAGAAATCCTTGCTTCGGCAGCAGCTGCCCATAGCGATTTTAGGAACTCAGATTGCCACAGAGGGAAAAAGAGATGAATTTTGTCCTAACTTTGTCTTAATTATTTCTTTTTATAGTTTCTGTAATTAAAATGGTGCCGAATTGTGGCGACTTATACACATCTCACTCTATTTTCATAAATAAAAGTGACAATAAATTGCTATTTTATTCTATTCTATTAATTTATTGACCAAATTAATAGCCCAATCAGGGAACTCATATTCTGATCTTCATACAATTGCTACAGTGGAAAAGTTTTGAAATCGACAGCATACCCTGCATCAACAAATTAATAACCATTGGTCAATTGAGCTTGCTGCCAAGCAAACTGACTGAGATATTATTGCTCTTTGTGCCATAACAGAGTTGCCAAAGGCAGAGGGGCATTCCGTCATTTGAGTGAAAGTTGTAAATGGGTCAGAAGGAAAAGGGGGATATCTTTCAGGGGGTGATCTGTGCACATTGCCCAATATATTACACCACCATTGGTCGTTCCCACCTGCACTTCAAGACCAGTACCCCACCCCCATCCTTCCTCCCTCTTCCCACCTCTCTAAGACTGCCTGAATTCTCCCTCTCCATGAAGGCCCAATCTAACTCCAAGAAAATTCTCTTCTTGCTAAGCCTCATCGCTATCCCAGTAATGTCTACTACTGAGTTTTAGTCCACCTTCCCCACAAGATACAACCCAGAGTGTTTTCTCTCATTTCCTTGTTGGGTCTTTCAAGAGATGAGATGACCATGTCATGGTGGTAACGAACTATACGGGGGGAGGAATTCTTTAGTCAAGATACTCTGGTCATCAAAGTGTAGTGCAGTCTTGACAGGCCTGCTGATCATTTCCTGGCCATCAACACCTTCTACTGGAATAATGATAGAAACAACATGCCTAGACTCTCACTCTCAGTAAAAACATTTACTGTCACTCACTGGCCAAATCCAGATGTGAAAAACGGAGCTTTGGCAAGATGTTGAATGCCATTAACCACTCACAGAACCAAGTGCTGATAGGAGTCTCCACACTCTGAAGAGAAGTATTGACAGAAGAAACACAAAGTGAAAATTAAGTGGGAGAAAGATGAGAATACAAATACACAGGCATTTTGGAAATCAAAGATGGATTCAGCAAACACAGTTAACTGTGATTTATAACATGAATGTTTTAGATGAGGTTGACCCGAAAACAATGAGAGAGATGAAAGGTGGCAAAATGCTTTCAATTTAATCAATTTCTTCCCACAAATTTTTCTCTCACCTTCAAGGAAATTTGTTTCAAGATACCAAACGCTCAGATCACAATGGCTCTTCTATTTTTATTCTTAAGTAGTAAAACAATAACGTAACTAAAATTAAACTCTTTGGTTCAGAGAGGGAAAGATCCTTCAACCAAAAGTGTGATTACTTTCTAATTACAAAGAAGGATATTCCATTTGAGTTGCTCAAAAGTATTTGTCAGCTCATACCATACATATATTAAGGATTCTGAGTGAAGAATGAGAAATAGAACAATTTTATCTCTTCCATATCACTTGTATCATCATTGCAAAGGAAAAGCAGAAGACTCTAGGATTATGAATAATACAGAAGGATAAGCACAAATTGCATGAGGCCTGAAAGCCACCATCTCATTCATACTAACTCATAAGTGCCAGTGACACTCAAGATCTCACAAACTTTACTGCATTAAGGCAACACAACATAAAGAGAAGTACAGGTAAAGGTTAGAGGTAAAGTCACTATAGTGTCAGAAGACCATTGAGCTGCTATCTCTTTAGAGAGAGATAATTGGTGGTGAGTTTACCCTGAGGGTCACCATTCCTCAGGTGAAAAGTGAAGTTGAGAAGATAGGACTTTCATGGAAACTGCAGCGGGAAATACACTAATGAGATGAACAACATGAGATCAACAGGTGAAAATAACTCTTCAAGGACGTAACAGAAGATCACTAGGTGAAGACAACACTTCACTGAAATGTCTTATAATGAAGAACGGTACTTTGAGAGAGTAACAAAGATCAGCAGCTGAAGACAGCACTTCAAGATGAACAGCAGCTTAGCAATTTGAATCACAATCTCGTTAGGAATGGTACAAAAAAAATTGTATGACTGAGCTCCAAGAAGACCAAAATACAGTGGTGAACATTATATTGTGTAAGACACCAATTGTGGACATACAGAATTCTTTTTTAAGGAGCAGTGCATTTGTACATGGAGTAATGTAGAAGTTATACCTTGATTACCTTAACCCCAATTAATGAATCAGGATTAGAATTAGGTTTTATTGTCACGTGTATTCAAGTACAGGAATAGAGTGAAAAGCTTATAAAGTCACCATTCACTACGCCATCTTAGGTATAAGGTGTCTAGACACAATATCTTAGGTGAAGTGTAGAAATATAAAGAAATAAATTAAACGTTCAACATTACGATTCTTGCCAGTATATGGTAAATAAGAAATAAAATTAAAAGTTCCAAATTACAGTCCTTCTTTAGCCATGGGCCTGCAGTCGCTCCAGGCTGGCTTTCCCCACACAGGCTCGATCTCTCAATCCCTGTGCCTCCACACTGCTGTCTCTCCGCTAAGCACCATCCAGGCTCACCAGTCACATCACCACAGGCTGCTAGAGACCCACTCTGGTGCTACTCCAGGCCCCCACATGCTTCCACAATGTTGCTGGCTGCCAGAGTTCTGCATGGAAATACCAACTGCCTCATGGCCAAGTGGCAAAATCCCAGCTGCTGTTGTCACCACTATTACCACCAGAACTGAGCTCCCTCCAGAAGGGTAGGTAGAGAGAAAACCAAAAATAAACTAAAAAGGAAAGAAAAAAACAAGAAAAGAAGAAAGAAAAGCTGTTGGAGGGGATGACCTCTGGCTCAGGAGCCCTACTCTGCTGCCATTTTGGAGTTTGAATGGAGAACCATATTGGCCCAGAGACACTTCCCCTACTTGTGTCAGTGCGAATTTTGCACAGCAATAACTGTGGGAGTGGTCCAATTAAATTCACTATCGATGGACCAGAAACCAAATAGTTTGCTTGCTGCATAATAATCTCTGATGTGCATTGCATATCTGTGAATACTAGAGGACTATACTTTCCGATGACAGTTCACTCCACACACCTTCCCTTGCTTAGAAGCAGTTCCATAAATGCTATTCAGCCATAGTCAAACCCAAGTCACCAAAACATTGATACAAACAAATTTAATATAAGTGTTACTGGATAGTGATCAGAAAGGAACAGAAATCTCCATCAATTTATTCCTCTGCAGTTCAAAGGTACAAAAGCTCCTGTCACCCCTAACTAGCATTAATCATTTGATGATCTGTGGAATTCCTTGATGTATATACCAACCATGCAATGGATAAGCTTACTGAGCCTTTTTCTAGAGCTCAAATGCTGTCAGTTGCATTACAGGTGAAAAACACACTGAAGGTACAAAACCATTTTAGCATTGCGACATTACAGTACCTATTTCACTAGTTTTTATAACTGAATGCAGTTTAAAATTTATCTTACTGTATTTGGCTAAGTTTATGCCTCAAACATAGCAGGTTGCACCATAAAATTTATAGGCAGCCCATGAAATGAATAACTGACGCTTCATTTGTGAGGGAAATGGTGGTGGGGGGTTGGGGGGAGAGTCGTGACAAGCTGTCAGCTGCTTGTTGGATCATTTTAAAGCTAAGAAGATTTAATATTTGACAAGAAGACGGCAAATGTACGGAAACACTAGCATCCTATCAGGAAGGTATAAGTTACAAATTTACTGTTGTCTATTACTTACCCTTGAACTTCTTCTAAAAGGATGAACATTGACATTAATGGTCCAGAAGGTTCTACTGAGAAGATCAAAGTATCTCCTGTTGGCACTCAAGTAAATGTTGCTGGCTTAAATGAGTATATCATGGAGTCATTTATCTTCCTTACCAAAAGCCCTGCTCAGTACAAGAACCAAATTTATAGAGGAAATCATTAATGAAGGCACTTTAAACTTCAAACATACAAATTAATTTGCTATCCTTGCAATGGATGCTTTGTACAGTCTGTTTTTTTTCTGAGAAAATTGGCAGAAAGATTGTCTGCACTTAAAATTGAATTTTTCACATTCACTAATGGGACATGGGTGTCACTAGACAGGCCATCATTTGTTGCTTGTCCCTGCAAAATATACATTGAAATGCAAATTATATGTTCAAAGCTGTTACAAGCTGTGCTGTTCTGAAGTATCTTCTCATTCCTTACAGGTTCTATGTATTTTCCTTCAGTTCTGGTTTTGTTAAGATGTCAAACCCCATACGTTATAAGTATGTTTAAATGCAAACTTTGCACGATCTAACTTCGACTTTTAGATATTCCTTACTTCCCTGCTTGTTCCTGTTTACAACCTAGTTAGGTTGTCCTGCAAAAACTGCTCAATAACACTTTTCAATCACTGAACAAAACACACATATATTTAATTAGAAAGTAATTTGAATGCATTTGATACTGAAAAGAAACCACTAACAATTCACTAACAAGTAAAAGATCGAACTCACTGACAATGCCACATGCCTTCATAACATGGTTCATAACATTAGTTGATTATCAACTTGTAAATCCTTCCAATATCCAATGGCAGGCAGCTTAAGTAGCAAAGTTTCCTGTTGCAGTGCAGCAACCTTTCCATCTTAAAGGATTCCACATGCAAGCCTTTGCCACAGGCTCCATGTCAAGTGGTGTTCTTGATTTCAAGAATTACTAGAGAGGGAAAGTGACCACAAGTTAGTTGGGATTCTCCAGTCATACCTCAAATCTGTCCCTTTGTACATCAATCAGAAATAAAATTCTGTAAGGAAGGATTAGTCCTACTTTGATGCTCACCAATAACTGCACAATGATCAGCACCATTCATGACTCTTCAGATACTGAAATAGTCCATGTCTAATTGTAGCAAGTTCTGGACAATTTCCTGTGCCAAATAACATCCATGCCACATAAGTGCCAGGCAATGACCATCCACAAGACAGAATCTAAACATCTCACTTTTAACATTCAATTGTATTACCATCACTGAATCCTCTACTACCAATATCCTGGGAGTTACTATTGATCAGAAACTGAGCTGAACTAGCCATTGAAATACAATGGTTACAAAGCCAGATCAAACACCAGCAATCCTGCAGTGAATAACTCACCACATGACTCCCCAAAACCTGTCCACCATCTACATGGCACAAGTCAGGAATATAATGGAATACTACCCACTTGCTTGAATGAGTGTAGCTCCAATAGCAATCAAGAAACTTCACACGATCCCGGACAAAGAGCCAACTTGATTGGCGCTACATTCACAAATATCCATTCCCTCCACCACCACTGTTTAGTATCAAAGGTGTGTGCCATTTACAGGATGAACTACATAAAATCATGAAGGGTCCTTAGATAGCACTTTCTAAATCCACAGCCAATTTCATCTAGAATGACAAGGGCTGCAGTTATTTGGGAATATCACCACGTGCAAGATCAGTTCCAAGCTATTAACCTGATTTGGAAATATATCATTGTTCCTTCATTGTTGTTGGTCAAAATCCTGGAATTCCCTCCTTAACAGCATTGAGCATCTACCTTTAGCAATGGACTGCAGCAGTTCAAGAAGACTGCTCACCACCACCTTCTTAAACATGACTAGAGATGGGTAATAAATGGCCCAACCAGTGATACCCACATTCCCATAAACTTTTTTTTTTAAATTAGCTTATTCCTCATATTCCCATCCTAAGATGGAATGCTTCATTTTCACATTTTTGTATCACTTGGTGTTTCAGTTGAAACCAGTTATAATATATACAGCCAATCATGGCAGTTTGCTTTCCCTCGAGTTAAGACTGAGAACTGCAGCATCTGCTTAATATTCCATTCCTTTTCTTCTGGGTGAAATACTGCGAGACAAATATCAGAAGTGGTATTTATCACTTTCTAAATTCTCCTTCTTTCAAAAACGTGCTGGATCTCTGCTGGCTATAATACGTATTGGGCAAAGAAATGCAGTTGGGAGAATTCTTGCTACTTATGCTAATTTCTGGATGAACTGTTCCTGCTTCCCTCCATCCCAATGATCTGGAATAGCTAAGGTATAAGTCACAATGAAAATGGTTCACAACAGATGCCCAGGTACAAGGAATTGTCCTTTTGGCCTTAGTTAGTACAGAATATCTGTCATGGGGAATCTTAAGCAATGAAGGAACAAATGAAAACTGACATGATTAATAATCAATAAGTATCCTCGTTGGAAATGATGAAAGTTGAACAATGCGACTTTCAATGTTTTTCTCAGCATGACCCAATCTTCCCTTAATTCTAACATGTCAGATGCATATGTTGCAATGTAAGGGTGACAATTTTATTTAATTATACCACATATTTTAAAAAGTTTTACAAATGTACCTCAAACAAAACTAAAATACCACGGATGCTGGAGATCTGCAACAATTACAGAAAGTGCTAGAAAAATGCAGCGGGTCTGGCAGCATCTCTGGAGAGAGGAACACAGTTAACGTTTAGAGTCCACTCATCTACGGTAAGAAGGGTCATGTTGGACAGAAACGTTAACTCCGTTTTTCTTTGCACAGGTGCTACCAGACGTGCTGAGTTTCTGCGCAACTTCTGTTCGTTTTATTGCAAATGTACCTACATTAAACCCAAACATTGCTTTCTGAACATTTTTTCATGTATTATTCTTAAAGAGCAAATTTCAACCTCAGTCTCCCTGCCCCCAAACTAAACTGCTCACAACAAAACAAATATTCTTTTTATTTTGGATCCTAAAATAGATATTTGTAAAATTGATTTCAGTGACTGCTTGGAACACGGGTCTGGGAATGAACTGAGTCAACATCATATCGTGAATCGGTGAACTCAGTGATGCTCTCGAGTTTGGTGATTTGTGTTTGCTGATGCCAATTCACATCTCTCATCCTAAGCCACTCACCACTTCATCCCAACCAACTTCCTCAATGCTGCAATCAGCATTTGGTGCTTAAACAACGTTACAAATGCCGCGGGGGGAGAAAAAGGCAAGACTTAAAGTTGGTTAGATTTTAGGATTTTTTAACCATTTTTTACAAGATGTATTGAGGAAGATTTCTTTCCACAGGAGCCGGTTCACATACACTCAGCTAGCAACAGAAAGACGCCTCTGTTACAACTAGAATGTTTCCAACTGGTATAAGATGTCGAAATTTGGCTGAAAGCCCACAACCAAAAAAGATTTCCGATGAGACGTTGACACGGCACAGGGATAATAACTTGTAGGTTTTCTTTGTGTAGCAAATCGTCCCAAGACGCTTCACAGGAACCGTCATCGCACAATATTTGACGCTGACTACAAGCAGATATTAGGACGCTAAATAAAAACCGAAACAACAGCGAAAGCTGTAAATTAGAAACAAAAACAGAAATTGCTGGAAAAGCTCAGCAGGTCTGGTAGCATCTGTGAAGAGAAATCAGAGTTAACTTTTCGGGTCCGGTGACCCTTCTTTAGAACCCGTCCCGAAACATTGTGATTTTTCTTCGCAGATGCTACCAGACCTGCTGAGCTTTTCCAGCTATTAGGACAAGTGATATAAAGCCTAAGGTAATGCGATGGGCTTTATGAGTGCATAGAGCCTTTGCAACGCGGAGAACAAAAAAGAAATGTGGCATATGTGTTGATTTCAGGTAGACATGCAATGACAAACTGCTATGAAACTGAGACGCAGTGGTTCTGGGTGGGCTGAAACCTTGTATGTGACATAAACAGATTCTACTCGTAACAAGATAGGTTTCTTCAAATGACAGCTGACCGCGCTCAAAGCGTAATGTGGATGTACTGTACATACTGCCGGGAGTTTATATTTTTCCCTGCACAGCTCACAATCTGTGTGCTCATGGAATTAGCAGCAATGCTTTCCTGGCTCTCCCTTTATTTTTGAGAAGCTCTTGTCCCGGGGTTTTCACAGTCTCTTTCACTTCTCTCTCTCAGTCTGGGATTGCTGATGCCTGTCACGGCAGCTCCACCTGCGCAGCAAGCGCGGACACAGGGAGCTGTCCACTGACGCTGGTGCTGATCTCCTCCCTCTCCTAACACCTTCCCACAGCGAGGGAAAGAGAGACGGGAGATGCTGGCACCGCCAGTCCACCGTGTGCTCTCGCCTCACCCAGTCATGGGGAAGCCACTCTCCCACTTTGCCCCCTGATCCACATCATTCCTGGGGGAAAAAAAAAGGTTTTCTTTTCGCGGAGGGAAGGGGGTAGGGTGGGATCCTTCCATTGTCCTATTTTACTTTGCCCAAATTTGTGGGTTGGATTTTACCAGCAGGGAACAAGGGGACTTGTTTTCGCGGCCAATTTGGAACCGGATTTAAGATATTTTATGGATCCTTAAGGTAAGATACAAATTCTCACGGATCATCTCGCGTCACGCCCTGTTTATGTAGGGTGGCACGGACATGGAAACCAATTATCTGCATAGATTAAACAAACTTTAGTTGTTCCTATATCGTGTTCACGATGTATAATAGCGATTAAGCGAAGCGTTTGCTGTGGTATAACTTTTATGAGCAGTCCTTTCAATCAATTTACACGGAGACCAGGTTTTTATGGTACCTTTAAACTGAGTCCCTTAAGAATTGAGGAAGGATCTGGTTGCGTCCTTGATGCATGTTTTAAGCAATCTCTCCAGATGATAGCAGAATGAAAGGACATGTTCATTCTAGTGGGGGTCCGGGGTGGTGGGCGTGGCGAGGGGGGAGTCACGAAACTTCGGCTATCTGATGCAGTTAACTTCGATGTTGATACTCGATGATGGCTTAGTGTTTCATTGACTCAGAAAACGCGACTCCCGTCCGCAACAAGCAAAGAGGATTAAGTCATATCAGAAAACATCTTCCAGGGAAAGAACTCTGCGTAGGTCCGTCAATCACTTGCTTTCTCCACTTCAGCTTAACTCCGGCGTTTGAAGACTGAGTTGAACTTTGCTTTAAAATTATTAAAATGTTAGGGGTTCTTTCTTTGCTTATTTTGGCATCCCAAGGCTGAGATAGTCCATATATGCATGTTGTAGTCATCACTATAATTCATTTCGCTGGCTGCAATCATAAATGCTTTGATAGAGCGGTACGATGGAACGACAGTGTAGTATTTAAAACTAATTGAAGCCTAATGAACACCCAAGCATTTACAATTTGCTTTCATACCCGCGACTATGTATACGCTTACCGAGCAAGCCACTTCTCTCTCACATCGTTCATGCATACAGAAATACGCTCAGACTGAAAACACGCTTCGTAACAAATCCGCAGCTAATTACTTGTCCTCAGAACCAACTAACTTTGGGATGTTGATTTTTTTAAGAAGTAGATGGGAAATATATTTCTACATATTAATACAACACAAGAACCATAAGCTAGCTATCTGTAAAATGATCAGAACAAGTTGTTTCATTGCTTTAATAGTTATTTAGATCAAATGTATTTAATCATATACACATGCTTGTCAAAGTCCGCAAGAACTTTCTAACAAGGAGAGTGCTGCAAGCTCTCTCACCTAGTGATTGCTAATTGAATATATATATATATAGCTGGTTATGGTTGACAGTCTTTTAGACCTAATAATGGTAAGACTTAGAGAGGTTGAGTTGATGTTTTCTTTTCACAATGCGCTTTACAACTTTAGGTTACCACATTTTGCCGTTTTAATATGGAAGACAGTGTATAAATGGTAAGTACAGCAGCACAGGTAGAGAGATGCTGAAAACAGCGATCACGTTCACTTGGGACTGATTTATGTTGTTAGGATGCAGACCATCTTTAATGGATTACCCTTATGATGTTAATGAGCTCATCTTTGCCTTGGGAACATCAGTTTGCCCTCAATGAGGTTGATGGGGTCCAAATCTCTAATGTTAGTGGAAACACAGATCATTGATGATAAAGGAGTTTTCATAAGATGAAAACCCTCCTTTAGGCATTCTCAGATAAAACTATTATCCTTAATTAGAATATTCAATGATGTGAAAGGAATTACTATTTTCAGATGCGCACAGATTTAAAGACCAGGACTTGGGAAGGCAGGTATTTTGTAAAGTACATAACTAACTGAATTAAGTATTATGTCATTGAAAATTTTAACAGAAATAATGTTTAGTGGTGAGCAATGTTCAAAAAGATAAACATTACAAAACACTACCTTAAGCTGCACAATCCTGAAGTCTGCCTGCACTATCCAACAGAGATATATTTAACAGATTCTTATTTTGAATGGTTTACCATTAGAAATATGTGTTTATCCGTATCAAAATCTTGTATCATATAAATAAAATTGGTTGACTCTGGCATATCCTCCAAATGAATTACATCATGGAAATCTTCTGCAGCGCTGTCACAGAATGTTACATTTCAGCTGCACCTGTTCCTTAAGCAGGCAACTGGGAGCTTTGTTTCATATGAACTAGATGAGAATATCAGCAGCACAGTGTTTGTGCTTCAGTCACACTGTCTGACTTCCAGATTCAGCTTTGCTTCACTACATTATTGACAACAGATACAGCGGAACGAGTAGATCTGTAAACTTACGTCTGAATTCCTAGGAAGCTAGTTTGGGAATACAACATTGATCATTTGTGAAATGCTTTACTGAGATTAAATTAGGAAAAGTACGTTTAGTTATTTCATGTTGAGCTATCCTTTATCTATGAGAGTCCATGATTAGGTTTCTCCTGTTGAGTTTAATTTTTCTCTCTCTGTCAATTCATGTGCTTTCAATTGATAGGCTGTTTAAAATTAGCAATGGAATTTTACACATTTATTCTGGTTGTTGATAGATTAAGTTCAATTAAATTTAAATTTCAGCTAAAATTTGTGAAAATCATACTGAAGAGTGAAGAGAGTGTGTGACAGAGAGAGAGAGAGGAGCAACCGAATGAAAATGACAAGACTGCAATCCAGAGTGCTCATGGTATGAAACATTCTAAGAGGAAAATTGCAGTGATTTCTGAAGACCCTATAAGCTCTAGAGTGGGATAACATTTGACAATATTTTCTCATACTTGTTCTGCTCTGTATTTTCTGTATCATACTAAAACCTATTTGCAAGTTTTCACATTTTTACTGTTAACTGGAGGTTCCATTCACAATGCATCCACGTTTTAGTTCGCATAGTGTGTAAGATTTGAAGTAGCCATATATATCATCTCTCTATCTACTCTGGTTGGTTATAGATGAGTCAGATTTCCATCTACACTATAATGCACTTTACATCTAGGATAGAAATCTAAATGTATTGATTCATAAGATAGTTTATAGTGCAACCATAAAATAGAGATGCCACATAATTAAAAGTATGAAATTTCCACGAGATAATGTGGTACCCTGCCTCTGTACATAGGTATATCATTGATGATTGGATTTTCATTGCTACTCATGGCTTTGAGACTGGGATACTGGGATGTTAAACAAATGATTTCAGAACTGAATCTCAGATTCAGCCTAGAGGGTGAATATAAGGTACAGAATATGAGTCAGATATTCATGTACACTGTTTTTTCTAAATATAGGAAAAATATGTGAATATGAATCTTGCTCTAATATTATTTGTCCACTAAATGGCAATAGTATGGAAGTGTGTTATTTCAAGATGGCATGGTTTAAATATAGATTTTATGATATGTATCACTCATTAAATATATGCAGAATTGAATATCTAATTTAATCCTGTTTACATCTTAATGTAAGTGTTACTCTGTGCACATGTTCTAAATTATAAAGAAAACATATTGTATCATGAATAATCTTTTGCAGACAAAACAGGTTCTTTAATAAATATGTATCATTAACAAGTTAAACAGAGGCAGCTTTAGAGTATGTTTAATCAATTTCTTTTCAGTTTTCAATTAGGCTTTTTAGACAATGCTCAACATCAAGTGACAACAAGGTGCAGGGCTGGATGAACACAGC
>NC_063363.1:6981795-7110419 GCF_021869965.1 Rhincodon typus
CAGCATCATAGGAGCAGAGAGCCTCTCTGCTCCTATGATGCTGCTTGGCCTGCTGTGTTCATCCAGCCCTGCACCTTGTTGTCTCGGATTCTCCAGCATCTGCAGTTCCTACTATCTCTGATTCAACATCAAGTGATCTTCTTTAGACACTAATAATTCGGTGATGCAGTCCACATGCTTTTATGTAACCCGAATTTGGAACATAATTCAGTAACATCGAGACAGGCTGTGTCAGTCATTCACACTCCACTCCTCTTACTTTCTAAGATGTTCCAAATGGCATTACACTGAATAACCAAGCTCAGAAAAAATGAGGCACAGTCATACAAAGCAGCTCCAGGGCTGGAAGCTGAAAGATTCTAATCGGGAGCCAAATGTTTCAGCATTTGATCTGTCCAACTTTCCTTTCCTGTTGCTTCATAATGAAATACAAGGAAAGACATACCCCATACTGATTATTTAATGGGGTAAACCCATTAAGCATTGTGATGCCTTGTCGCACACTCAGCTGGAAGCATAGCAATATGATAGATTGTTTTAGTTGGCCAAGCGTTAATGAATCTCTGCATATTTAGAAAATAATGAAGAACAGATTGTCTTGTCAACTTATTAATCATGTATTTACAGGCTGGTGATTCTCCTGAGATAGTTTCCATGTTGAAAATAAATATTTGCATATATGCCATCTTCTCCCATTTCTTAGGAACATAGAATCATAGAATAAGTACAGCACAGAAAGAGATCATTCTGCCCCCTGTGTCTGTTCTGTCTCCCTACAAGAATAATTCCCATGGTCCCACATGACTGTCTTTTCCCTGCAAAGTTTTCCGTGTCAGACAGTGATTCAATTCCCTTTTAAATGCCATGAGTAAACTAGCCTCTATTACCTCCCTAAGCAATACATTCTAGATCAAAATAAACCATTGTATAAAAATAATTCTCCTCATGTTAGCATTGCTTAATTGGGCCAAAAACTGTAAATCTGTGTCCTCAGGTACTCAATTTTTCCAATATTGAAAGTAATTTCTCCCCAGCTACCCTGTCCCAACCCATCATGATATTGCAAACCTCTATCAAGTTATCTCACCTTTCTCTTCTCTGTTACAGCTTCATTAATCTATCATTGTAACTGAAGTTCCTCATTCGTGGAACCATTATGACGCTTTATACAGGTTTATTACAACATCCTGGCTTTTGTACTCTGTGCCCCTATTTATAAAGCACAAGAACCATATGATTCATTAACAGCTGGTTCAGCTAGCCATGTCACCTTAAATGATGCATTTTAAAAACCGTTCACAATCAGTGACTGACCTTGAAGAGCAATGGTTTTTATTTTGTAAGCAACTCATGCACAGACACATCACATAAGCTGTTTCAAGGTAAATTACCAGTTTCTAACCATTGAGATGTACACAACAGCCAGATGGCTATGGAACTAGACTAACAAACTTCAGCTGTTATGAGTTGAAATCTCATCATGCAATAAGTGTGGTAATTTTGTGTGCTGGCAGTAGATAAAAGTACTCTGAAAAATAAACACAGATTATTGTGAAAACCCACCTTGTTTATGACTGCCTGTGGAAAAGGAATCTGCCAGCTTTATCAGGTTTGGGTTACCTGTAATATAGAACAATGTTGACTCTCACTTCTCTTGATAATTGAGGATAAAAAACAATTGCCAACTTTGCCAGTGTTGACCACGTCCCAGGAACAAATTTTGCTTGGAAAAAGCTTGAAAATTCTTATAGATCGACAGTGTAAGGGTATTTATTGCTCAAATCTACCCTGGAACTGTCAGCAGTGAAAGCTGCCATGTTTACGCAGTTTCCATGTTCCAAATTTGCCTTGTGAATACAATGGGCTTGGGTTTGAAGACCAATTTGTACATTTCAGTTGCTGAAAAGTTGTGCTTGTAAAGGTTTAGCGTTGTGAAAAGGATTGAGAAGGCAAGGAGAAGGATTTATGCATTAAATAAGAATAAAGATATTTGTAACAATTTCTATTTGTCATGATTTAAGACAAGAATATTAATATAATTCTGTCTAGTGTAGGGAGAATCCATCAAATCTTTTGTACAGTCTGTAGTTTCATATAGGTTTGATGAACACTGTCAGGGCATGGCTTAGAAACCAATGGATTTCATAAGAGTTTATTAACGAGGCAATTTTATATAAAAAAATAGAATGTCTTATGTATGTTGTGCATACATCTATATTTTGTACTTGAGGATCAAATTATAGACACCTTCCTACCTATACACCCATTCAGTTGTGTATTTATCTATTTTTGCTTTCTACCTAGCATATTTGAGATGAAGGTGATCATTTATTTGAAAATTTTTCTGTGAACAAAACATTAATTATGCATTATGTTGCAGTGGAGCTGGGAAAAGTGGAGGAAGCATAAGATTGTGGAGGGTGAAGGGGGAAGAATGTGTTCAACTTAAGTGATTTCTTCTTTCCATCATATCTTACATCCAAAATGAAGTTGGTCTGTTCTCATGGGCATGATATCAAGACAGGCGCTCTCTGGTAAAGTGGCATGATGGTTATGTTATTGGACTAGTAACCTTGGGCAAACAATACATAGCCTTCTGTTTAAATCTCAATATGGTAGCTGGAAATATAAGTTCAGGTGAAATAACTGCACAGAGTCTGGTATCCTGTCACCAAGTCACCCTTTATTTACATGTGCACAGTACAGGAACCCCGAACAGCCATTCCCTAGACTGAGGAGACACTATGAATCTCCTGTTTATATCTGTCAGCTGCAGTTCCCTTATTGGCTAAGATTCACAACTACAATCAAGGATCTCATTGGTCCCTGGTTCCAATTACTACTTCAGGTAATTTATTCATTGACTAAAGATGATCAAGACATAATTGTATTGGTCTATTCTAGTTCACTAATACCCTTTAGGCAAGGAACTATATCATCCTGACCTGTTCTGGCCCACAGCAATGTTGTTGACTCTTAAGTGCTCTCTGAAGTGGTCTGGTAAGCTTGCCAGCACCTTCTCAAGGGCAATTGTTAATTGGTTGCAATCCAGGAAGGACCACAGGCATCTATCCCCATTAGACAGACAAAAATTGCTTGTACAGATTTAGAGTCACCATGCCATTTCAACAACATGGCAAGTTGAGGAGTCACGGCCTCCAAGTACAGGGATTGAACCCATCCTGTTATCAACATTCTGCACCACACTCTAGCCTTCTAACTAACTTAGCTATCCAAACAACCTCGCCCCTTCTCCCCTTCAAGGACAATTAAACGCTGTCCTGTGGTGACCAACATCCTGTGAATGGATAGTTTTTTTTTAAAAATCATACCACTTGCCTGTTATCGCTTATTATTCTCCACCTCTTGCTTTATAAGTAGTTAAGGTAAAACCAACATTCTGATTTTTAACTCCTTGATTGTCAAACTTCAAAGAATGAGCATTTAAATGGTATCCTATATGATGGGGAGTTTAGTTTTTAACCCAGAAATGTAATACATCTAGCAAAAAGTCAAATAATTAATCACCATGCTCCTAATATCATTGAACATTGTAGGGTGGTACGGTTGACACAGAATGTTACATTCACTTTGTGTTAAGTGACTTGTGTAGGAAATATTTTGATACAATGCAGATTACAACAAGAAAGACTTCAAGGAACTACATTACAGAGTTTCAACTACCTTTGGAAAAAGGAATATCACAAGCTTTTTTTTAAAAAATACCACTTGGGATTTATTTGTGAAGATCATTTGGTCACTAAATTAATTTTTCCTCAAAGTTTTATTTTCACAATTGCTTAATAAATTCAAATGAAATTCAAATTCAAATGGGGCGGCACGGTGGCTCAGTGGTTAGTACTGCTGCCTCACAGCACCAGGGACCCAGGTTTGATTCCAGCCTCGAGCAACTGTCTGTGTGGAGTTTGCACGTTCTCCCCGTGTCTGCAGGGGTTTCCTCCCACAGTCCAAAGATGTGCAGGTTAGGTGGATTGGCCATGCTAAATTGCCCATAGTGTTCAGGGATGTGTAGATTAGGTGGGTTACATGGGTCTGGGTGGGATACTCTGAGGTTCGGTGTGGACTTGTTGGGCCAAAGGGCCTGTTTCCACACTGTAGGGATTCTATGACTTCTCTATAATTACAATAAGCCTTCAGAAGAAAAACATTACACTGTTGAAACTGAACAATACTGAATTTCAGAACTTGTGTATAATGTATATTCAGTATCCCCAATAACTAATGTAGATTTGAAATGCATGAAATATAAAACAAACATAAAAATGATTTAAGAAATTACATTGCTTTGAAGTTACCAATATTATTTTGAATTGCCTGAAGAAAGATATTTACTAGGACATTTCAAAAAAGAGCTGGAACAAACAAGAAAGTTGTGTGTTTATATAGCACCTTTATGATTTCAGGATATCCTGAAACACTTTCCAGCCAATAAATATTATAGAAAATATAGGTGCTATTCACATGTAGCCAACTTGCTGCACAACTGCTTATAAAAGATTGTTTCGGAGATAGTAGGAACTGCAGATGCTGGAGAATCTGAGATAACAAGGTGTAGAGCTGGATGAACACAGCAGTCCAAGCAGCATCAGAGGAGCAGGAAGGCTGACGTTTCGGGCCTAGACCCGAAGAAGGGCTGTTTCTTGGCTTGGCCTACTGTGTTCATCCAGCTCTACACCTTGTTATCTTAGCTTATAAAAGATATTTGGTTAGATATATGAATAGGAAAGATTTGGGGCGATATGGGCCAGGCACTGGCAGGTGGGACTGGTTTAGTTTGGGATTATGTTCGGCATGGACAGTTGGACCGAAGAGTCTGTTTCCATGCTGTATGATTCTATGATTGTATAACTCTATAACAGCAATAATTAGACCATCTTAGTAGTTTAATGGCATTGTATGAGAGATCAATATTGCCTGAGTTCCTATGCTCTTTTTCATAACAGTGCCATGAGGTCTTTAGCAGGGACTTGATTTAATCTCACACCCGAAAGCTTGTGATACTTGCTCAGTACTGCTCTGAGCATCAGTCTTAAATTTGTACCCAGATCCTGCAGGCTGAGACTTAAATCCATGCCCTACTGGCACTGAGATGAGATTGCTACCACTGAGCCAAGACTGCTTCAAGTTTCATCATGTTGTGTGTGACAAGAAAGAGATGCAGAACCAGTTAATGCATGTCCCAGCAGAGAAAATTTATGTGCTATGTGCCAAACCATGAAATCTTCAAGGATGTCTCTCTCATCCCTTTAGTGCAAGCTCGGCAAGTTCTGATATGGTAAAGCACCAGCGCTATCTGAAAAAGTATATTGAACTGAAATTACAGAGTTACTGTTTTTATGCCAAAAGAATAGGGGGAGAGAGGGGGGTGAAGTGGAATTGAGTGAGTAGTTGGTGGACTTTAAATCAAGATAATAAAAATGTAAAGCCAGTTTTGGTAATGGAGACCGTGACTGCAAGTGGATTGTTGTCAAAAATCATTTGGCTCATTAATATCTGCCATCCTTACCTGATCTGGCCTATATATGAGCAGAGATATGTGGTTGTTTCTTTAAATTGCCCTGTCTAATCAGTTCAACTGCTGCTTTGGCAGCAATACCCACATTGTATGAAGTAAAAATCTTAAAATTCTTTTGCTTGATTTAGTGCAGGGCACAAAGGGTTAAATCATGAGAGAACATAAATTTGATTTACATTTCCTTCAATCTTTAAAAAAGAGAGATGACCTAATTCAGGTGTTTTAAAGGTTAAACAAATTTGATAAGGTAGACAGAAAGAACCTTTTTCTCTCATAGGAGAAGCAAGAACAGGGGGACATAATCTTAAAATCACAGTCAGGCTTTTCAGGTAGGAAGCCTGAATACTTTATCATACAAAGGATGGTCGAAATTTGGAACTCTAACCCTTGCTCCCTCAGATGCTGGAACAACTGAAGTTTTAAAGACTGAGATTGATAATTTTCTTTTCTTCAGTGATGGAATTGAGGGACAAGGGACATAAATGGTATTGAATTGTAAATCAACCATGATCTTCTTGAGTGTCAGGCAAGTCTGAGGAACTGAGTAGCTTACTCTCATGCTTATGATAAATGCAGTGTAGGATTAATTCATGTTGCAGATTATAGGGCAGCTCATGTGTGTGACAGTGCTCACAGCTGTGTCTGTGTTCTTGTTCATGTGACTGCACAGAATGTGCACACCTGCTTCTATGTTTAAGTTGTACACAGTAGGAAGAGATACAAGAGTATCTTTGTCTTTCTGACTGCTTGCATTATTTTACAGTAAGAAGGATATATGTGCCAAAATCTGTGGCCAATTTCAAATCAGATATGGTACAATAATTTACTAACATGGATGGCTAAGACCCACGCACCATTTTTAATATTAATTTATGGAATGTGGACATCAATATCTAGACTGAAAGTTACTGCATATCCTTAATTGCTCTTGGGAAGGTGTTGTTGAGCCACCTCCATGAATACATCTGTGTAGCTTGCTCGGTAATTTCAGAAAGCAGCTAAGAGTTAACCACTTTATCGTATATCTAGAGTCACATTTAGGTCAGACAAAATACAGAAGGCAGTTTTTCTTCACAAAAAGACATTACTGAGTCTGATGTGTTTTTATGACAATTGGTTCGTTTCCTGGTTACCCTTAACAACTTCAACATTTTTTCCCAGACTTGTTCAATTAAGTTTAAATTTCCAAGTTATTATGTTGAAATTTAAACTTCTGTTTGCATCATTAGAATACGCTTCTAGATTACTAGTCCAATGACATAACTGCTAGGGGACTGTATTGTGGAAAGAAAGATAAGGTGAGGTCAGGTGATAGGCAACCTGGACTTTAACAGCCTGTACATTTTTAGAGAAAGTGAAAATGGATGAGTAGTGAGGACAGCCACAGCTTCAAACTCTTGGAAAAACAATATTAGAAGAGTACAACACAATTAGGAGACAGAGAGGAAATAGTTTGAACAATCTGGTATTTTGAAGGTGGAAGAAAGAAGGAGACTAAATGAAGAGGAGCACTAATTAGTGTTACACCTCTTTGGGGTAGCACACTTGAAATCAAGTCTCCACCATTTGTGGAGTCATCTCAAAAGTTAAAGATTTCAAGAAGTTTGCAGAATTCCCCAATTTACCCATCTTTCAGACTAGGTTGATAGAAAGCACAGGCCAGAATTCTATACACAGCAAAATTACTATTCATCACAAAGGAGTAGATTCTAACTACATATAAACAATCATGAATTTTTGACACATAACTCTAATAGTTAAAACTCTAACCTACTTAGAAACTGCCCCTCTACACACAGAAACAGGTAAACACAAATAAACATGGGTGTAATGTGCAGAAGGAAAGATTGGGAAGGCAGTTCTTTCATTCCTGTCCATAGGTTTTGCTGAGATATTCCTCATGCTGATCAGAAATCTGTCTCTTTATCTCCCTTTTCCAGATGCTTTTACTTGCTTACAGAAGGCACAGGGTGCCTGGTTCACACTTATAAGTGTCTCTGACTTATTAGTTGAAGCATGCACATCCACAAGCTGTTCTGCCATCAGGGAACCAATCACATAGCCACTGACGGGCAGGCAGTCTTTGTCATTGCTAACTGGTCACTATTTTACAGACTAATCAGCTACCTGTTGCCAGTCAAATCTCTATTCATACACAGCTCCTGGCTCCAGCTCATCTGTAACTAAGCTTTCCCTTGTTGCTTGAATCAACAGCTGTGTAAATAGCATGCACAATAAGTAAATTACTTTTTAAAAAGTGCAGCGATCTTTCAACAAGCCTCAGCTTTTAAACCTGTTCTTTTTTTTCCATTTCAGTCCTCAATCAAAAACACAGAAAAATATTAAGTTACTGTATTTTCACAAGAATATTATAGGCCTAAAAGTGAGAAAGAAAAAGAAAGTTAGAAAATGAAGGACAAAAACAAATTGTAATTATCTCTTTACATTAGTTTAGTGGTAACAGTAACCAATTCATTTTAGATTTCAACTGGAAGGAAGGAGTTGGAAACTTATCCTGTTCACTTTCACTATTACGAGAGAACCAAGTTGCAGTTTCCTGAGTCTGCTTAATCCCATTTGCAGCCAAGAATCTTCTGATGTCATTATGAATTCCTGCATTTACCATTCCTGTAGCCTTTCAAAAACAAGTGAATGGATTAATATAATTTAGAACCTAATGTATTGATAGCATTGTGCTGTAAACACGCCTGCAGGGAAATAAATAAAGGCCGCTTAAACTCAGGTGGGACTCTTGGGGCACTTATATGACAGGAGACATTAATCCACTCTCGTTTTCTGAATTGAATCCAGGTTTAAAAAAATATTGACATAATCTAATATTGAATCAAAGTGCAGTTTGTGGGAAAATCCATCTCAAAGTTAGTAACATGTCTTAAATGATAAAAACATGGAAATGTGCGTTGCTGTTCACAAACCAGCAATTGAAGTATTGCTCCCTTGGGCACTTTCCCAGCAAGGGAATGGGAGAGCTGTGCAGTTTTCTCAGATTATGAATGTTTTGCACTCATACACGTTCTGCATACAATAGCTTTGACTTTACAAATGTCATAAACTGACAAGTTTGACCACAATAGGAGGGTTATATAAGTAAATGGCTGCTTCTTAGTCTGTAGCCAAGATGCCTTTGTTTCCAGGCTATCCACTTGAATGATTTGGAGAAAGAAAGAATGCAAGTTTCAGTACTAGCAGACACGACTATCCTTGTCACCCCTGATTTCAGATAAAGAGACAGCCACAACCAGCAGCAAATACACAGCAAGAAGTGTGTGTGTGCGTGTGTGTGTGTGTGTGTGTGTGTGTGTGTGTGTGTGTGTGTGTGTGTGTCTGTCTGTCTCTCTGCTCAAGAAACAACAGCAAGTAGTTTAGCTATAGAGGAGATGACATCACAAATGTACCTTATCGTGGCCTCACCTTCACATATACACATCATAAATGTCACTGAATAGGCCTCAGGACACTACAACTCTCTCCCAACTATTCATTCCCACACTCCTTCCCATGAAGCTGAGGTCAGCTCCCCCATGAAAATCACCAACATTCCTTTGACAGCAGTGTCCAAATCCATCTAAAAGGACAAGAGTAACAGAATAGCAGGGAACACTACCACATGCAAGTTCTCTCCAAACCACTCATCATCATTAATTGGAAATATATCTCCATCCTTTCATTGTCCCTGGGACCTGAAAAACCTGGAACTCTCTCCCTAATAACATTGTGTTATACCTACACCAAATGGACTGCAGTAGTTCAAAAAAGCAGCTCACTACCACTTTCTTAAGGACAATTAAAAATGGGCAATAAATGCAGGCCCAACCAGCGATGCCCACTTTCCCTGAGTGAATAATAAAAAAACGTTTAATTAGACTGTATTATCTCTTTCACTGTATACAATCTAACATCAACTGCGAGCAGCAGCCTCTTACTGCTCTATATCTATTGAAAATTTGTTATTTCGTTTTGTTCTAGACACTAAGGTCATTTAAAGCCACAAAATTCATTGCTAAAAGGAAGTTAGTCTTGTTATGCTCTTATAATTACAACTGGAGACCCAATTGCAGCTTGCAAAAATGATGAAAAAAAAGCAATTCACAATACTGCTGACTATCCAGAGATTAGCTGAATTTGAATAGCATCAACAATTGCAGTGGTATTACACATCTGTGTTAATGGCACTTATTCACTGTAAAACCAGCTGAGGACAATTCCAGAAAACCTAGAGTGCTTGGACTTCTAGCTTACGTCCATCCATCAACACTCCTTGACTTAATTGACAACAAGGATCCCTTGGTGCTTATTGTAGCACAGGGAACATGGCAAAATGTGTAGATGTGCTAATGTGGAGGAGGAAAATGATTGATAAATGAATAGAGGACACAATGACCTACAACAGGATTCCTATAGTGACTTTAATGTGATGAAACATTCCAAGTTTTTTCACACAACAGTATTGTCAAATAAAATTTGGCACTGAATATATAATAAGATATTGACACAGTAAAAGCTTAGTAAAGATGTAAATTTTAAATACCAAATTAAAGAAGAAGGGAGGGAGAAATAGAGGCAGTAAGGGAATTATTGCGTATGCAACTGATGAACAGCCGCCATGAGGCCAAATTCAGAGGACCATAAATTATCTCAAATGTTATTGAGATAGGGAAGTGTGGAGGACCTGAAGGGATTTGAACCCAAGAATAAGGATTTTAATATTGAGGCATTGCTGGTCCAGGAATTAATACAAGTCAGCCAATACAGGGCTTGGTGTCTTCATGAGAAGATAAGATGCATAAATTGGATTATGCTCTGAAGAAAACAGAAATGTGACATATTGATAGCTGTGGGAACTAAATATCACCAAATCCCTCTGCAGTAATGGTCATTCATGTGTTCATTATGTGCATGAGGAAGGTTTACTCAGTCACCAAAGAGTAATTAAACTGTCGGTGTTGAAGATGTGATATTAGGTTGACAGTTTACCAATGGCCCTAAAAATATTAATAATCAAAATTTTCTATTTTGTGGTATCATTTTAAAAAGGCTCATTTTTTTGTTTTATAATTGTTAGTAAAAAGCATAAATCTTTTGTAGGCCATCAGCAACAGCTTGTGTTCACTTATAGATGGCTGAACCTCACGTAAGTGCAATATTCATCTCACCTTCCATTTGATAGGTAAACACCATTTGCAACATTTTATTTTTTGTCATGCAGCAGGATTTCATTTTTATTTTTACAAATGGTATTAGTTAGCTTTAATGTTTGTTCTGCCTTCTTTGTACTTGTATGGGATGACGACTTCATTGGCAAGGTCTGCATTGTTGCCAATCTGTGGTGGCTATTAAACTGATTGACTCTGTAAGCCATTTCTGAGAGCAGTCAAGAGTGAACCACATTGTCATGGACCTGGAGTCACACATAGGCCAGGTCAGCAGATTTCCTTCAGTTAGTGGACCAGGCGGGATTGTACAACAATCAACAAAGGTAATATTGAGCTAGCTTTTAATTCCAAATTTGTTTTTAGAACAGATTTAAACTTCACCATTTACCATGGTGGGAATTAAACCATGTTCCCAGAGCACATCAGCCTGGATTTCCAGACCAATTTCGTTGTAAAATAACTATTAAGGATGAGTGACCACAAAATGATACAATTTTATATTATGTTTGACAGGAAGGTCGTTCATTCTGAAGCAAGCAAACTTATAGATTTATGGATCTTTTTGAAACATGTAAAATTATGAAGAGAGTAGACAAGATAGAAGCATCAAGGTTGTTTCCACTGGTGGGTGTAACTAGAACTTGGGAGCATAGCCACAAAATAAAGGGGGGCAGATTTAGGTCTGAGTTGAGGAGGAACTTCTTCATCCGAAGTGTTGTGAATCTGTGGAATTCCGTGCCTAGTGAAGCAGTTGAGGCTACCTCGTATGTTTTTAAAACAAAGATAGATTTTTCAGCAGTGAAGGAATTAAGGGTTATGGCGAGTGGGCAGGTGAATGGAGCTGAGCCCATGAGAAAATCAGCCATGATCCTATTGAATGGCAGAGCAAGCTCGATGGGCCAGATGGTCTGATACTGTTCCTATTTCTTATGTAAATTTGAATATGGGAAATTAAAAATGCATAGGTACAAATTGGCTCATGGGGATTGGAAAAATACCTTAAAAGACATGACTATACATCAGCAATCGAGAGACTTTGAAGAACTATTGCAACAACTGTACATTCCTTTGCAAAAACTGAAAAAAGTCAGCTAACTGTGGCAAACAAAGGAAATTCAGAATTGCATAAGAATTAAAAGAAAAATCCTAGAGAGTTGTCAGAATAGCAGTAATGCTGAGGATTGGAAGTTTATAGAATACAACGGAGGAGCAAAAATATACTGATAAGGGAAGGGACAACAGAATATGAAGGAGATGTAGCAAAAACATAAAAATGGACTGTAAAAGCTTTATAAAAGGAAATAAATGTGGATCTATTGCAGGCAGAGTCAGGAAAAATTATAATAGAGGAATAGCAGAAAAACTAAGTTATTGCTTTATAGCTCTTTTCACTGAGGAAAATACCAGAAATCTCCCAAAACCAGGGGTCCAAAAAAATCAACATTAGTAAGAAGATTGTACTAGAGAAATTAATGTGGCAGTCCCATTCTGAAAGGACCAACAGCTGTTTCCCTGTCTTGAGCTCCTCAACTAGTTGTCCGTAAATAATTCACCTTGTACTTGCTGTTCTTTGCCGTGGATTAATTTGTGGTTGATTCACTGTAAATTGTGCACCTCAAATTCTTTCCAATGGCATTTTCAATGGATACTTAGACCTAATTTGATCAAGAATAATGTACACTGTTTGAGAACCATGTGATACAAATTAAATGCTCTCTAAGATACTCAGTACTGAGAGAATTAATGGTGAGATTAAGTCCATATGATGTGAAATTCATATTTTCAATTTGCATTGATTCTTAAGGTGGAGAATAATTGCAAGACACAAAAGGAATGTAGGTAGCAATAGATATTCAACTTGTCTCATCTTTGAGTAGATCCTATTCAAATCAGTGCATAATTATTGTGTTCTGAGACTGCAGTGAAACTGTCGTCAAAGGGGGAGTTGAACAGTCATTAAGATTCTTGGAACATTTACTAATGTTTCTTATGTCATGAGGGCACTAATTGTCAGTGAGCAACTGATTAAAATTCACATTGCTCTCCTCTTTATGTCTATTTCTGCCCTGCACCATTTTCTATTGCAGTAGAGAATGAAGGGCAATCGAGTTCTAAGCCTTGGCCAATGTTGTTCTGGGGGAGTGGGGAAAGGGACAATAGGGGAGTTAAAACCTTTCATTCCTAATTTTCCTAGTATCACTTATTACAACAGCACTACTGTGAAATGAAAAGTAACACCAGTGGAGAAATTATGCAGTGACAATTTGAATAAATCAGTGTATGGTTAAATGTTTCCTAATAATAGTCTTAATTTTTGACAGTCATAGTGTAATGGTGAGAAGGTAGCTCTGAAGGTAGAAGAGAGAGATCATATCTGTAGGCTTCATAACCAACACAAAAGCCCTTCTCAGGCAGAAATTCCATTGAATACAACTGACTGCCATTGTAAGCATGTGTCTCTGCCGGCTACCATTTTAATTGTGGCCAAGCATGATTTGATGCTCAACTCCTCCATATAAACCAGAATTGATATACAGTTTGGAGGGATAACTGGCTTACTTCTGCTCCTAAGTCCTACGTTCCTTCCAAGATGCCTCAGTAGCCCAGTGGTCAGGGACCCAGGTTTGATTCCACACTTGGGCGACTGATGTGTGGAGTTTGCACATTCTCCCCGTGTCTGCGTGGGCGTGCTCTGGTTTTCTCCCACAGTCCAAAGATGTGCAAACTAGGTGGATTGGCCATACTAAATTGCCCATATTGTCCAGGGATGTGCAGGCTAGCTTGGTTAGCCATGGGAAATGCAGGGTTACAGGGATAGGATATGGGGGCCTGGGTCTGAGTTAGAATGCTTTTTGGAGGGTCAGCGTGGACTCAAAAGGCCGAACGGCCTGCTCCCAAACTGTAGGGATTCTATGATCCTTTAATTCAGCTTCCATTTGTGAGATATTACATTAGCTCAGACTGACTTCCTACACTAAGGTGAAAGCAAAAGACTGTGAATGATATTAAAACAGATAGTACTGGAGAAACTCAACAGGTCTGTGGAGAGAGAAACAGAGTTAGCGGTTTGAGTCTAATATGACTCTACTTTGGAATGGTCTCGGTCTCCACAGATGCTGCTAAACCGGCTGAATTTTTCCGGCACTTTCTGCCTTAAAGAAGGTAATGCAATTTTTGTGAATTTCTTTGACACTGTAATAATGTATTGGCTCTTGATGAGCTCTGCTGATGGTCAGGATAGCATTAAATTGAATTTGTAGCTGCAATTTCTACAGTGAGCCTTCACAGATTAATGGGAGAAAACCAACCTCTGATGAACAACAGGGTGTACAGTACTACTTACAATTAATGTACAGGTACTCCAATCACCATCCATTCTTTTGACATTTTAAAGATATAATAACATTCATTCTGTCTTATTTGCAATGTGGCTTGACTATGCATATTGCCATGTCGTAGCTCCGACATGCATTTTCACGTTTCTCAAGGATTATTAACAATGGGAAATGAATGCTGGCCTAGCTGATGGCACCAACACCCCATGAAAGAATAGTATAGTGTAAGTGGATGTGGGATGTTTCCTGATGTTGCGGTAGGGAAAACTGGTGTGGGAGGGGATTGGGGGTATTTGGAGAGTGACAAACTATAGGCTGCTTTTAGATTCCAGCATCTGAGTCAAGAAACGCCAAATACCGAGCTGCGTTGTCTAACAGAGAACAATTGGTGAGATGGAAAACTTGGAAAACAGTGAGAATGATCCATAAGAGGTCAGTTCTGGAGCTGATAACCCAGTATGGAATTGAGCAAAGATCAGAAAGATCCCACTTAAATTCACACTGCATCAGCTAATTTAACAAGGCAGCAATTTTGAAGGCAATTTTGGCATTAGTAAGGTTTCTCGATCATAGGAACGTGAGTAGGCCATTTAGCCCTTCAAGCGTGTTCTGACTTTCAGTTAGATCATCATCAATCTGTACATCAGCTCTACTTGATCCACAGCCCACAATATCCTGACTTAATCAAAATGTGGTGTTCTCAGTCTTGAAGATTTCAATTGACCCCAAGCTTTCAAAGTCATTTGGGGAATGTGAATGTCAAATGAAGCTTGGATCAGTCTTGAATGTGATAAATTCTGCAATTCCACAGCGCACTGTCTAGGCTCAGATATGAGAAACAGCTACTTGCATGAAATTACAGACATCTCTTAACCTCTGTGGAATTCATAGTGGGTCATCACATCCAAGATGGAAGAAAAACAGAAAATGTAAAAATTCCAGTGTGGTCCTGAAGCTTTGTGATTGTAATGAATAATTCATCTGTCTAAGTACATTTTGTTTGTTTTTGAGGAACATCTGTAAAAGTAATTTCCACATATTTACAATGATAAATATAACAACACAGTTAGAGATTCAGGCTGCTGTTTCCCATCTGATAGTTTTTCTTTCATGCAGACAATCACTAACACATCCTGTGTGATACCCAACAGTGGCATCAGAAACTTTGAAACGATTGGTGTGAATTTTGACAGCATATTTTTCACTTTCTATGTTAACAAGAAATGCATCAAAAGTTACCCATCTCCATGGAGTTTCTAAATTAATTTTCAGGACGCCATTGTGAATAACCCAGGAGCAAAATTATAGGATCATGAAAAAAGAGTGTTTATTTTGAAGCTTTAAATATTTTTGCTTTTTAGTTGTAAAAGTATTAAACTTGGGTGAAAAAAGGCTCTTTAACATGCGAAACATGCAGACTGTTTGCTTTCCAATTAGCACAGTGTCAATGGATACGTGGATTGGCCATCAACTCTGGAGTGCATTGCCCAGTAATCAGGTGATGATACACACGACAATACTTTTATCCGCCCTTAGTGATTTAAAAAGCAGGAGCATGAATCAAAGGAGAATAAGTACATCATCATTGTTGTTCGATTACTGAGCTATCGTTCCTGAACATGTGGGCTCTTCATTGAGAATGATACAGTGAAGACTGATTCAGATGTAACGGTACTTCAATTGAGTAAAGGTAACTACAAAGACATGAGGGAGGAGCCAGCCACAGTTGATTGGGAAGATGGTGAAACAGCAATGGCAAGTATTTCTGGGGATAATTCAAGAGGCACATCAGAAATGATCCCAATGAAGAACGAACATGCTAAGGGAAGGGTGAAGCAACCATGGCTGACAAGGGAAGTCAAGGACAGCATAAAAGCAAATGAAAAAGCATACAATGTGGTGAAGATTTGTGGGAAGCCAAAGGATTGGGAAACCTTTATAAACCAGTAAAGGTTGACCAAAAAAAAAGCAGTAAGGGAAGAAATATGAGAATAGGTTAACGAGTAATATAAATGAACATTGCAAGGGTTCTTTTTTATGTATCTAAAAGGTAAGAGAGAGGCAAGAGTAGACATTGGACCTCTGAAAAATGAGGCTGAAGAAGTAGTAATGGAAACAAAGAAATGGCAGAGGAACTGAATAGATACTTTGCATCAATTTTCACTGTGGAAGACACCAGCAGCATTCCAGAACCTCAAGAGATTCAGGGGTAGAGATGAGTGCAATGGCCATCATTAAGGAAAGGGTGTTGGGGAAACTGAAAGGCCTGAAGGTGGATAAATCAGCTGACTGAATGAACTACACCCCGGCATTCTGAAGGAGATAGCTGAGGAGATTGTACAGGCATTGGTGGTGATCTTTCAGGAATCATTGGAATCAGGAAGGGTCCTAGAATATTGGAAAATGGTGAATGTAACATCCCTGTTTAACAATGGAGGGAGCCAGAATACAGGAAAATGTAGGCCTGTTAGCTTGATCTAGGTCATTGGTAAGATTTTAGAGTCCATTATTAAGGATGGGATTGTGGAGTACTTGGAAGTGGGTGGTAAAATAGATGAGTCAGCATGGCTTCATCAAGTGGCAATCATGCCTGACATTTCTGTTAGAATTCTTTGTGGAGGTAATGAGCAAGTTAGACAAAGAAGATCCAGCAGACATGATCTATTTGAACTTCCAAAAGGCCTTTGACAAAATGCCACACAGGAGGCTGTTAAATAAAGTAAAAGCCCATGGTGTTGGGGGCAAGGTATTGGCATGGACAGAGGATTGACTGACTGCCAGAAGGCAGAGAATGAGGATAAAGGTCTCTTTTTCAGGATGGCAGCCAGTGAATAGAAGAGTTCTGCAGGGGTTAGTGGTGGGAGCACTACACACATTGAACATTAACGATCTGGATGAAGGTGCTGAGGTATTGTTGCTCAGTTTGCAGGTGACACAATGGTTGGAAGAGGGATAACTCACATTGAGGAAATGGGGAGTCTGCAGAAGGACAAGGGTAGGCTGGAAAAGTGGGCAAAGAATTGACAGATGGAATACAATGTAACAAAGTGTGAGGTAGAATGCACATTGATAGAAAGAATAGAGGCACAGACTATTTTCTAAATAGTCTATGGCTTCAGAACTCTGAAGCACAAGTGGAATTGGGAGTCCTAGTTTATGATTCTCTTGTGGCTAACATGCAGATTCAGGTGACAATTAGGAAGGCAAATGCAATATTAGCATTCATTTTGAGAGCGCTAGAATACAACAGCAGAAGTGTTCTACTGAGGCTGTATAAAGCTCAGGTCAGATAGCATTTGGAACATTGTGAGCAGTTTTGGGCACATACCTAAGGAAGGACATGCTGGTGTTGGAGAAGGTCCAGAGGAGGTTTACAAGAATGATCCTGGAGATGAAGGGTTGTCATATAAGGGGCGGTTGAGAACTCTGGGTCTGTACTAGATGGAGTTTAGAAGGATTTTAGGGGCGAGGGTTACAGAATCTGATTCAAACTTACAGAACATTAAGAGGTCCGGATAGAGTAGATGTGGAGAAGATGTTTCCACTAATAGGAGAGACTGGGGCACAAGGATATAGCCTCAGAATCTGGATTAACAGTCCAGCGATAATACCACCAGGTTATTGCCTCCCAGAGACCTGGATTACATTCTGGGGACTTGAGTTCGAATCCCACCACAGCAGATGGTAGAATTTGAATTCAATAAAATATCTGGAATTAAAGATCGAATGATGACCATGAATCCATGGACAGCACAGTGGCTCAGTGGTTAGCACTGCTGCATCACAGCACCAGGGACCCGGGTTCAATTCCACCCTTGGGTGACTGTCTGTGTGGAGTTTGCACATTCTCCCCGTGTCTGTGTGGGTTTCCTCCGGGTGCTCCAGTTTCCTCCCACGGTCCAAAGATGTGCGGGTTGGGTGAGCTGGCCGTGCTATATTGCCCATAGCATTCAGGGATGTATAGATTAGGGGGATGGGTCTGGGTGGGATGCTCTGAGGGTCAGTGTGAACTTGTTGGGCTGAAGGGCCTGTTTCCACACTGTAGGGGTTCTATTAACTATGAATGAAATAACTGAGTGGCATCTGACACCATTTGAAGATTTGAGCCCAAATTCCTTAATGACAAGGCAGAGCATCAGCAAAGAAGGAAAGAAAAACATGTATAGCTGCACTCTATATCTATTAGGACGTTGTGATTGGAAGATTCACAAATTGCTTGGTTCAGTGTGTGACAGGAACATGTGGCCCTGAGTAGATCTCATTCTGGAATCAAGAGACATCCAATGACAAAGACCATTTCAGAGGCAAATTAAGGATCAACCACATAATTGTGAATTTAGAGTCATGTGTCGGCCAGACCAGGCAAAGACAACAGATATTTTTCCCAAAGAATCCCTACAGTGTAGAAAGAAGCCATTTGGCCCGTTGTGTCAGCACTGGCCCTCTGAAGAGCATCCCATCCAGAACCAGTCTCCCCCACCCTATCCCTCTAACCACATATCATCCCATGGCTAATCCACTTAAGCTGCGCATCACTGGACACTACAGGGCAATTTAGCATGGCCTATCCACCTAACCTGCACTTCTTTAGATTGTGGAAGGGAACTGGAGTATGTGGTGGAAGTCCATGCAGACCTGGGGAGAATGTGCAAACTTCACACAAACAGCCACCCAAGGCTGGAATCAAACCGGGTCCCTAGCGCTATGAGGCAGCAGTGTTAACTATTGTGCCACCATGCCCCCCAGAGGTTATTAATAAACCACATGGGCTTTTAATTACAATCTGCTAGTTTCATAGTCATCATTCTTAATACGACTAGCATTTAATTCCAGATTTCCTAAATTCTCCTGGGTACCATGATACAATGGCTCCGAATAATTAATTCAGGTTGTTAGACTGCTAACCCAGGAATATAGCCACTCTGCTCCTGTCCCCTACCAGGTGTAAACTCCAAGTTTCTGTGAACATCTTTCTCTTGGGATCCCTTACATCATCATCACTTTATTCTGTCTGTTTCCCATCTCCAGTCAGTCAAATCAGGATTCACTGCTGTATCAGAGTCCTTGACTTTCCTGTAGGAGTAAATTACTGCAGATGCTCTCTCTCCATGGATGCTGCCTGGCCAGCTGGGATCTCCAGCATTTGTTGTTTTCCTTGTCCTTGACTTCCCTGATGCTTTGCTGTCTCTTCATATATCAGCACTTCTTCAACGCTACTGTTCTGAACGACCAGGAATGGATATCTCTGGACTATTGAACGCAGGGAAGAGAATGAGGTTTTGAGAAAGTGTTGCTTGAGTTTCTGTTCTTCAGCAATATTTTCCAATCTCTCCTGACTTGCAGCCTCTGAAGGAACAAGACTGTTAATCCTACTAGTCTTTAGAAGTACTTTAATTTTTTCATTATTTCATGGATCTTGTATGAGAGATGTGGTGACTGGTGAAGGGATTTCGGACTATGATATGGAGATATATCTTTACCCAGAGGATTGTTCATCTCTGGCATCCTCATGGACTGTAATTAAGTATATTCAAGAATGAGATGGATAGATTTGTGGACACAAAGGGAATCAAGGGAATTAAGGATAAGCAAGAAAATGGACTTTGTAGTAGGTCTGAGGAATCGATAGGCTATTCCAGCTACTATTTTTTGGATATTTTATAAGAGATATGATTGGAAGCTAATTATGGTCTTCGCTTCTTACTTACTTGGACCTAGCTCCTCTAATTGCATACAGGACATTGGGTAGCAAGACTCCACCACCACTCCCCATCCATTGCTATCCCCTTTTATCTGATTTAAGTGGTGTCTTGCTTTTGAAGATTTCCCCTTAAATGCATTTGCCAACTCATCTTTGGATTGGCCCATCTGCTGTATATTAGTCTGAAAGGGTTAATACTTATGAGTGCTATAAGCAGCAACCATGATGATGATGTCAAATGGAGCTGTGAGCAGAACAGCTTAGGATCTTGAAGGGGTCAAACCTAACACCTGGTCTTCCTCAATTCTCTGTAACAATGATTTGGATACAAAGGCTCCTGCTGAGTGTGTTTTTGACAATTAAGGCAAGTAAAATGGGAGGGGTAGCCAGCCCACAACCTTCCCATGCACCCTAAACTCACCCCCTTAATACAGAGGGCAAGACACTGATTAAAACTCACATGGTACTTGTTCTTTTGTCTCTTTCTATCCAGTACCATTTTCCAGTGAAGGAGGTGATAAAGGGCAGTCAAATTCTAGACTTGGGCCAATGCAAATTTGGAGACAGGGATGTCATGACCTTCCATCGCTTACTTTCTGAGTTTCACTTGTTACTGTAGTGCTGCTATGAACTGCAGAGTAACACAGATGGAGAAATCATGCAGTGCCAACTTGAATAAAACGTAAATAATTAACTATGGGTCAAGCTTTTTGCAAACTCAATTGACCTTGATAATATAGTGCCTATGACAAAATATGGCTGGTGGGGTGATCTATGTGCATCAGGTCACACCATCTCCACATGAATGCCACCCTTTCTGTGTCACCTGTCCAACAGAACCTGCATGTTCCCCCTTTCCTGGGTTCTAGAAACCATCCAGCCTCTGCAACCCTGGAATTTACCTTCTCGTGAAGCTCTATTCCTCTTTTGGCTCTACCCTGCAGTGTTAACTCAGCTCTAGAGATTGGCTGGAAATTCCTAAGGAACTTCAGACTGAGGAGTGAAAGTCTAAATAAAAACCAAAAGGACTGAACAGTTCTAAGGAAGGGTCACCAGACCAGAACTCTGATTTTTCTTTTTCTTCACTGATGCTGCCAGACCTGCTGAGCTTTTCCAGCAACTTCTGTTTTTGATCCTGAGGAGTGAAAGTCCCACTGGTCACTAACTTAGCACAGCGACAGGGTGAGGTGAGCTTGTAGGAGGTAACTGGCTTCCAGATGCAAAACATCAGTCTCCGATCAATTTCTTTTCCATGTTGGAAGGGTGAGCCATCTGCCCCCACCATAACTTTCTGCCCAATGTCTATCACATCAATGTAACCTGTAACCATGTGCCTTATGACATATAATAAACGTTCTCTTACTAACTACAAGAGACTCTTCTACTTAGACCAGGAAGTGGTTTTCCTTTATCACACTAAACCAAGCAGCCCCTGTAGTTTCTTCCACTTAAGGAGGATGATGGAAGCAGCCTTAATCATGAGCACAACATATAGAGCAGAGTGAGCTAGCAAACCCACAGCTTATTCAATACCATCTCCTTTTCCCATGAGCCTGGTGCCCATTCTTCTCCATACGTTGTAAATCACAGATGTTGGGCTATGGTCCTCCAGCAGGCAGGTGTGTTCAGAGGAGCTGTGTATTTAATTGCTGTTTTTAGTCTTCAGATCTTGCAGTCACAAGCAGTCAAGATTGATGAAATAGATGGCAGTAGGAGGAAGGGGGTGAGAGACAGCACATAGTTCTGAGGCTGTAGTATGCCACTGTACATTAAAGAATGTTTGACTCTCAACACATGTGTTGCCAAGTGACATTTGCTTCTGTAACAAGGAACTGATACAATTAATGTTGTGTACAAACTGGCTGTCACGTTTCCTACATTACAACAGTGACTACACCTTAAAAGTATTTCAGTGACTGTAATTTGCCCTGAAATGTTCAGAGATCCCAAAAAATTATTTATTAATGCAAGTTCTTTCCTTTTTAATACCTTAAGCATACTCGTATCTATCCAGGGAATATCCATATGATTCTCTGTCATTCAGATATCAACTCTATTTTACATCTGAAAACATTAATGCCTTTGCTCACTTAATGTGCTCATTTAATATGGCCCATGCTGCTACATGTGAATGTTATTTCTCTAAGCAGTGCTAGAGAATAATGGGCAAGACTATTCAGGTAAGTTATAGAACTGACTGTCGATATTCTATTGCCCCAATTCATTCCATCAAAGACCGATCGTACCTGTTTAAGGTTCAAAGGTATCATTATTGCTTAAACAAAAATATTCAATAATTTCATATCAATGGATAAGAAAAGAAATACGTTTAATCCCAATGTGTTTTCATGATATGTCTAAATTATAAATGGAACAGTCAATGCAAATTATTTGAAATACAAATGTAGACCAAAGAAATGTGCTGTGGAAGGGGAATTTCACTGAACAGAAATGGTAAGATCACTGCTCCTACCATTTTAACAAGTCTGATGTCAAGTAAGGGAACGTCATCCCCACCCCAACACCCCACCCCCCCCACCAGAGGAAAGAGGTCTGATTTAAATAGGAATTTAGTGTCCTGAAAATGTCATTGAGATACCCATACGAGTTTTACTGTCGACTCAGCAAAAGGTGGGGCAATTGCAAAGCCAGCTATCATCATTCAGCCATTCACTTCGTATTGGTTTGTAGCAGAACACAATTAGTAAGCTATACAAGGTCAGGAAGGAGAGGTCACATTTGGATAAGGCACAGCCTGAGTGAGAATATATTGCAGAATTTGGAGCAGTGTGGGAATTTGGTGCATAGGGGAAGAGGTTTTATTTTGCTTTTCTTGGTTCATAATTTATAAGATCTTTTGAAAAATGATTAGTTGAACTCAGAATCAGGGGCTCAGCATAAAACAAAGAGTGACATCACAGGAAAACCATTAGTTCACTGGTTGGTAGTAAATTATCTATTATCAGTTACTGTTAGGTTGAAGGTAAATAAGAAAAAATATTTACAGATTAAAAACTGAAAGACCAGTAGGAAATTTAAAAAAGAGCGGTGACATTCCAAGTACTAGTTAAATGGCCTAGCAGTACAATGTCAGGAGCAGCTGAGACTGGTGCACTCACAAGTGAGTCAGGACACCATAGATTCACACCCTATTTCAGTGATTGTGACAGAATAAAGTGGATATTTCTCTCAGAATTGAGGGAGTGCGGCACTGTAGGAGTTGCTGTCTTTCAATTAAAGCCTATTCTGCCCTCTCAGAAGGTTATGAATGAACCCATGGCACTATTTCAGACAAAGCATGGGAGTTTTCCCTGTTGACTTGATTTATATTTGTTCCTCAATATCACCAAGACAGATTATCTGGTTGTTATCACAGCACTTAGTATGGTGTCTTTGCTGCAGTGAAATAACCAAATTGCTTCAAGGGAGAGATTGTTGTTTGTGGGAACTTGCTGTGTACAAATTGGGTGTTGTGTTTTTCCTAAATGACAACCAGACAAGCAGCACTTTAAGAGTACTTCATTGGTCGTAAAGTGCTTTGGTATGCCCTGAGGTCATGAAGGATGCTATAGAAATTCAAGTCATTCCTAATCCTATATGTGGCAATTCACAACTATCTAATATCACAACACTCCTGTTCCATTACTGTTCCACTGCCTTTCTTAACGGCCTTTCTAAAAGAAAATTGCAGGAAAATGAAGCATCTCCTCCAGTAGAAATCCAATTCGTGAAGCCACTCAAAAAGAGCCTGAGAGACACAAAAATGTTTATTTCTATATATCTATATAAAGGATTTCTGCAACATTTTCAAAGGAGAATCAGACAGATGAATCAGGTGTATGTTCACTGCTCAGCCTTCTGTTTCTTTTCAGTTCCTGAGCTCCGTGACAAATACAGTCAAACAATCTATTGGAGCCCAGGTTACGAGACGGTAGATTGAATTCAGATATTGTGGAAAGAAAATCAAAGCCTTTTGACAGAAAGAGCTCTGCCATAAAATAGCCTGTGTTTATTGTGTCATTTCTTTCTTTTGGGGCAATTACCACAAAGTATCATCTTTCTCGAGTGTCTGAAGTGGCAATAGAATTTATATATTAACCCTTTACATCGGTGGTTGGTCGAAACAAAGTTCCATTTGTAGCTTTGTAGATATAATTTACAGGGTTGAGAAATGTATCCCCTTCTGCACCTACCCTCATTTACGCAGGAGGGTGAGTGACAGAGTTTCCAGTTAACATGTCAGTATCAGAGAGAGACTCAATGTGACATTCGCACTTACCTGGTCTGTGCAAACAGGATGAGCAACTTATGAAATGAAAGCAGAAGTGCTGGAAAACCTCAGCAGGTTTGGTGGTTTCTGTGGAGAAAGAAGCAGCATTAACTTTTTGAGTCCAATGACAATTCTTTGTAGCTTTTAGATGTGTTGAGGACCTGAAGAGGAGCCATATTAGATTTGGAATGTTCACTCTGTTTCTCTCTGTACAGGTGCTACCAGACCTGCTGAGTTTCTCCAGCACTTTCTGTTTTGATTTCAGTTTTCCATCATCCACTGTGCTTTCCTTTCTTTGATCATCCTCGAACCTTTGTTACAACAAAGTGAGATGGATGCCATTTTGTACGAACCTTCTCACAACAAGGTTTTAAACTCTTTTTAGCAAAAGTTTCTACCATTCTCCAATTCACATGTCATTGACTTATTTTACTGTAATCAATAAAGAGCCAATTACAAGATTATCCTGAGTTAAAAAGAGAAACAGGCTGCTAACCTGAGAAAATAATAAATATGTAATGTCAAGGCTGTGGTTTTTTTCCAGTCACCTGGGTCCTTACACACATGCAGTTATAAAGTTAAACTAGGATAATGTCCAGTACAGAAGGAAGTGAAAATATATGCAATTTCTAGCCCTTTGGATGACCTTGAGGCATAAAATTTTAACATGAGACATGAGGGCTAGTTGGTTTCTTGGACCTTCAACAATAGCCAGTTTTGCAGTTATCTTTTAAGTCCTCCATTTTGTCATGATTCTTTTCGGAAAGTGTAGTCATCAGGTTCTTTTCTTTTTGACAGTTAGACAGAGGACATAAGAGGAAAGAGCCTTCTCCAGACTGTGGTCAGTTCTGAAATTACAGAAATAATGAAAATAAAAGAAGATTGAACATTTAACCAATCAAACCCTATTCACATTGAACATGATAATGGCTGACCCTGTATCTCACATCATTATCTCACTCTCTCTCCATATCCCTTGACATCTTTATTTTCTAGAAATCTATCTACTTCTTTCTTAAGTATGTTAGTGACTTTGCCCCCACAGCCTTTTGTGGTAGAGAATCCTGCAGGTTCACAGTGTAGGAGGAAGGTTCTCCTCATCTAAATCTGAAATGACCTACCACACATCATGATTCCGTGACCCCTTGTTCTAGACCTCCCAGTCAGGCAAACTATCATCCCTGCATTCTGTCTGTTCAGCCCTATTAGAATTTTACATGTTTCAATGAAATCTGTCTTCATTCTTTTAAACCACAATGAATACAGTCTCAGTCAAGCCAATTTCACATCTTATGACAAATCTGCCATCCTAGGAAAGACACCAGTAAATCTTCACTGTATTACCTGTATGGCAAGTATATCTTTTCTCCAGGTGTGGTCTTGTCAAGGCCCTGTATAGCTGTAGTAAGACTTCCTTGCTCTGGTACTCAAACCCTCTTGCAATTTTAGTCAACAAACTATTTGTATTCCTAACTACTTGCTTTCTGTGCATGCTTGCTTTCAATGACCAGTGTTCATGAGCAACCTGCAATTATGTTGTTACTGCTGAAATAGACAACCTCACAGTCATCCACATTATACTGCATCTGCCATATATTTGCCGACTCACTCAATTTGTCTAAGTCACCCTGAAGTTAAAACTCCATCTCCTTTTCTTTGCCAAAAAAAACCCTTGAAACAAATATATTTGACTATGTCAATCTTGATGGAGTTTGCAATGTGTCAAGATGATATAAATCATATGCTCTCTGCTAAGCTCATTGCTTCCAGGCTTGATAATTGTGTATGATGTTTCATCTCCAACATGTGATGATTTTCATAATAGTGCCACTAAAATAGTTGCTTAACATCAGAATGGATATTAAACTTAACCTAACCAACTTCTTCAGAGATATTACTACACACCTCTGCAGCAGGTGGGACTTGAACCCAGGTCTCTCAATTCAAGGCTAGGGACACTACTATTGCAACACATGTTTCACTGCCATTTTGTAAAAATGTTACTTTCCGCCTTTTGTGTAATCCACGTCAGTTCATAAAACTTGAGTCAGGCAATGACATTTTAAGTTGGTGTTTTTGTCCCTTTTTAAAACTCTTTCAGACCATGAAAATTCCAGGTATTAAATTGTCCGATGGGATTCAAAGATTAACAGTCAATATTTTATATCATTTTGAGTCACTGCAAACTCCAGCAAGTTCCACATAGTCAAACACAACCCCAAAGTGAGAACGCTAACACGGGTGAACAAGTGAGCATAAGAAGACAATGGATTGAACAAAGAAGGGTCTCGAGCCAATATGTCAACTTTCCCGCTGCTCTCATGCTGCCTGGCCTGCTGTGTTCCTCCAGCTCCACACTGCGTTGTTCTAACTCCAGCATCTGCAGTTCTTGCGATTGCCAAGTGATGTCCTTGTCTTTGTACAACTGAGGACATGTTGGAGGCATATTAGTGGTTGAGAAAATGGAAGAATGGAATGGAATTCTTACAAAAAACATAGTGCGATGAACTATAGCCCTGTAGCCAGGAAATGAGAGTCAATGGGTTTGTAATGGATATTGGTGGACAGACTATCCCCAATTACACTAGAGGTGTCACAGTTCCTCAGCAGTGGGTATGATGGTGCAATGGTCAGCACATCTGTCTCACAGCGCCAGGAACACAGGTTTGATTCTACCCTCAGGTAACTCTCTGTGTGGAGTTCGCACATTCTTCCTGTGTCTGTATGGGTTTCCTCCCACAGTCCAAAGATGTGTAGATTAGGTGGATTAGCTGTGGGAAATGCAGGGTTACAGCAATAGGGCAGGGGGCTGGGTCTTGAGAGCAGGTGACATTCAGTGGGTCAGTGTGGACTGAATGGCCTGCTTCTATGTTGTAGGGATTCTATATGATGGCAATAAAACAATTGGATTGACTCATGGGTTTTTACATCTCTTTGTGAAGTTATAATCTATAATCTACTTGTGTAACTGGTCCAGTTGCAGTTAGAATATTGTACATTATTTTGGTCCGCATATTATGTAAAGGAGATAGAAACACAGGAGAAGATACAAATAGAAATAGAAGGTTAATACTTGCCAAAATGAAGACATTACACTCTTGGCAAATATTGAACAGATGGGTTCTTTTTCCTTCTTTGAAAAGAAGAATTAACGGTGACCTGAGAGAGGTGATTAAAATTATGAATGGGTAGGTCGCTGCAGATATGTTTCCATTTGTGGGGACATTAAAGTCTAGAGTCTACGAGTGAAAAATAGTTACTGATAAATGTAACAGCAAAATGGGGGGGGGAAATGGTCTTAGGGAATGGTTACAATATGAACTTGCTACACAGGAAATGGATAAGTCAAAAAGCTCTGATGTTTTCAACAAGAAACTATAAAAATTCACGAGAAAAGAAGAACACAGAAATATACGCTGAGAGATTGAAGTGGAATGGGAGAAGATGTGATGAGAGTGCAGTGAAGCACTGGGCAGAATGGCCTGTTTGTGTTCTGTGTACTGTATGTCATTTATATGGATTAGCTGGAACTTGGCTTCAAAGACTGTTCTGTTTCTGTGCCAGACAAAACATAACAATTTAAATTCTGGCATCATTACCACTGAAAGCTTCGGTCTTCTGAAGGAGTCTCTGCACCTCTCCAGTTCCGGCTCTGATAAGTTTCAAGCCCACGATTTGCACTTGTCAACTTCAAAATGAGGTCGAGTGTAAATGGATTCTCAGATCAAAATCATCCAATTTATTTGGTCATGCAAGATGAATTAACAACAGCAAGATTTAACACTGAATCACATCACTGGTGTGGCTGGTCAAAAGTTCAGTCAATGAGATACGGTTTAAGGAGTACTTCAAAGAAGGAGGATGAGGTAGAGAGGCTGAGTCATTCATCAAGGGAATTCAAATACCTAGGTTCTAGATGACTGAAGTCATACCTGCCAATCTTGTAGTGTCTGAAGCTAGCATTGGCTTAGCAGAAGGAACTCAGTGAGATTTTAGTTCAGGTGGAGCAGTCTGAAATGGCCAAATAGATCAGGTCTTTGAAATTATATACAAAATTTGTATGGCTATGTTGGTCATTTTGTTTTTGGTTTTGGTGCAAATGATATTGAGGGGTATCACAGCAGTGTTGAAAAGAATAGCAGCCATTTTGGAAACAGATATCAAAGGCAACCTCAACATAACACATGCCAGTGACTTCAAATTTAAACAACTTCAAACCAAATGATGGCAATGTCACATTTTGTGTTTGACACGATTGTACAACAGTAGGGCATGATGACAGACATGCTCAGATATTCACTGAGGATTGCTGGCAGACAGGATGTTCTGGATTTGCAATGTCACAACTTTCCCATGGTTTTCAGCCTTCAATAACATTGATTCACATAGGCACTACCACCACTGTGTGTGAATTTGTGCATACAAAAGATAGCGCTTATCTGAGAAGGTCATTGGCACAAAATATAGAAGAAGACTCTCCAATTGGAAGCAATTAATCATTAACATGAAAGCGGCACTAGATGCAAGGAATTGTGCCTGGCTTGTTTATTTTATATTGGAATTAAATTACAAGAACTGCTTCAGAAATTATTATTTGGGCAAGACTGATCTGAGAGAACATGCAACAAAATATAGGCATAAATCTGCGGCCACAAGTAAGAAATCTGGTATCTAAAAGTGACCATATTGAAAAATGCTGCCTTACTTATTTTTGTATTCTGTTTTTTGTAGTTTTGCCAAAAGATCCTGCTTTAGCTACAATATCCAAATACCTTTTGGCAACTGAATGGACACCAAAGAGTGTCATTGATAATTCATTTCCTCATCTACACTCACTTCAGTTCAGAGCATTGATTGTCCGCACTTACTGCATAGCAACATCAATATGGTCCGAGCTAAAAAATAAATCAACTGTATGAAGTCGGTATGAAAATAAGCTACATCCATCAGAACGATTGGAAAAACAAACAGATAATTCAAATATTAGTAGGAAGGAAAGTCATGCAAGTCAGCAGTGTGTGAAATTGCGATGAGAAACCATTTAGCGGTCATAATAAGTAGAGTTGCAGGTGGACAGGATAGTGAAGAAGGCATTTGGTATGCTTGCCTTTATTAATCAGTGCACTGAGTATAGGAGTTGGGATGTCAGGTTGTGGGTCTACAGGACATTGGTTAGGCCACTTTTGGAATGCTGCATTCAGTTCTGGCCTCCTTGCCATAGGAAGGATGTTTCTAAACTTGAAAGGGTTCAGAAAAGATTTACAAGGATATTGCCAGGGTTGGAGTGTTGAGCTGCGGGGAGAGGCTGAATAGGCTGGGGCTATTTTCTCTGTAGCGTCAGAGGATGAGGGCTGACCTTATAGAGGTTTATAAAATCACGAGGGGCATGGATAGGATGAATAGCCAAGGTCTTTTTCCCCGGGGTGGGGTACTCCAAAACTAGACGGCATAGGTTTAAGGTGAGAGGGGAAAGTTTTAAAAGGAACCTAAGGGGCAACGTTTTCATGCAGAGGGTGGGGCGTGCATGGAACGAGCTGCCAGAGGAAGTGATGGAGGCTGGTATGATTACAACATTTAAACAGCATCTGGATGAGTTTATGAATAGGAGGGGTCTGGAGGGATATGGGCCAAATGCTGGTAAATGGGCCCAGATTAATTTAGGATATTTGGTCAGCATGGATGAGTTGCACCGAAGGGTCTGTTTCTGTGCTGTGTACATCTCTGTGACTCTTTGCCTCCAATTGATTTTAAGTTTACTTGGAGTTAAACTCCGACCTTAACCCAGAGGAAACAAAGGAGAATTTCTCAAAAAGAGACTGAGTGTCTGTTTTCAAGCAGGATTTTGAAAAAAAGCAATGGGATTCTTGTGCTTAATAATCCTTTCTCTTTCCCATTGTGATTCCATTCTCAGAAAGGCAATCTATTAAAACAGTATTTAATTGATACATACTGCAGCATAAAACCAAGGGAGTGCTGACTATAATGCTGACTCACAATGCTGACTATAGCTAATTAATTACTTTGCAAAACAAAGCAGGCAGAAACCTGATAAATCCCAAGGACCATCAACATGTTTATCTCTTCATCTTCAACCCTTTCTGAAACTGTCATGTTTTAAATCAAAACTTTAAACAGGTTAAACTGCCCTTAGGGTTGCACTGTAACAGGAACAAAATCAAACAGTCAATGAAAATTTATAAAAATGGAGCTGAAACTTATCAAATCCAAATAATATAGTCCAGGGTGATGATTTATCCAGCCTCTGTGGTGCCCACCAGTCTCTAAATGTCCCATGTTTATTTGTTGTCCATATATGTATTTAGTGCTCTATCTCCCTGGCCTCAATTTTAAATTTGTCATGTTTATTTTAGATCTCTCCACTGCCTTCCTTGTTCCTCATGTCTGTAACCTCCTCCACCTCTACAAACCTCGAAGAACTCAGTGTTCCTCCAATTCTGGTTCTTGATCTTCTTCTATTTCAGTCGCTCCTGAAAATTCTCCACTGCTGTATATCTTTAAACCTACCTTTTTTACCTAGCTTCCGTGTTACCTCTCCTCATGTGGCTCAGTGCCAAATTTGCCAGCTTCCCACAAAGGTCATTGGGGTTTTTCATTATAATAGAGGTGCTATTTAATTATACAGTTCTTGATTCTTGTTTTGCATTCATCAAAAGTGTTCCTTCTTCAATCCTTCAGGATTTCTCCGCTTGCAATGTTTCCCTACCTCACAAGCAAACTCTTAACATAGTCCAGCCAACCATTTATGCTTTTCCATGGTCATTAATCAAAGGTTCATTTTGGAAAAACAAGAAATAATAACAAAGCCAGCAGCAAGGACAGCACTCAGCAGCTCTCAGATGATTAAGGACAAGAGAGAAATTCAGAGAAATTCTTACCCTCAGGGCTATATTTGCTACAATTTCTGCAGCTGTACATATTGTCAGAAAAATGTTGACAAATAACATTCTCGCAATATAAACAATTCACCTACCATCACAATGAAAATTGTTGAAATAACTTCTCAATCAGCTGGTGAGAGAAGACAGAACAAAAGGGCATAATTTTAATTTTACTCAAAGGATACTAGAACTCTTTCACTTAATCCTTCAAAGATTGGGGGTCAGTTGAAATAAAAAAATTGAAACTGAAAAATATTTGTTAACAAATGCTACCAAAGATTATGGAGGAAAGACAAGTTAATGAAATTAATGTACAGATCACACTTGATCAATTAGAATGACAGAAAAGGCTCGAAAGATTGAATGGCTTTATCCAGTTTGACTGCTGTCATAAGTCAGCTCAGGATCAATCTTTTCGTTATGCGATCATTCAATCAACGTAACCAATGACACAATGGACAATCTTGCAAAGATTGTGTTGACATTAGTGCTACTTTTAATTGTCTGGTTAGTTTATATGCTGTGAAATGCCATGCGGAATACATCAAATGCTTCTCACACCAATATTGGAACCAAGGTGCCGTCTCATCATACATAATAAATCGAGTGGAGGGAAATGTGTGTTCTGTAGCTAGGTTTGTCTTTAGCAGCACTGACAATATCCAGTCAGCTAGACTACTAGTTTAACTATGAAACACAATAATTAAAGAAGACAAATCATGTAATGACAGAGTACAGTACAAAAGATTCCTTCCATTTTAAACAGTTGTACAATGCACGATGCAGTGCTGCATGGCTACATAACGCAAATTCAATCGTGTCCCTGATGACATCAGCAATTGTGAGAGCAAAACTGCAGTTTTCAGTAAAACCCACAGAATTGAATTACCTCCTTGCATTCACTGTTAGACATTCATTATTTTCCATGATTGATAGCTTATTTTTTTGAATTAAGTAAAAAGGCTTTTTCCTTGCATGCACCCAGTTTAACGTAACTACGGTAACAGCGAATTGATGAAGCAGGGGAATGTTGAGCTGCACTACAGGAAATCCAGAAAACCATCTGAATTATCTCTTGAATGCCCCCATCACATTTCCATGCAATGCATTCCATAACCTAACTACTCGCTGTGTGAAGAAAGTTGCACATCATTCTCCTCCAACACTACACAATACACAAGATATTACATCGGTTTTGTCTATGGTCTGTTTGAATGGTTGTAATCACAATTATTTGAGATCAGCAGTAGTTCTGAGAGTTATCAGCCATATTTGGATATCATGTGTTCACCTTTCCGTACATCACCAGCGAGTGAACACTGCACAAATCCAACAAATGTAATAATCTAATGGAATCAGATGCTATTCAAGGAATGTGGTAGAAATGGTCATTATGTTTGTTTCGAAAGGTAGAATTTTCCTAATTTCCAATGAACTGTTTTGTTTGAGTGAAATGTATAGTTCAAACTTGCTTTTGATTGATTGATTGATTGATTGATTGATTCCTTGATTAATTTATTGTTGTCATGTGTACCAAGATACAGTGAAAACTGTTGTTTTGCACGCTATACAGGCAGATCGTTCTGTACAAAATAGCAACAGGGTAGCAGAACTGCATGCAGAATACAGTGTTACAGCCGCAGAGAAGATGCAGAGAGAAAGATCAACATTAACATCTGAGAGGTCCGTTCAAAAGTCTGATAACAGCGGGGAAGGAGCTGTTCTTGAATCTGTTGGTACATATTTTCAAACTTTTATGTCTTCTGCCCAATAGAAGAGTGTGGAAGAGAGTATAACCAGGGTGGGAGGGGTCCTTGATGATGTTGGCTGCTTTCCCGAGGCAGTGGGAAGTGTACATGGAGTCAATGGATGGGAGGCTGGTTTGCAGGATGGCTTGGGCTGTGTTCATGACTCTCTGTAGTTTTTTGCGGACTTGGGAACAGCAGTTGCCATACCAAGCTGCGATGCAACTGGATAGCATATTTTCTATGGTGCATCTGTAAAAATTGGTAAGAGTCCTTTATGGACATGCTGAATTTCCTTAGCCTCCTGAGGAAGTAGAGACATTGTTTTGCTTTCTTTACTGTGGCATCAATGTGACTGGACCAGGACAGATTGTTGGTGATCATCACTCTTAGGAGCTTGACACTGTCCATCATCTCAACCTCATCACCATTGATGCAGACAGGAGCATGTCCTCCACTCCTCTTCCTGAAGTCAATGACCAACTCTTTCGTTTTCCTAATGTCGATGGACAGACTGTTGTCTTTACACCACGGCACTAAGCACGCAATCTCTTTCCTGCATTTTGCCTCGTCTTTCAATCTTTTGTTGCACAATCGTATGCTCTTCACCTTATTAATGATGCAACGGCCTCTCAGGTACGTTTCTTAGGGTGACAGCACAGCCAGAGAAGCAAAAGTGCTCGCTACTTTCAGTACTTTGCAACTTTCACATGGCTAGCTTCACGTTTAAAGCCCAGCTGCACAGTCCCGCATACAACACTGCTCGCCCAGAACTGCCCCTCACACTGTGGTGTGTGAGCTTCAATGTTCAGCGTATTGCCCAGAGAGAAGGAAGACTGACTTCTTGCTTCACAGACAGCAACCTGAAGATCTTGGTGATGTGGCAGTACTTTTCTCAACCATCTGCCACACCAGGCCATGCAACCAGACACACAGAAAGCCTGAGCACAGATTGCAGCCCAGGTCAGAGCTATGTTAGGAGGGAATTGGGATGCTCAGCAGTGCAGGAGAATGATCAACAATCTTCTGCACTCTCTAAAGTTAAGTGCTACTGCCTTCTCTCTGACATCTCACACTCACAGGGCCACCTCTGACTCTAAATCTGTCACTGCACACCAAGACTCCTGAACTGCAACACCCAGTATTATGCTGCATGCATTATGTCCACTCAAAGACTTCCCCCATCTCACCCTCCCTAACTGCTAACTCTTCCTGCCTCTGCGTTTCCTACTCACTGGGGATACCTCATCATCATTCCTGCTTATAGAAAATATAATGATGGCTCTTGCATTTACTTTCATCACACTCCAGTCCTTCCACTGCTTCCTTGCTGTAAAACTGGCCCCAGACTGATGTCTTCATGGCTCCTCAGCTGATCTACTTGTAAACCCTGGATTGCTTGCACTTGACCTGCAGGCCTGATCTTGGCTCAATCCTGGGACTGTAAAGACATGGATCCCCAGACTCCAGTAGGACCAAGCATCTGATTGTCTGTAGATCCCCATATCCTCACTAAGGACTGCTCACCTCTGACTTTCAGGCATTGTCTTTTTTTAAATTAATTCATAAAATCCAGGCTTTGTCGACCATTTATTGCCCATACCTAACTATTCAGAAGACAGTTGAGAGTAAATCACTTTGCCGTGGGTCTGTAGTCATGTAGACCAGAGCAGGCAAAGAGGGCAGATTTTCCTTCACTAGAGTACATCAGTGAGCCAATTTTTTTTTTAGCAACAATCAACAATAGTTACATGGTCACCTTTGGCTAGCATTTTAATTTATTTAAATCAAATTTCATCCTCTGTCATATGTGGAATTTGAATCCACATCCGCAGAATATTAAGCTAGTGCTCCAGATTATAGTTCCGTGTTGTTACCACTACACCACCATCTCCTCACCCAGTTGAAGCCCACGCAGTATGTCTGCTGTATAAGTTGCTGGTACAAACTCAGGTATTACATTGGCGTAGCACAGTGACACATGGTGACATGTCAACCTCCTTGGCTGTTCAGAGCTTCCCACTGTCACAAGTGGCCTCCAGAGTGAATTGTTGAAGGATTGAGGTGGTGTGGGAGTTGTTCCGAGAGCAGGCATAATGTTGTGGTGAGTCTGATGGTGTGTTAATGCTGGCTGGTGTGGATGGAAGGTCAGGGAGGATGGTCTCCATGGAGTGTGTAGGGACATTATAGTGAAGGAGATGTTGAGTAGCAGCTAAGATAGCATCTGACAAGTGGGAGCCTCAAGGTTCCTGGTCTTTTGCAGTTCGGGGCTTCTTAGCTTCTAGCTTCTCAGCAAAGGAGAGAAAAGTTGAAAAAAAAAGAATAATGCTTGGGAAAAAGGGGGTCACTGCTCAGTGGCAAGATTCTTAAGGCACCATTTTAAATAACTGGAATTTTTATGACATTGCATTGTTTATATTTTTCATTTTCACTGTAATGTATGTTCCCTATATTCTTTCAATTACACCACACCAGGAAGTGGGAGATGTTGCCCTGTACGTTGAGTGTCTCAGCCAGGTAACATATCCAGTTTGTCCATCAAGCTTAGTAACTTGAGTGAAAATACAGCGTCGGAATCCTACTGCAAGTCAAAACTAAAATCTCTTCACCATTGATAAATGAGTTTGACCACTCTTAATCAAATCTCACTTCTAAGTGCCATCGATAATTCATTGGTAACATTCCCACCTCTTAGGTCAGTAAGTTTAAGTCCCACTGCAGGGAGTTGAATGAACAGTCTAGTCTGTCGATCCAAAGCAGTACTGAGGGAGTGCTGCACTATTGGAGGGTGAGTTGTCGATCTATGGTCCCGGTCACTTTCTTCACACGAAGAAGATTCCAAAGGCTGTACTTTTGAAGAAGATCAAGGGAAAATGTCCCTGGTGTGCAATGTTTCTTACAGTTCAGTTAGCTGGGTAGCTGGTTTGGTTGTCAAAATGACACCAACAGCATGGGCTCAGTTCTTGGACCAGCTGATGTTACAATGAAGGTCCTGCCTTCACAACCTCTCCCCTTGTCTGAGGCATAGGAACCCTCAGGTTAAACCACCACCAGTTGTCTCTCTCTAATGAGAATATTGGGTGGCTTTACCTTTTACCTTTACCCAACAAAACTAGGTGTGCTTCAACACATATACTTAATAGATTGTGAATGCTTTGAGATGTCCAATAACACTTCCTTGAACACTTGTACAAATGTTCATAGCAGAGAATATCCAGTGAACATTTCTAATGCTAGAGATCTCTAGGATGGCTGGTACAGGACAAGGCAATAGTTTACCTTTGGGTGCTGTCATGAAAGTAATGTGTACTGTTAGAGCAGAGAAACATTTTAAACCTATGCTTAACAGAAACAGTAGATGCAGCAACTGCAGAAAGCTCCCTTTCACTGTTTCTCCTCCTTAGAGAAGAAAAACAAATATTACAAAAGCAGTAATTTCCAAATGCTGTCTCTTTAATGCCTCCCACTGAGTAAAATTGATATGGAAAAATCAATACATATTAGAGTTAGCTTTTAAGAAAAGTGACATTGTATTTCCTTAGCTGACAGTTCCAGTTCATGGCATTACTGGAGATGTACTTTGACCTTAGCATAATGTCATGATTTTCTCAGGCGAGCATTTGCTTTTGGAGAAGGTGGGGGAGGAGGTGGATTGGGGGTGGGATGTGGAGAGGGAATGGACAGGCAGGAGGTTACATACAGCAAAGGCTGTCTGAAACATTGTCAATGCTTTTCAATGCCAGACTGCAATCGATGATCTCTTCATCTCTTTCTCTGAGAGTCACAGGGAAAATATACATGGAGATTTTGGTGCAGGACAAGCCTTTATTCTCACTTCAGAACATCAGGCCAAAGACAGCAGAGAAGGTAAAATATATTGTTGCAATGATGCATTCTAAAAATATTCTTGATTCATGTCTTCTGAGATGTTTAATGGGTGAACGTAGATTTAAAAACTGTATTTTCGAAACGAGAAACCACTGGTTCACTTGAATTCCTGTTATGGGGATTGTATAAAGTTCTGTGTCCCACAGCGAACTATATTTATCCCATGAATGGCTCGTGCTTTCAAGCTAGAAACATGTACATTTTTAACTTGTTTTGTAAGTCAATTGAAAACTTTGGAACCATTAAGTTGAAAGATATGGAGAGGGCATGTGGGAAGACATTGCAAACTCATCTGAAACATTCTTGCTTGGGTATTGAGGCTATCTAAATTAACCTGAGAGTTCAAAGGATGACATTCTATCAGAATTTGTAATATTCTGCCATTTGTCACAGGATTAGATGGCATGTTGTTGTATCCTGTGATGCTTCGTGAGAAAGTGTCCTGTTACAGGATCTCAAGGGAAGCATGACCTTGGATTTTGATAGCGCTGAAGACATCTCAAAGTGGATGGATTCCAATTAAAATAAAGTCTAGTCTTGTTGTCCTGTGGTAAAGCACAAACTGACAAATGAAAAGTATGATCTCACAGATAGCAATCAGATAAATGACTGCTTAACTGGCCATGGTTGTACTTGAAGAAAGAATGTTGGCAAAGAAATGAGGAAACAACTTTGTCTTTGACAAACAATGTCATGTGGGGTTTTTTTATGTCCACCTTAACCACCAGAAGTTGCAAGTGGCACTTAATTAGTTTAATATCTCATCTATAAAACAGCAGCTCTGACTGTGCAGCATTCCCTCAACATGGCGACAGACCTAAATTACATGATTAAATTCCAGGTTGGGAGTTGAACCTAAAATCAGGCAATGGAGAGGGGGAGTCAGCTGGATTGAAATAGTAAAGATACAAACCAGGAGGCTTAATTTCTAAGTACAGTCGCTGCTAAAATGGGGAATTGGATTCATAATGGCATTCAAGAGGCTCAGTGTCAGTGGGAGAATGTTAGCGAACTGTCAATTTTTGGATGGGAGAATGAGAAACCATACTATCCTTCTCAGAAGGGAAATGATTTGGGATGGCAAACCATGTCTGGTTACCTCCAAATGGCTGATACAAGGACTGCAGAGTTGATGTAATATCAGCGCGGAGCAGTAAACATGCTCTAAAGGAGTCAGTTAGTTCAGTTGGTTGGTTTGCAACGCAGAATGATACCAATAGTATGGATTCAGTTCCTACACCAATTGAGGTTACCCTAAAGGACTCTCTTTCTCAATCTCTCCCCTTGCCTGAGATGTGATGACCCTCAGCTTAAACTCACCACCAATCATCTCTCTAATGAGAGAGCATTCTTTGGGGAACAATGATTATATTGGGGATAAGAACACTTAAAGCAGGCACCTGGAATTCCTCATACCATTTAAAATAATTGTTCATCATCTCTGCTAGAAGAGGTTGGGTAGGAGTTTCAGATGGGCACATTTGTACAATGGTACACTAGTGTGTGATTTGAAGAGATAGTGGAGTTGGAAATCAGATTGTGAAAATGCCTCAGACTGTTTTGCTTCTTTAGTTTCCTAGAGCCCAAGGCAGTTGATGCTTGACATGTGTTAAAGTTTGTCACGCTACTTGCAAAGTTTGAGCTATTCACTCTTCCCAATCCATCATAAGGGAGACAATACATATCCTTCAAATGAGCCATGCCATACCACACCGTCAGGAATCTACGTCTCTGACATTATCTTTCTGACACACTTTCAACAGCGGAATGATTTCTTTATAGTCACTTGCTGCACTTTCAGAAGTCGGGTATTTCAGTAAAATCAGCTCTCTCTCTCTCTGCTCTGTTAGATTTTGATGTGAGTTTCTGTCCACTGCAGAATGCCCTTTGCTGGGGATTCATTGCCTGCTATTGCTGTAAAGTGGATCCATTTAGATTTTGTTTCTCCACTTAATTTGGCTTAAAATGACTGATGTTGCAGCTCTCAATCATAGAATCATAAACACCTAAGGAGGCCATTCAGCTCATAGTGTCTGTACTAGCTCTTTGGAAAAGCCACTAATTATTTCCACTACCCTGTTCTCCTTCCTTAGGCCTGTGATCCTTTTCACTTCAAGTAATTACCCAACTTCTTTTGAAAGGAAATTACTGAATCTGCTGCCACTCAGACAGTGTTTTCCAGATCCTAATAATTTGCTGTATAAAAATCAACTCACCGCAAGACAACAAGACCATAAGAAATAGGAACAGGAGTAGGGTGTTTAGCCTGTCGAGCTTTCTCCACCATCCAATAGCATCATGACTGATTTAATGTGGTACTTATATCCACTTTCCTTCCTTTCCCTATAAACCCTAATTCCCCAATTGATCAAAAATCCATCCATCTCAGCCTTAAATAAACACAAGGAAATACACTATCCTTATCTCTCCCTTCCTCTTTTGCCAATATCTCCATTCAAAGCCTCATCATGGATCCTTGACAGAACCAGGGACTTTTGAGTGTGTATCAATGTTACTTCCGTGGCTACACTCTAACCTTAAAGGCAAAATCTTAGCGGTTCAAACCCCAGTTCAAGCACCTAGGTCTGAACCTAGGTTGCCTTGTCAGTGCAGTTCCAAGGGAGAGCTGCACAGTTGGAGGTCATTGAGTTTTACTGCATTAAAAAGATGCCGTTTGGCACTTCATATCTGCTGGTTATCAAGCACCCAACTATTCTAATCCAGTTTTCCAGCACTTAGTCCATAGCCTTGTGCGTTATGGAATTTCAAGTGTTCACCAAAATACTTTAAAATGTTCCACCTCTGCTCCCTTTTCAGGCAGTGAATTCCAGATACAGCCCTCTGGGTAAAAAAACAAAAGCTTTTCCTTAAACTCCTTCTAAATCTTTTGCACTTTACATTAAGTCTATAACCCCTGGTTGTATATCCATCTACTCATGGGAAACGTTTATTCCTCTCTACAATATTTATGCCACTCAATTTTATACATCTCAGTCAGGTCCCTCCTCAGCATTTCTGTTCTAAGGAAAACACCCCCATTCTATGTATGATGTAGCACGGGCAATATCCTGGTTCAATCTCCTTTGCACTCTCTGTGGTACAATCGCATCCTTCCAAAAGCCTGGCAACCAGAACTGTACATAATACTTTAGCTGTGGCCCAGATAACTTTATACAATTCCATCATAACTTCCCTGTTCTTGTATTCAATGCCTCAACCAATTAGAATTAGGTTTTATTGTCACATGTACTCAGGTACAGGAATGCAGGAATACAGTGAAAAGTGTACAATGTTGCCATTCCCAGAGCCACCTGAGGTGGAACGGTACCAAGGTACAAAATCTTAGGTACAAAATAGAAAAATAAGGAAATATAGTTGAAAGTTCAACATTAAAGTCCTTCTTAGTATAAAGTAGAAAAATAAAGCTAAAAGTTCAACATTGCTATTTATCTTAAGTGCTTAGCAATGCTGGGCTTCCACTCCCCACAAGGGCTCAACCTGCTCTGTGCTGAGCTCGATCTCCTCTGCGTTGGGCTCAATCTCCCCTGTGATTGACGTTGCCACAGTTACCGGGCGACCTTGGGCTGCCTGCTTCCACCGCTGCCATGGATGCTGAGGGATCTCTATTGCCACCATGCTGAGCTCAAACGCGTTCACCCCCACCCCTGCTGGGCTCACTCTCCTCTGTGTTGGTCTCACTCTCTCTCACTCTCCCCAGCCTTGGATACATCTCACCTGGGCTTGGGAAAGTATTCAATTTTAGGCTTACTAACACCTCTTTTACCTGTTGCTATCAAGCAATAAACTATCTCTTGTTAAACAAATGCCTCTCTCCCTGCATTCACTTTAGCTGCTCAGATGCAACACAAAGATGTCAGCTGTTACTCAGGTTTTGAAATCCACAACTCAGGTTGTTGTAACTGATGACGATTCCTGCAAATGGTTAACAAATAGTTATCCTAGAGTTCCTACAACTTGAGAGGTTTGAGCAGACCTGCCACTTCTCTTAAGAAAAGACCCAAAGAACTGTGCATGCTTGAAATCAGAACTAAAAACAAAACTTGCTGGTAAAACTCAGCAAGTCTGGTAGCATCTATGGAGAGTCAAACAAAGTTCATGTTTTGGGTCTGGTGACCCTTCTTCAGAATGGGTTCTTCAGTTGTGAAGAAGGGTCACTGGACCCGAAACATTAACTCTTCTTTCTCTCCATAGATGCTGCTAGACCAGCTGAGTTTTTCCAACAATTTCTCTTTTTGTTCCTGTTATTTCTCTAATAATCAATAATCTGATAATTAATCTTTACCACTACCAGTAAAACTACAACTACTAATTAACTGTATCAATATTAATAAACATTACTAACACTGATAAACCCTATTAATGCTTAATATGACTTTTCCAATAGTAGTAAGCCTTACTTTCAAAACAGAAGGAGATGGTGTTATAGTGGCAACATCACAGGACTAGTAATGCAGAGGTCCAGATTGACCATTTGGGGGTAAATGGATTCAAATCTCACTACAGTAGGTGATAATAACAGTCAGTGAATTGAAAGCTGGTCCCAGCAATGGTGACCATGAATTTATCATTCGTCAACATTAAGAACTTGCATGGAAGGGAAGTCTGCCATCCTTATCAGATCTGGCCTACAAGTGACTCCAGAGCAATGTAATGGACTCCTTACTTCCCTCTGAAATGTTCTATGTATTTCTTGGGGACATAAAATGATAGCCTTGCCAATGATGCCCACATCCTATCAAAGAATACTGAAATCTCACAAGTCTATTCCTTGGTTCAGTTTTAAAAACCAGGAAATACTCACCTAACCATTTCCTTATGATGTTATACCTTGGTTCTTTTTTCTGAACTCAGCCTCTGAACCCACAGATTGTCTCCTGAGCTTCTTTATAATCTGTGCTGCTAAACCCATCTGCTCCTCAAACACTCATCCAAGTTTCTATTAACTTCAGACCCAACTACACCAATACTTTCTATCTTCCACACACTAGCTCACCAAATAAGGAGATTTTCAGTCAGAGATAGTAGGAACTGCAGATGCTGGAGAATCCGAGACAACAAGGTGCAGGGCTGGATGAACACAGCAGGCCAAGCAGCATCATAGGAGCAGAGAGGCTGACGTTTCGGGCCTAGACCCTTTTCAGTCACATGGCTTAATATTACCTTATTGGCTCAGTATCAAGTGTTGTCAGATAACATTCTTGTGAAGTACCTTGGAACATTTCACTACCTAAAAGGCACTATACAAATGGAGGTTGCTGATGTTCTAAGTGAAATATTTGCATATTACATTCAAGAACTTGTCATTTGAAAGATCATTCCAAAGTAAACCACAACTCCCACCTCAGATTGACATCTATCATACATAGAGTAGTTTGACAAAGCTTTTTAGGAACAGAAGAATCCCTACAGTGCAGATGGAGACCTTTCAGCCCATCAAGCCTGCACTGACCTTCCAAAGAGCATCCCACCAAGACACACCCCCTAACCTGCACATCTTTGGACTTCAGGCTGAGGTAGTAATCATCAAAAGGTAGTTGAATGAATACTTGAGAAAAGAAGGGATCTGGAGAAATTTTAGATGTGTAGAACTGTGTGCATTGCTCTTCCAAAGAGCAGGTGCCAGTTCAACCAGCTGAACAATCTCTTCAGCTCTGTTTGATCCTATAAAGGGATCAGTAACACCATGCCCGACAAGATCCATCCCAATTCACACATCATCCTGATTTGGAGCTATATCCATGTTCCTTCACTTTGAGTCAAAATCCTGCAATTCCGTAACAGTACTCATCCCTCGTGGGTTCAGGTGTTCAAAAGGGTGTTTCAACATCACTTTCTCAAGGGCAATTATAAATGGGCAATAAATGCTGGCCCGACCAGTGACACCAATATCATATTCAGCACTGTCTAAAAAAAAAAACGAGCAAGCCCTTGAAGTCATAATGGAGTACAGTCCTAACTACCTCTGCACAATGAGCTCACCCATAACATGGTAGGCAGATCATTAATGAGTTTCTGTCATTGTTCAGTGGAGGCACTTTTACATTGAAGTCAGAGGATAATGGGTTCAATTTCCATTGCAGGCTTTTGAACACAAAATCTAGGCAGACAATTCAGAGTTGTGGCAGAGCTACACTGCCAGAGGTGTTGGCTTTCAAGTGAAATCAAGACCAATACTTGTTCTCAGGTGGTTGTAAAAGATCCCAGGGCATTGAGAAGAGCAGATTTCTCACCAGTCTCCTGGGCTAGTATTAATCCCTCAATGAAGATTATTTCAAAAAAAATTAGATGGCTATTACTATATTACATTTGCAGAAACCTGCTGTGTGTAAATTGGCTGTAATACTTCTCATTGCAATAGCGACTACACTTCAGAAAGTAAAAACAAAAATTGCTTGAAAAAGCTCAGCAGGTCTGGCAGCATCTGTGGAGCAAAATCAGAGTTAACATTTCAGGTTGAGTGATCCTTTCTCAGAGTTCTGAGGAAGGGTCACTCAACCCAAAACATTAATTCTGAACTCTCTCCACAGATGCTACCAGACCTGCTGAGCTTTTCCAGCAATTTCTGTTTTTTTGCTGATTTACAGCATCCACAGCTCTTTTGATTTTTACAGTACAAGAAAGTACACTGCAAGACTGCAAAGCACTTTAGGATACGTTGGCATCTATAAAGGTATTATATAAATGCAAATCTTTCAACATAAAATCTTGCATATTGTAGAATTTGACTATTTTGTGAAAAATTTAACAGTTGTTTGCAGCTCAATTATGTTATGTTAATTATGTTAATTATTGAATGGGTTCAGAATTGATCATTTCTAACTAGTCTCTGTGAATTACCTTCTAAGCGCTTGGCAACAAACCAGTCATACTCTTGGTGAGATGCAGATCAATGCAATTAGAGAGCTGCTGAAAGCGCATACCACTAATTTTGGTGCTTTCATCCACTGACAATGCCCATTTTGAGCTGAGTTTCTGCTTGAGATTTTGTAGTGTCAACAGTTGGATGATCGTTTCACAATTCAAATTTAGAACAGTATTCATTCCCTGGTGCAGAAATGAGCCTTTCAGAGTAGCAAGGGTCCTGTTAAAAGTCTTAGATATCTCTTAAATTTGCTTCCTGCTAAAGTAAGATTTAGAACAAAGAATAATACAGCACAGGAACAGGCCCTTCAGCGCTCCAAGCCTGCACTGACACATTTTATCCTTCCATACTAAAACTGCCTTCACTTACAGGATGTGTATCCCTCTACTCCCTTCCCATTCATGTGTTCATCCAGGTGCTTCTTGAATGTTGCTATTGTGTCTGCTTCCTCACCACAATCTCTGGCAATGCATTCCAGGCACTCACCACCCTTTCTGTGAAAAATATGCCTCGCACATCTCTTTTAAACTTCCCCCCATATGCTTTGAACATGTGTCCCCTAGTAATTGACCCCTCCACCCTGGGAAAAAGCCTCCAAACTATCCAAGCCATTCACAATCTTATAAACTTTCTATCAGGTCACCCCTCAACCTGCGTTCCAGTGAAAACAAACCCAGTCTATCTAACCTTTCTTCGTAGCTAAAATCCCCCATACCAGGCAACATCCTGGTAAATCTTTTCTGTAACCTCTCAAAAGCATCTGCATCCCTCTGATAGTGTGGTGACCAGAACTGTATGCAATATTCCAAGTATGACCTAATTAAAGTTGTATAAAGCTGCAGCATAACTTGCCTATCCTTATACTTAATGCCCCTTCTAATGAAGACAAGCATGCCATTGGCCGGTTTCACTACCTTATCTAGCTGTGCTGCCGCCTTCAATGATCTGTGGACCTGCAGACCCAGATCCCTCTGCATAGCAATACTCTTTAGGGTTCTGCCATTTATTGTATAATTACCACCCGTACTTGACCTTCCAAAATGCATCACTTCACAAATGTCGGGACTAAACTGCATCTGCCTTTTGTTGTGCTCATGCCTCCAACTGATCTATATCCTGCTACATCCTCTGACAATCCTCCTCACTATCAGCAACTCCACCAATATTTGTATCATCCGCAAACTTACTAATTAGACCAGCCACGTCTTCCACTAAATCATTTATGCGGACCATGAACAGCAGAGGTCCCAGCACTGATCCCTGTGGAACACCACTAGTCATAGTCCTCCATTCCGAAAAGCATCCTTCCACCGCTACCCTCTGTCTCCTATGACTAAGCCAGTTCAGTATCCATCTTGCCAGCTCACCCCTGATACCATATAACTTCACCTTTTGCACCAATCTGCCTTGAGGGACTTTGTCAAAGACCTTACCGAAAGTCTTCTTTATAGCCCACTAAAATCAGGCAGGATTCAGTCTCCTACTAAAGCCAGTGAAAACAAGAAAGCAGAAGTAGAAGGATTGGACTTGACTACATGGAGTTATAGAAAGAGAGTGAGATCATTGAGTCATATAGCACAGAAAAGGCCCTTCAGCCCATCGAGTCTGTGGCAATCTTTCTACTCTAATGTCACTTTTCAGCATTTGGACCATAGCTTTGAATGTTATGACATTTCAAATGTTGATCCAAACACTTTTTAAAAGTCGAGAGCTTTTCTCCCTCAACTACCCTTCCAAGCAGTGCATTCCAGACACCCAACACCCTCTGGGTGAAATTTCTTTTCCTTAAATCCCCTCTAAACCTTGTGCCCTTCACTATAAAATGACGCTTCCTGGTTATTGACATTTTTATTTCAAAAATATTCTATTTTCATACATTATCTATAAGTAAATACACCAAGTACAAAACATGTCTGTACAGACTTTGCACAAATCAATGGAATTCTGACGTTCCTCATCAGAGCTTCAATCCAGTTGCAGCAAAAAGGCATTTTCTAAACGTGATAGGAAATGATTCACATTCCAATTAAAGCTATGAGGGTATCTTGAAACATAACGGACGCTCATTACATTTTGGCAGAAGGACCTTAGGCAGCTATCACTAGTACACCTTCCCAGCAGCTGGCCCAAGCTTTAGAGTGTCTCTCAACATGTAGACCTGGACCTTGCAATGTGCCAGTCTGCAACACTCGTTTGAGGCCGGCTGTTTGCTCTGGAAGACCAACAGGCTTTGGGCAGACTAAAGGGTGTCTTTCACTGAGTTGATGGTTCTCCAGGAACAGTCAATATTTGCTTCAGTTTGCACCTGGAGGAACAGCCTGTAGACCACAGAGTCCTGCATCACAGAGTTGCTGGGAATGAACTCGACAAAAACATTTCTTTCCAGACCTTCTATGCAAAGGAATATTCCAGAAGACGGCCTAAGACAGTCTCTTCCTCACCACAGCCACATCGACGGCAGAATGTGGTGGTGCAGATAGACCAGCTGTGCAGGAAGGACTTGATGGGTATTGACCCTTCAATTAAGGGGCACAGCTGCCTCCTATTCACCCTGCCCATGCCCCTCACAATGTTACACACTTCAGTCAGAGCCACCTCACAGTCATAGAGACTTTTGAGAGCTTTAAACTGGGGATCTGCCTGCTCTCTCAGATGGCCTTAAAAAAAAGGTTGTGTTCTGCATAACAGCAGCAGTGTTCCCCTAGGCATCCTGGGCAACAATTAACATGCCCACCCCCCTCACCCCTCCCTCCCAAATCAACATCACTACGACATCAAATCATTTTGTGGTTGTGGAATTACGGTGGGAGGGAATTTCCTGTGTGTAAATTGACATGTTTTCTATATTATATCATTTTCCATTGACTGTGAAGCACTTTGCAACATGTTAATGTCCCAGATGGAGTGGTATATAAATGCAAAACTTTCTGTCTTTAATCATCACTGCCCAGACCACCTCATAAAGATTGACTATTTTGCTGTGGTTGCAGGCAGCAGCTGTAATTGTGGTGCATCTGGAAGCCAGCATGATTCAGCTGAGACAAAGAGGAGATGGAGTTGGAAGTTATTATTGTGCACCTGAATAAACTGTCAGGTGCTACCTACATGATAGTTTGATGCATCTGTTAGCTTTGTTCAAAGGTAGTTTTTCTGTAACTGACCGCAATACTGCAGAATGTTTTTTTTTAAATTGGAGAAGTTTTGACTAAGTTCACCGAGTTTTATTGTAGGGAGCTATCAGCACTAAGAAGTCTGTAATACTAAGTCTTGAGCTGAAAGGGAATATTCAGTCTCACTGGGTGCTCTCAATCACAAACAAAGCCATTTTGACTTCTCTTGTCTCAGTTGCTTATCAGCCAAGAGTCCGTTCATGCAGATCAAATGAAAACATCAGGGCACCAGCAGATTATCAAAGCCTGCAATCTTCTTGTTGTTTTTCATTTTGTGGGAACTTTTATATAACATTCTGAAGATGGAGTGTGTGTTCCCAACGGCAGAGTTCAAGATGACCAGTTGGAGCTGCTTGCACATTGTGTGAAGTTGACGGTATGACCCTGAGTACGTGGAGGAGCAATCGTACTCCAGCTGGGGTTTGATCAGCATTTCAGAAACATTCAGCATCACTCCCCTGCTTCCATATTGTAGCCTCATTTGTGGTTTCTCACTCAAGGTGATCTCTGAACCTTGAAGCCAATGGACTGAATGTTGTTGGCCAAGTAAGTGCTAGGTACATGACCAGACTGTTTGTGGGACATTGCAATTTGTACAACTCAAAAAATATGGAAATTTGTGTATTAAAAGGCATCATAAATTCCAGATTAGAATTGAAACACTTTACGTTCAATGCAAGATATTTCCTTTGCTTGCAGCTCTAATAGAGTACAGCGTGGAAACAGACCCTTTGGCCCAATTCGTCCATGCTCATATTCTAAATTAATCTGGTCCCATTTGCCAGCATTTGGCCTATATCCCTGTAAACCCTTCCTATTCATGTACCCATCCAGATGCCTTTTAAACGTTTAAATTGTACCCACCTCCACCACTTCCTCTGATACCTCATTACATGCACATCCCACCCTCTGCGTGAAAAAGTTGTCCCTTAGGTCCCTTTTATATCTTTCCCCATAGAAACCTATGCCCTCTAGTTTTGGACTCCCCCACCCTTGGAAAAAGAACTTGGGTATTCACCCTATCCATGTCCCTCATGATTTTATATATCTCTATAAAAGTTACCCCCTCAGCCTCTGGCACGCCAGGGAAACTGCCTATTCAGCATCTCCCTTTAGCTAAAATCCTCCAACCTTGGCAACTTTCTATAGCAGGGAGATCAGAATTGAATACAGTATTCCAAAAGTGGCCTAACCAATGTCCTGTACAGCTCAACATGACCTCCCAACCTCTATACTCAATGCACTGACCAATAAAGGCAAGTGTACTAAATACTTTCTTCACTCCCTTGTCTCCCTGTGACTCCACCTTCAAGGAGCTATGAACCTGCACCCAACGTCTCTTTATTCAGCAACACTCCCCAAGGCTCTACAATTAGGTGCATAAGTCCTGCCCTGATTTGTCTCGCAACCTAATGAAATGCTCAAATTCTGCTCATGTGTGTTCGCTTCTCCATCTACTGGGAGCATTAACCTTAAACACAACTGGATTATATTCATGTTACATTAGCTCCAGCCATTCTATTGTGATCACACAGTCTGAAGGTGGACACAAGGAGTCCTACTGTAGCTTTCAGATGGAACAGATGTGACTGTGTCAGGTCCCTAAACATCTTGTATTTATGTCTCACCAAATGTAGTTGTACTTATTGTCATCATCAATAAACCTTTTTGTTATCTAAAAACAATACTTCTTCTATGGATAAGAGGTCTGCAAGACAGAGATGAGGAGGAATTTCTTTACTGCAGAGGGCTGTCAAGGTTCTGTCATCAAGTATACTCAAGGCTGAGATGGAAAGATTTTTAATCAGTAAGGGAATCAGGGGTAATGGGGAAAAGGCAAGAAAATGAAGTTGAGGATTATGATAAGACCATAAGGCATAAGAGAAGAATTAGGCCTTTCAGCCCATCCAATCTGCTCCACCATTTGATCATGGCTGATATGTTTCTCAATCGCATTCTCCTGTCTTCTCCCATAACTCTTGATCTCCTTACTAATCAAGAACTTATCCATCTCTATCTTAAATATACTCAATGATTGGCTTCCATAGTCCTTCACAGATTTATCATCCTCTGGCTGAAGAAATTCCTCCTTGTCTCAGTTCTAAGTGGTCGTCCTTCACTCTGAGACACTGTCTTCAGGTCCTTGACTCTCCACATCCACACTACCCAGGCATCTCAGTATCCTGTAAGTTTCAATCAAAACCACCTCATCCTTCTAAACTCCATCAATTATAGACCTAGAGTCCTTAACCGCTCTTTATATGACAAGTCCTTCATCCCTGGGATCATTTTTGTAAACCTCATCTGGGCCTCTCCAATGCCAGCACATCCTTCCCAGAATTACTCACAATATTACAAATGCAGTCTGACCAGAGCCTTATCCAGCCCTAGCAGATACATCCCTGCTCTTGTATTCTAGCCCTCTTGAAATGAATGTTAACATTACATTTGCCATCCTAACTGCCAACTGAACCTGCATGTTAATCTTAAGAGAATCCTGAACTAGGGTTCCCAAGTCCCTTTGTGCTTCAGATTCCCAAAGTCTTTCTCAGTTTAGACAATAGTCTACGCTTCTATTCTTCCTACTCATGTGCATAATCTCACACTTTCGTACATTGTATTCCATCTGCCACTTCTTTGCCCACTGTCCTAGCCTGTCCAAGTCCTTCTGCAATGTCCCTGCTTCCTCAAAACACTTGTCCCTCCACCTATCTTTGTGTCATCTGCAAACTTAGCAACAATGCCCTCAGTTCCTTTATCTAAATCGTTAACGTATAATGTGAATAGTATGGTTTCAATGCAGACCCCTACAGAACTCCACTAGTCACTAGCTGTCATCCTGAAAAAGATTCCTTTATTCATATTCTCTAACAGTCAGCTAATCTTCTATTAATGCCAATGCCTTGCCCCTAACACCATGGTCTCTTACTTAGCAGCCTCCTTTTACAGCACCTTGTCAAAGGCCCTCTGGAAATCCAAACACATCACATCCATTGGTTCTCCCTCATCTAACCTGCTTGTTATCTCCTCAAAAAATTCTAAGAGATTAATCAGGGATGATCTCCCCTTGATGAAGCCATGCTGACTTAGTCCTATTTGACCATACACTTCCAAGTACGCTACAATCTCATACTTAATCATGGACTCTAAAATCTTACCAATGACCAAGGTCAGACTAATCATCCACGATCTCATTGAATGGAAGAACATACTCAGTAGGCTCAATGGCCTATTTCTTATGTCTTATGGTCTTATACTCAATGTATCCTTTAATCACTAGATATGCACAAGACAAGGCAAAGAACAAAAGGATGATTAGCTGCAGTGGATTATCCCAAACAACCCTTCCCCAAGACCACATGCTAGTGGAAGATTGCAAACAGGATGAGGAGTGGCCATCTGGGAAAATAACATAGAAACGTTGCTTGGAAGTGACACCAGTGATGGCTGGAGCAGAGTCTGAACGATGTAATGTCATCATTGCGTGAGAGAGTCTTGTAGTGTGTGCTAATTTCCATGGGAATTTTACCAGCAACTCGTTCCAGCAGGTGCTGTGCAACAAGGCAGAACAGAAAAAATCCCACTGGAGAAGTGAAAACAATTAATTTCTTCTGTCAGGGACCATGTGTGGATTTTAACCTACTGCCAATTGTTTCCATGTATCTTAACTGTTTGTAGGTTGATTAAATTGTTTCCGGGGAATGTTTCCTGTTTATTTTTTGCATTTTGACTGAGAAACTTGAGGTGAAAGAACCAGGGTCAAAAAATAGGCCAATGCCAGGGGTTAAAAACAGAAAGAGAGACATTGAGATAAATCTCAAATTAACACTGGGTTATAAAAGGCTGTGGGATTGAGCTAGCCCCTGTCTAGATGTAAATGGATCAACTAGCAATAAATGAATTTAGCTCAGCTGTAACATAACAATCTGGATAATATTGTGCTGTTGACATAATGACAGGACATGGATGTTCTTTTCCCTATTACTCTCCATGTCCTTCTCAGTGCTAGGTGCCTCAGCGCTTTGAAAGGAATATACCTCACCTGCAGCCAGACCAAATCACCACTGCAAATCACACAAAAGCAACATTATTGATCTCCTTCAGCAGCCATCTATCTGCTCTCTCAGTGCAATCTGTGCTAAACGGTGCTGACTCACGGACAATTCACTGCAATCACTGGATTCAGAATTGGGCTTGCAATGTTCAGGTTCGAACAGAATGTCAACCATGAAGGAGAGCAGATGAGAATTCCACCTTTCCCCATCATTTACAAACCCAAGTCCCAGAGCTGAAAGGACAGTTTTCTTATCTAACACTGCACCCTATCTCTAGCAGAAAACATTCAAAAGCAGATAAGAGCCAAAAACTTCCAAGTCAGGAGTGAAGAATCAGAAACTTGCTAAGGTATGACAGTATTTCATATCATCATCATGTATGTGGTTGCTTTTAATCAAATCTCACAGATATTTTTAATTAACAACAACACCTGTATTTATATAGTCCATATAACATGGTAAAGGTCCCAGAACATTTCACAGGACACAATCTCAAATGTCAGACAGGATTTGATATGTATCAACATTGTTGCTGTAGTCAGCTCAGTGCAGCGAAACAAGCAAGATCCAGTTTGTCGCATCTATCCAAAGGTTGTCTGGCATTCCTTCATACCTGCAAATCCTGTGGCAGCAAAGGACATTATGCAGAAAAAGCCAACTCACACTCTAGAACAGGATCCATGTGACCAACTGGACAGTACAATGTTGGTGCCAAGGAAAGTATTAAAAAATATGCTCGGACTCAAAGAATTACCAACAAAGTATCCATTGTGAAAAGCAAATGTTGGAAGATGAGCAAGCTTTTCATTTGTGAACCTCACACACCCCATGTTGTGGTGAAAGGTAATCGAAGCTTTGATGGCCATCAGTATTGTTTGTCCCCCAGAGGCAGGTTGACACATCCTGAAAAACCAGAACTGACACAGGAGCTCGTGCCAACATATTACCATTACATATCTTAAAAGGTACCTACCTTAACAACCGGCACATTGAGATACAACTTAAAAGACACCATCTTACAACAGAGAAAAGATCACTAATTCCATTCCTAGACCCAAGCATTGCAGCGTCAAAACACAAGCTCAGCCTGGATTTGTGAGATCTTCCACCAATGATCCAGCAGTGACAGGACTAGCAGTATGCACCAATCTCAGCATAGTAATGTTGTAAAGTTGGGTAGAGTGTTTGTGGATTGGAAGGCAGGATGTTAGAATTTGATGTTTGTAAAATGATAGGGGCAGTGGTGGGGGGGCGGTCTAGAGGGAGTGGTCTCTTTAAAAGATGATGTGTTTTTTTAGGCTAGGAAGATTTTAAAAAGTCTGCAGGCAGCAGCAGATGTACAGAGTTCTTGAAAATGAAAGATTGTATCCAAAGGCTATAGTGTTAGCAGACAAAGCAACATTTTTACCAAGACAACAAGTTTTTGAATTTAGCGAATTAATTTAAACCAGGACATGGATACCAAAACCCAATTAAATTTAACTCTGATGGTTTTCACAACCGAGGATCAATCTTATTATAAGAAATTAATAGGTCATCAAGGGTATAAAAGAAGAGGACATTTGAAAATCAGTGTGAGAATCAACTGTCATCTGCCAAGAGAACAGCTCTCAACTATAAAAGAAAGAATCACTGGCTCTCACAGAATTCTCTAAGCTCTCAGAAAACCATCATCTAAATGAAAAGTACAGCGGCACTCTAAGCTAATGTTCCTGACAGAGGAATTCAATGGAGAAAGGCGTTCCCAACTGGACAACAGCGGAGAAGGCAAAGAAAATTCCGGAAGACTTAGCCTGGCTGTAGTTTTGAGAGGCTAAGTTTAATTTATTTTTCTTATTACTTTGGTTTATATACGTGGGACTGGAACAGCATACCATTAGAATTTTGTTTTATTTAGGAATAGTTAGTAGCTAAGAGGGAATTGTTTGGTTTATTTGTAGTTCTATTAATTTGTTTACTGTTAAAGTTAGATACATAAATTGTTTCTTGCTGATTATAAAGTGAGTATCAGGGATTTCTTTTTTTTAATCGCTCCTTTACAACGGCTTGGGGGTGAGAGGCAGGCTATTCTATTTTTCACATTTCCTTTAATAGATTACGAAGTGAGGTGAGCTTCTCTGGGTGTTTCGGTTTTAGTTATCAGAGGAGGTGGTCAACCTTTGCTTTGCAACATTAACCAATCATGAGATTGAAACCACACCCCCTGCTCGTGAGAAGAAAAGAGGAGCGGGACTTTCCATTCAAAAACAGGGGATAATAAGAGGGATACACTACAAATGCTGTGCACTGGGCAGAGAATGTGGGCCAGGAAACCAGTCACAAATATCCAGACACCAGTAAAAGTTCGTAAAATATGAAACCAGCCCAGGTCATATGAAGTCATTACTGCTTTGCAAAGGCAGCTCAGGCCAATGCGCGACACGCTAATCATATACATAGATAATGAGGAAGAAAACTCAGCTGACTGTGCAATGATGCTGAGTGACAGCAAGCAGTCAAGCAAGACTAACTGAGAATAACACATTGCTCTCCAGACAGGTACTTGATTACTAGATCGGGATGAGTCGTCAAACTTCCAAAACATTATGTTAAAGTTTCAATGGCTAATCTTGTTAACTCTGTTCTACCTGTTTGTATAATTATTGAATTGACAAGAAGTGCCAACGTACAATAATATTTTTCTGTTTAGAATTTATTTTTTCTTTGGATGAAAGGACAATACCGTGTTCTGTGTTACATAAAATATACAATGTACTTTTAGGGGATGTTCTCATGATATCATCACTGAATCACGGCATGTGACCTGATGATATACAAGTCTCAGTCTCCATCTTACTGTGTCCTCCTGCAACATGACATGTTGAGGGAAGTGTGCTACAGTTTATATCTCAGTTATGGATGGCTGATTTGCAATGCAGTGTGATGCCGACAGCACGAGTTCAATTCTCTGAGGTTACCATCAAAGACTCTCCTTCTCAATCTTTCCCCTCACCTGAGGCATGGTGACCCTCAAATTAAACCACCACCAGCTGTCTCTTACGGTCTCAAATGAGAGACCGCAGTGACTTTTCCCTTACCTTTAACCCAGACAGGCAAGTGCCTTTGCATGTAATATCTGTAGATACCAGAAGCTGTAATAAAAGTTTATTGAATCTTTCAGCACTCCAATACTGTGTCTTATTCTAATGTTACAGGAGCTAACTTAAGTATCATCTCATCAGAAATGACTACCTTGCTAATGTAAAAATTCCACCAGTCCATCTACAGAAAACCATGTGGGGACATGTGACCCAGGATGGCAGAAGTAGCCATTTATAACTCACAGATACCACATTATATCATATCAAAGGCTAGCCACATTCCTCTAATCTTTATCACTATTTACAAAACTGATTTACATAACAACTGTACTGAAGCTTTCATCACTTCCAGCCAACTGCCCATTTTTCACCATTCATAGACTTGAGCTCAACCCAAGCTCACATAACCTTGAGCTCTGTTGCTGATATATCCTAGACTGCACATGTTCGCTGGCTTAAATTGATGCCACCTACCCCTAGTCTGCCAACACCTGAAATTTAAGAACTTTGTCCGTGTTCAAAATTCCTTCACAGCCTCTCTCCTCCCTAACTCTATTGTGTTGCCCAGCCCTACAACCCTCTAAGATCTCTTTCTCCACCCCCTAACATAAATAATTTTCCATCATTGTGGATGATTAGGAAAAGCAAATTGTCAATTTGGCAATAACAACGCACAAAATAAAAGAAAAAGGACAGCTATCTGAGGAAGAACAAGGAGTCAAACAGCACTAAAAATAAGGACTCAAACTATTTGCCTTTTCAAAATATCATCTGCATGTATGCAGTGCTGTCTATTTAGGACTGCAAGATGTTTTGTAGAGCAGCATCATTTCTTCCATTAACCTTCTTTTGTTCCAGTTCTTTCATTGATATCAAAGAAACACATTGTTTGACGACTGTAAGCACAAATCAAAAAGGTAGCAAAATATGAGACACAATGTTTCTTTGCAATTTTATGATGCAATCACGGTAATTATATTTTGCAAAGAGGCTGCAAACTGTCCAACTACAAAGCACTAAACACGGGGAGATAAACAGCACAGATCACCATTGCCAAACACAGATTTACACTACAGATCCCAACTATATTGCACACAGATTTAGAGTACAGATATCAACTAAGCTGAATGCAGAGAGTAAGAGAGCAGACCACACCTATATCCACAGATTAATAGCATGGAGATAGCCTATACTGAACACAGAGATTGATAATGTGGGCCCTGTGTTTACATTGAACACACCTAATGGCATTCCAGTCCAACAGATTATTGGACTAGAAATCCACGGTAAAATGGAAACAGACTTCCTGGCCCTTCATCCATTCTGGAGCAGGTGGTGACCACTTCCATCTCAGTTTCATTTGTTGCGGCCACACATCACTTCTCCAAATCAGACACTCCATGAAATTGGTAGATTCTGCAGCACTAACACTAATACCTGAAACAAAATTGGAAGTCACACTTCACATGTTTTAGTTTAAGCTGTTTGCTCCTGTGCTGGCATTGGAGTTCTAAGCACTGGCTATATTTATGCTACTTTTGTGCTTTCCAATGATTTCTATCAGTAGCTGGGTTTTAACCAGTTATCCCATTTTGTTTTACAGCAGAGTCCACAAGACAGAGTCATTTGAATTCAAAAACTAGTGGGTTGCATTGAGAGCCTGACAGATAGCTTGAGTTTGCCTTTGTAAAATATTTGTGCATATAATCACTGTATCATGTTAAATAAGCCAGCTGCTGACAACTTCTTGTGTCAGTAGATATAACAAGATGGAATTCTGCCTGAATCTATTTACCTACCCAATAGAATGTGCCCAGGTTCCAGACCAGGATGCAGATGTAGCTGAAGGTTAAGGATATTGCGGCTATCAGTCATACACCCACATAATGTATCAGGTCACTGACCAATGCCATCTGTGCAAAGTCACACTGGTTCATTTTATTTCCCCATGACAAGGTCAGTGCTGCAGCCTAAGCAGGAAGATTCAGAAACATAGCTTGCTCTCCCAAGGTGCAGGCTGGCATTGATTGTACACATGTGGCATTGAAAGATCCACATCACAATGCTGCAGAATTCATCAACAGGAAGGAATTCCATTTCATTAATGCCCAGGTGATCTCCACGACCACTTCCTGGAGATGTGTGCCCACTATCCTGGCATCATTATACATCCTGGAACACTCTCTTGTGCTCACTGTGGATGAGGATCCAGGTGCCTGATAAGGTTGGTTATAGGAGGACCAGGGGTACCCTCTGTGACCATGACTGATGGCACCATTGCATATCTCTGTGACGAATGTGGAGCACAGATATAATGCTGCCCATGCTTTGACCAGGGCTGTGGTGGAGCAGATGATGGGGCTGCAGAGCAATGGGGAGGAGGGAGCTCTCCTTGTGCATGAAAGAGTGCAGCTGCATTGGGTGCAACAGCCAGACAGAATCTGACAGATACCCTGTTCTTGTAGATCAGAGCTGCGGGCATTTGTCGACTGTAAAATAGTCATTTTACTACTTGACTTGCATTGTGGAGGTGAAATGCAGCCTCTGCTTGTTTTGTTTGTGTTCAGCTTTCCTGTCTGTAAGTGAAAGCTCATCATCACAATGGTCCAATTGCTTGCATATCTGTGACTCTCCCTAATGGACAATGACAAAGTGCAGGTATCCAGTTAGTGTTGGTGACAGAGTAACTTTGACTTAGAAAGGGTAGTTAGGCAGGTATTGGTAAGGCCAGGTAAACAATGTAGCTTGGTAATTAAACAGTGACTACGCTGTCTTCCTCCCACCTATCCCCTCCTCCCACCTCAAGCCGCACCTCCATCTCCTACCGACTAACCTCATCCCGCCCCCTTGACCTGTCCATCCTCCCTGGACTGACCTATCCCCTCCCTAACTCCCCACCTACACTCACCTTTACTGGCCCCATCCCTGCCTCTTCGACCTGTTTGTTTCCTCTCCACCTATCCTCTCCTCTATCCATCTTCTATCCGCCTCCCACTCTCTCCCTATTTATTTCGGAGCCCCCTTCCCCTCCCCCTTTTCTGATGAAGGGTCTAGGCCCGAAACATCAGCCTCTCTGCTCCTATGATGCTGCTTGGCCTGCTGTGTTCATCCAGCCCTGCACCTTGTTGTCTGTGATGATGGCGTTGTTTGTTTAGGGGAGAGTCAGCCATGCTGGCTATGAGCTGTGAGCTGTGGGATTTTGTGGTTGTTTTGCCATTAAGTTGCCAGGGAAGGATAGCACAGAGTTTCCAAAGCTTGAATTGGAACTCATCAGGAAGATGATGTGAACACCAAGGATCAGGTTTGGGGACAAGTTGTTCTGGGAATGGCAAGCGGTACAATAGAACTAGAATAAGGTGAGAGGAGTGGCACAGAGGTGGGTATGTAGTTGATGAGGCACGTTTGGTAAGATGAAACAGGAGTTTTCACTGGGGCTTGTGGGAGAAACCCTCCATGAAACTGACACTTAGCCAAAACAGTAAGATTCAGCCCATTCTGTGCTTTGTAGTTACATTACTTTCAATTTTTCACAGCATTTTTCCCGATGTATTTTTTTTTACCAATCTCATTGCACTTCTGATCTGTAACTGCATGAATGACACATGTGGGTCAAGACTGCAATTCACTTCAAACCATTTCCACACCATGACTGAGCCTCTGGATGTCCTTCTGGTATCTTGCTCCTGCTGGGTTTGCAGTGTAACCCTTGAATTCAAACCTCACCTTTCCTCGCATTGCCTGTTTGGCTCCTTTTGTTCTTCCAGTGCCAGGATGTAATGTCAGAAATGTGCCGACCTTCGGAATCTAAGCTGAAGTAAGTCTCAAAGTTCTCTGAGACACTCTACCCCTCTCTCCTCTCTTAAAGCACTATTTTAAATCTATCTCTTCAGGAAACATTTAGTCACCTGTCTTAACACCTTCTACTTTGGTCCATGTCAGTTTTGGTCTGACTACTTTCCTGTGAAGTGTCTTGGAATATACAATTGATTTAAAGGCACTATATAAATGCAAAGTTTCATGTGTTCATAGGCATACTGTGTTAGAAAAATTACCACAATTTCAGAACTTACTATTTTCATTCTTTAACTTTCCAAGCCTGACTTCACTTTGATACTGCTTTGTTATCTCTACTATGTTTCCTCCTTCCCTTATTTTAACTTTCACATATTTCACAGTTGCCCTTACCTAATCTTTCAACAAGGTACTCCAATTTTTAAACAGCAAGCTTTGTGTCTTATTGTGGATGATAGACAACACCTCTAACATCATGCATAGTGAGCCTCTTGAAAGATGATCAAAGCAATCAGGGAAAAATCAACATAACCATTAAAATATAATAATGTATAATGATTGGACAGCTAAATGAGTTTGTAATTTGATTAATGATGTTGTTGCTTGCCTGTTTAATAAATGTTCAAACTAATCATTGTTCCTTATAGCTGATTTGGATCTTTGTTTTAGTCCTCAGTCTTGTTTAATTGACAGCTTGTGGCTTATAGCAAAAGGTTTTCTTGATTGAAAAATACGTTGAGAACAGACAGGCATGTTGCAGCTCTGTTTCTAAGCATTCATTCTACATCTCAAATTCTCTTTCCAATTGACCATACACCAGCAAAGATGAATTACAACACTTTTATCTCAGGATTGTCTTAAGTGGTGGTATGATACTGCTCGACAGTGATCTTCAAATATGTTTCACTTAATGTTAATCTCAGAAGAGTACCACCCACTCAACTGAATATCCATATGACACTAACAGATGTTATTCTAGGCTCTGCAAAAGGAAAAGTGTGTAATTTTGGCCTCTCTGAGTGAAATTGGCCAATTATATCCAATTATGGTTGGTCTTGTTACCACTTGAAATACGATTGAGATATTTTAAACTCTTTGCACAATCAAGTAGATGGAAGGAGGAGGGGAGAATGTTGAAAGGGAAATTGCTGACTTTAACCTCTCACATTAACCAACTTGTAGGGGTTTCCCATTTTACATCTACAATCGATTACTGTAACATTAATTGTATGGATAAATAGAGCAAATAAAGGGTTAATTAATGGAAGACAAATTATTACTTACTAAGCCATGTTTTTAGCCCATTTTCTCAATTCACTCCTCCTATAAGTAAAAATTATTCATGAGATAAGATGCTGGGCCAGCCCTTTAAAAGTTGGCTTATGTGACCAAATATGAAATAAACTTAAATTTTGTAATTCATTGTTTGAGAACAATGTCTTGATTTGCAATAAAACATTTCCAAAACCATGTTTCCTATTTTTATTCACATATGCTTGCACAAATATTCTGGGGAGGAGAAATTATTGAGCGTGCCATAAATTGTAAATGCAGATACTTGCATGTGCTTAAATGCCAAGCAAAGAGTATTGAAGTTAAGGTAGGTGGAGTAGATATGGGAAACTGATATATAAATTTTACCGTTAAAGGTACTTATGGAAATTCCAAATTCCATAAGAGGAGAGGCTGTGATGAAATTTCTAAAACTGTCAAATGAATTATCTTTGATAAATGTGTTAGAATGCGATAGAGAGAGTTCACAGCAGTAATTTTGTTCTGGTGCTCATAGCAAAATACACAATTGTTTGTGAATTTCATAATGTCATTGCTCTGATTCATGGAGATGTTATATCTGTTCAGGAAAATCACAATGACATTGTATGCTGCTACAATTAATATTTTTTTCACTGCACTTAGGAGAACATGCAGTTTTTCCACAGTAGCTACCTCCTCTGCTGAGGCACAGTACAGACGACAAGTAATCATTTGATGTCTCTCTGTTATATGCTAAATGTCAAGAAGTAGTTTGTAAGAAGCATCACAGTTGAGAATGGTCCTCATCTTATCCAATTTCAACAGACACTGGATTTTCACAGAATAAAAACCAAGTGTGAGAATATCGATGATAACTGATACCATGGCTTCAATTACTACTGTGGCTAAGACCATTGGCAACATGACCATTAACAGAAATTATACCCTCTGTCTTCACTCTGTTCAATCTACTCAAAGGTGGAACATTATGCCCCACCAGTACAGCTTTCCAGCTGCTCACTTAGGTTGCCAGAGGTTCAATTCTCTTTGTAACTGGTGCCACCATTTAAGAAAGGCTGTGAGGAAAAGGCAAGGAACTATGGACCAGTGAGCCTGATATTAGCAGTAGGCAAGATGGTTGGAGGGGATACTGAGGGATAGGTTTTACGTGTATTGGAAAGACAAGGACTGATTAGGGATGGTCAACATGGCTTTGTGCATGGGAAATCATTTCTCACTAACTTGATTGAGTTTTTGAAAAAGTGACAAAGAGGATTGATGAAGGTAGATCAGTCGACGTTGTCTATATGGACTTCAGTAAGGCATTTGACAAGATTCCACATGTGGGCTGGTTAACAAGGTTAGATCACATGGAATACAGGGAGAACTAGAGGGTGGTGGTGGAGGGTTGCTTTTGGGACTGGAGTCCTGTGACCAGCGGTGAGCCACAAGAATAGGTGCTGGTTCTATGGCTTTTGTCATTTATATGAATAATTTGGATGTGAACGAGGGACGTATGGTTAGTAAGTTTGCAGATGACACCAGAATTGGTGGTGTAGTAGACATGACAAAAGGTGACCTCAGAATACAACTGGACCTTGATCAGATGCGCCAATGGGCTGAGGAGTGGTAGATGGAGTTTAATTTAAATAAATGTGACGTGCTACTTTTTGGTAGGGCAAATCAGGGCAGGACTTATTCACTCAATGGTAAGGTCCTGTTCCTATTGACAAAGAAAAAAACCTTGAAGTGCAGGTTCATACTTCCTTGAAAGTGGAGTCACAGGTAGAGAGGATAGTGAAGAAGACGTTTGGTACGCTTACCTATTTTGGTCAGTGCATTGAGTAGAGGAGTTGGAAGGTCATGTAGGGAGGTCCTGTACAGGACATTGGTTAGGTCACTATTGGTATACTGTGGCAATTCTGGTCTCCCTGCTATAGGAAAGAGATTGTTAAACTTGAAGGAGTTCAGAAAAGATTTTCAAGCATGTTGTGAGGGTTGGAGGGTTTGAGCTGTGGGTAGAGGCTGAATAGGCTGGGGCCATTTTCCCTGGAGTGTCAGAGGTTGAGTAGTGACCTCATAGGGGTTTATCAAATCATGAAGAGCATGGATAGGGTGAATAGTCAAGGTCTTTTCCTCAAGGTAGGGGAGTCCAAAACTGGAGGGCATAGGTTAAAGATGAGAGGGGAAAGATATATAAGTGTGCTAAAGGGCAACTTTGAAGACCAAACAGGTTATCTTTCAGTACTGCAGGGTGTAACTAGTGAAATACTCCAAGGATCAGCGCATGGGCCTTAGCTGCTTTTAGATTTTGTCAAGGATGTAGAGAAAGGAACAGAGTGCAATAAATCCAATGTTGATGACAAAGCTAGGATGAAAGGTAAGCTGTGAGGTGAGCATAAAGAGATTGCAAAGAAAGGTTAAGTGATTGGGCAAGGCAGTGACAAATGGTGTAGAAGGTAGACAAATATGCAATTTACAATTTTGATAGGAAGGATGAAAAATCATTACTTTTTATAGGTGAGGGAATAGTATTATGAATGTAATTGTTATGCTAGCTTTTATTGCGTAGGGGTTAAAGAATTGTTGGAGAGGAATTTTAAAGAGGAGTCTGGGTCCTGTGTTCAATAGCACAAATCAATCTTTATTTGGAGCTCCTTTACCACACGTGTGGGAGAGGCCAAAGACTAATCAGAATCTGGCTTTCATGTGGGGTCCAGTTGCCCTCTTAATCACTGCTCAGATCAGAGGTCAATGACACTCTACCCTTCCCAATTAAGTAGAGGATATTTACAGATACCGCATTACAATGGTTACATGCAACATTGACATCAAGGCTTGCCACATCCCCTCTAAACTACACATCCAATCCTGTGAATACACGACCAATGATGGGCAACTTCATGGTCCACATTAGGTCTTCCCATCATCACATGATGTTTGCCAGCCCTCCATCAGCTGTCCTTGGGCTCTTAAGATTATTGGCCACATTCTAACAGCGATTGTTATGTCCCCTTCCTCGAGTTTTGCCAGCCGCATCATTTACGTGTTTATTATGAATGAATTTTCAAATGTATATGCAATTCATATCCCTTGCTGATCTTAGTGCAGAAGATTAAAGACAATGTTAATTTCTACCAATTGTTATCATATTTGTAATATCAGCTCTAATATAAAGTTATTTATAAAGTTATACATAGTAAAGCCTAATACTATGATTGTGTAACAAAGCCAACAATTTCGAAAGCAGCTTTCCTTTTATCCAACTTGCAAAATGGCAGTTGTTTATTCTCTCGAGGCCATCGTGATCCTGTTTCAAAATTGTTTCTAGCCTCTTTGCTACATTATTTGTCTCTTGGTACTCTTATGACGTTACCTTGTTTACACCTTTTTGTTGTTCTCATCTTCTTGCTGACAGAAGAAACTTTCTTCAAGATGTTTATCAAAACTAGTCTCTGCATCTAAGGCTAACTGCCTTCAGAAATTTAGCTCCCAATATTTAATAAATTTAAATTTATATTCTTGTATGAATATGCATCTAATATGTAATTATAATTATTTAACAAGCCTCATCAGGTAGATCAGCTTTCCCTTTCCATTTCATATAAATGTCAGAAATCTCAAATAAGATGGTTTTCAACCGAACTACCTTATCAGTGTCTTACTGTTTGCATTCTAGTCCCATTTTACTGAGACTCAGGGGCATTTTGTTATCTGAATGTGAAGGCCATGGTATGAGCGATAGGAAATGATACATCAGCCACAGTTTCCTTTGATTGTCTGTGTCAGATAAAAAGTAAACCCCTAAAAGCCATTTTGTCATATTCAGCCATTGACAACTACAATAAGAAGTTATGAAGTGCTTTGGTGGCACTTTACCTGTCCTTCTTACTTAAGAAATGATGTGCTTACATTTAAACAGGTGCTGCAAAGTTTGGAAAGTGAAGTTGACATAAAATTTAAATTATTAACTTATTGATGATAGAACAGACTTGAGAAGTTATGTGGCCTATTCCATTCCAATTTCTTATGTTCTTATGTCAACTCAGATTTGATTATTCAACAAGAAATCTCTAAATATGAATTGATAACACAGTGAACCTCTAGAGGAAATAGTTCTAAGAAAACTACCATCCTATTTTAAAAACTCAAATCATTCACTAATGCCCTTCAAGAAAGTGAACTAACTTCTTGAAATTGGCGTACAAGTAGCTTCAGTGCCACATTATATCATTGACAGTTAATATCCAGAGCGGCCAGCGCTACATGAATATCACCCAGCATCTGAAAGTAATGTTCAAAATGCACATAATGTACAGCCACAAATGATGAAATTTGTGAGTGTGGAGCTTGTTTAAAAAGAGGTTAAAAATTTTGGACACGCAATTTTTTCCCACAGATGCTATTTTTATTACGTAATTTTTGGCCTGGATAGGTGAATTCACGATTCATGATTTTACAGATACAGATGATTTACTGTAATTCTGTAAAATTAATCTTTGGAATCAACTATTGTGTGTTTCAGTTACAATATTGGAATGTTTGTGCCTCACGATACAATAGTGGTGGAGTATCAGATAGTTCACAGCTCAAAGACACTCACAAAGCTCTCAGTCTATGTAGAGCTAAAGAAACTTGACACAATTTTATGATCATGAAAACATATGTTACATTACCTTGAAATTGCTTATTAAAGTAGTATATTGGTGTCTATGAACTGCAAAAGAAATTTTGCATTGCTGTTTAACCAAACTTGTGCTTTTTTTGGTTTATTGCTTATATCTCAGAAGTTCAGTGGGGTTCAAACAAAAGTTAATCCCTGAATTTACCTGAATATTTTAGGTTCAAATTTCTCCTCAGGCTTCTCCCAGATTTTGATGCTAAAAACAAAATCTGAAGAGCACACGAAGAAATGTAGTGAGGACTTAAAATCGCCAAGAAGCCACTGTCTTTAAAACCATGAAGTGGACCTTGGTGTGCAATTCACTGTCCTGAGGAATTTTGCCTGTGTGGAGTGTATGAAGAAAAAGCTAAGTTCTCCTTGACAAACGGAGAACGATAAAGAAACTGAGTCCTAACATTGATCCGGTGCTGTGTTTGTTTTGTAAATCTCAGCTCAAGTTATGGAGGGTGTTCTGGCTACAGAAGGAGTTCAATGAAGGTTTACCAGACTGATTCGGAGGATGGCAGAACTGATGTATGAAGAGAGAATGGATTGAATAGGACTTCATTCACTGGAGTTTAGAAGAATGAGAAGGGATCACATAGAAACCAGTAAAATTCTAACAGGGCTAGATAAGTTAATTGTAGGAAGGACATTCCGATGACCAGAGAACCCAGAAAGAGGGGTCTCTGTCACAAAAAAAACAGTTGAGGCCAAAACATTGAATGTCTTCAGGAAGGAGTTCGATATAGTTTTTAGGGATAAAGGGATCAAAGCATATGAGAAGAAATTGAGAGCAAGTTATAGAGCCATAGAGTCATAGAATCATAGAGATATACAGCTCAGAAACAAACCCTTTGGCCCAACTTATCCGTGCCAACTAGATATCCTATATAAATCTAGTCCCATTTGCCAGTATTTGGCCCATATCCCTCAAAAGCCTTCCTATTCATATATCCATCCAGATGCCTTTTAAATGTTGTAATTACTGAGTTGGATGATCAGGCATGATCATACTGAATGGCAGAGTAGTCTTGAAGTTCCTGCTCCAATTTTCTATGTTTCTATAGAATGAATGAGAATGGGGGAGTAGGTAATTCTGTCAGACTGAAAGTGATAAACCAGACTTGTTGCAATGGCATGCAAGTTAATATTAAGGAAATAATTAGGCTTTCTGCATAGGTGTTCTGAGATTCAACTCCCAGTGCGAACTTATATTCAATAGGCAATTGGCATTAGTGAGTCGGGAACAGATGCCAGCATCTAAAATGGCTCATTTCCGATTCTCCAGTAATTGAAATTAACAACGGAAAATTCAGCAAGGTGACTGGGATCACCAATCAATCCGTTTTTCCATCAAGTGAGGTTCTGGATTGTTATCACAATCCCAAACAATTTGGGCTGCAATTCAGTGGAGTATTGCACACCACAGGAACCGAGATACAGGCAAAATTACAAGTTCACTGCTGCAGACACCACCTCATGGACCTGAGGGACAGACTTTATAAGTAGAGCTTCACACGTTGTGACTTCTTGACATTCTCCTCCAACGGCTTCACAAATAAGACTTTCCAAATGCCACTGAAGCAGAGCTTTAGAATCCCACACGATGTATTGTTTGACACAAGAGTTTTCTGCTTCCATGTCCTTGGCCAATAATTAATACTGGAAGCAGGACAACAAGGAGTGATGACAAAACATTGTAAATGAATCAGCATCTTCCCCTCATGACATTTCAAATTATGCAGCAACTCAGCAGATGAAGCCCCCTCTTGAGGTATAATGTTTTGAAATGTCACATGTTTTTACAATCGGGTTTCTTTTCCTGGGGCATATGGCAATAAAGAATGAAAATCATTTTCTGACAGTGCATATAATGTGTTATTCAAAATACCTTCCTTTCAAATATGTGTATTAAAACTACTTCTCAATATTATCCCTTCAATATGAACTTGGTTGAGTGTCCTTCACTGACTGGATTTGTTACTTTGCTATATAGTTGTTGGGAAATAACTAGTTTAACTGAAGGAATTATACATGTTGGCTTATGTTACCTTCACATTTAGTATTTGAAAACTCAAAGGGCATTCTCTAAGTAGTCAATGATTCATTCACAATGTCATCATCTCCTTTGATTTCAAATTATTTTATGTTTCTAAATCTTACTTTAACTTTTCTAATTCGGTGTTTGCTCAAATCAGTTTAATTTAAATAGTATAATTTCAATGTTAATCAATTATTAATAGAATGTTACATCCAGTGACAAACAAGTTACTGTCAGAGTTTGGGTTAAGATGAATGAATAAAAGTACCCAAAGTAAAGCAAAATACTGTGGATGTTGGAAATCTGAAACAAACTCAGGGAATGCTAGAGAAATTCAGCAGGTCTGGCAGCATCTGCGGAGAGAGAAACAGAGTTAATATTTCAGATCCAGTGTGACTCTTCTTCAGAACTCTGTTTCTTCAGTTCTGAATTTCTCCAGCATTTTCTGTTTTTGTTTTGGATAGAAGTACCTGTCAGTTCATAAGCAAATCATAGAACGGATCCAACAGACCAGTAATCCCCAGGTTCAGGTCTGGATTTGTGAAGTATTATCTAAAGTTTGCCAGAGCATTAATTGAGAATTTATAGTTAGCTCCTTTGCTGGGTGGAGGGACATCAGCCAGGACAATTTACTTGTCCAAGGGCTGTGAAAATTGCTGGAGAGACCTGTATTAGTTGCCAATTCTAAAATACCCTGAACTGAGTAGTATAATGTGAAATTGCAGTGGGCAATATTACTGTGGGTCTGGGGTCTATATAGGCCAGACCAGTAAGAATGACAGGAACAAAAACAAAGTTGTTGGAAAAGCTCAGAAGGTCTGGCAGCATCTGTGAAGGAAAAAACAGACTTAATGTTTTGGGTCTGCTGACCCTTCCTCAAAACATTTGTTCCCTTAAGGAAGGAACTGATGGGTTTTTTGCAGCAATTGATGTTAGTTATCATGGTCACCATGACTGAAATTCACTTGCAAATCCAGATTCATAGGCCAACCAGCCCTGAAAGGAAAACTCAAAACAGTGTTGAACATTAGATGTGATTCTGTGATTGGACGACGTTTGTTAAATAATGTCAAATGCTGACAAATTATGCTGACTACCGATACAGGATTATCAATCAGCCTCACAGTGTAGTGCATGTTAGAATAATCGAAGATATATGTAATTAATAAACAGGTCCCTGCTCATTTCGGGCAGAAGCAATCATGCACACACTGCACCCCTTTCAAATCAACAAATTAGGTGACAACCATTCACTGGTTCATTTCTCAGGGTAATGACTTGTCCAATTGCAGTGAACCTGCCTTGATTAAAAGTTAAACAAATCTGGAAGTAAATCATCATCTCACTGGTGCATTCTCCATGACCACAACTGAATTAATAAGAGTTCACTTGCCAATCAGCAATCTCCTCAGCTAATGGTATTAATGTTGTTCTCTGTTTACATCTGCATTTCTCGTGAAATATCTGATGAGTGCAATCTCAATTAAATCTCAGTCGCAGGGTTACTTGGCATGCAGGGACAGATACCCAGCTCAAGGATTGGATCTGGCTATATCTCGGAACTGCTTGCTTGCTCTCCTAGCATCACTCCCTTTGTGACTACCTGCATGCTTACAGCATTCATGTTTTGTCTCGCATATTGCAGATTCACTGCCAAAGGAATGGAGAAGTCAAGGCTGGGATCTGGGGAGATGGGGTGGGGACATTATGTGGGAGTTAAAGAAGAGGCATGTGTAGAGGTGAAGACAAGGACAGTGAAAGGTGGAATCCCATGTTGTGTGGGAGGCAGATGGGACAACATTGTAGGGCATGGTAGGCAAGGATATTGGCAATGACCACCATGCTGACATCCACAGGGGGAGCCTAGAGGAGCAGAGTGCACATCATTAATGTGTAATCTCAGGGTTCAGGAGGCAAGGAAGACAGTTTGAGGCAAAGTTAAATGTGGCATGTCTCCACATAGAATCACAGAATCCCTACAGTGTCGAGCAGGCAGTTTGGCCCATCAAGCCCACACCAATCATCTGAACAGCATCCTACCCAGTTCCACCTCCTCCCCCCAATTTACTTGTAACGCTGTATTTCCCATGGCTAATCCTCATAACCTGCTCATCTTTGGACTGTGGGAGGAAAATGCAGAGCACCTGGAGGAAACCCACATAGACACAGGGAGAAAGTGCAAACTCCACACAGACAGTTGCCCAAGGACTGGGATCGAACCCAGGTCCCCAACGCTATGAGGCAGCAGTGCTAGCCGTTGAGCCACTGCACCACATGGAGGGCATGGGGAGAAATAGGCTGCCAGGGTAGCCTGAAGAGGGGGAGGCATTTGATGGAGTTGTTACCTGGCAACCAGGGGTAGCCCAGTGCTGATGGTATCCACTGTGAGCTACATTCCCTGTTACTGTTTAGACTGAAAATGCACATGGAAAATGGTTGGGCCAACCTCCCGAGGTGGACAGAGTCAGCGTCTCCTTGTGGGACAGAGCTCAACTGCATTGGGCACACCAAGCCAGACAGAACCTGATTGATATACGGTTCCGGTCAATGAGAGCTGGGTGAAGCAGATCACTGTGGACAGTAAATATTTATTTGTGATCATGTCAGCCATTGGTTTGCATTCTGGAGGTGAACTTTTAGCCTCTACTCATTGTATTAGTGTTCAGTTTTGCTGTCTGCAAATAAAATCTCATCTTTGGAATCACTAGCCCGTATGTGATGCTTCCGCACTGGACAATGACAAGTTGCAGAAGACCAGTGGGCACAGGGTACAGACTAGTGAAGAATAGACAGGGTCTTCAGATGGGTCATAGCTAAGGACAGGTAAACTGTATGTCCCGTGGTTTAACAGTGATGAGGGTGGGAGAATCAGGTGGTATGTGTGAGGGAGAGTCAGCCATGTGACAAGAAAGCATGACTTTGTTGCTCAGAGATAGTAGGAACTGCCGATGCTGGAGTCTGAGATAATAAGGTGCAGAGCTGGATGAACACAGCAGGCCAGGCAGCATCAGAGGAGCAGGAAAGCTGACATTTTGGGTCTGGACCCTTCTTCAGAAATGGGGGAGGGGAAAGGGTCTCTGAAATAAATAGAGAGAGGGGGAGACAATGATACAAGGTGGATAGAGGAGCAGATAGGTGGAGAGAAGACGGACAGGTCAAGGAGGCGGGGATGAAGCCAGTACAGATGAGTGTAGGTAGGGAGTTGGGATGGGGGTTGGTCAGTGAGGAGAGAAGGGCATGTAGGTGGGAGGGAAGATGGACAGATCAAGGAGGCAGGGATAAGGCTAGATGGTAGGAAGTGGGAGTGGGGGTTGTTCAGTAAGGTGGGAGGAGCGGATAGGTGAGAGAAAAGATGGACAGGTCAAGGAGGTGGGGACAAGAAGGGCTGGTCTTGGATTAGGTTGGGGTGGGGAGATTTTGAAGCATGTAAAGTCCACTTTGTTGCTGCCTTACCATTACATTACCAGTAAGGGGGCAATAATATATTGTACAGCAGCTTTTTAAAGATAAGGTGGGTGCCAGGTGGTGTTGTTTTTCAGCAGAAGTCTCTTAAATGGTGAGTTGATCTGGGAGTGTGGCATAGCAAGATGGGGCTAGAATCAGATGAGAGCAACCCCTTGAAGTTGGGATGGGTAGTTAATGAGCTGATTTTGTTAAGGTGTTGCACGATATCTCAATTGGCCCCACTGCAAAAAACCCTCCAAAATATGCAACACAACTAGCACTTAGCCAAGAATATGTAAGATTCAGCCCAATATAACCCTTTCTTGCAGGAGTTAAAAGGAGTTGCAGGGTGACACAGTAGTTAACATTGCTGTCTCATAACACAAGGGACCTGGGTTTGGCAACTGTCCATGTGGAGCTTGCACATTCTCCCCGTGTCTGTGTGGGTTTCCTGCCACAGTCCAATGATATGCAGGCTAGGTTGTTTGCCCATGCTAAATTGTCCCATAGTGTCTAGCGATGTGCAGGACAAGTGGATTAGCCAAGAGAAATGTGGGGTTACAGGGATAGGTGGGTGGGATGCTCTTCAGAGAGTCAGTGTGGACTTGATGGTCTGAATGGCCTGCTTCCACATGATAGGGATTCTATGATTAAAGATACACTACAAATACTAACAATGAGTTAAATGTAAACGTTGCTCTCTCTGAATTTTATGGTCATGCATTCAGTGATTAATTGGGCTATTTGCCACTGGGCTCTGTAATATGCACCGTAGTTCAGTTGGTTGCACTGATACCTCTGAATCAGAAGAGAGCGGATTCAAATCTTATGCCAGAGACTTAAGTACAAAATTCAAACTTGTCCATCAGTGCAGTACTGAGAAATATCAGTGGGCCAACTTTCAGCTGAGATATTGAACTGAGATCCTGCTTAACCTGTCAGGTGGAAGTAAGCATTCCGATGGAATTATCTGGAAAAGGAGTTGGGGAGTTGTCACCACTGTTCTAATGTTACAAGAACAGATTCTCTGATTATGACCATGTCACTGATTGTGGGAACTTCCTGTGCAAACTGGCTGTGTTTCCTATATTACAGTAATAACATTAAGAAGTATTCAATTGGCTGTAAAGCATTTTGCGATGCCCAATTGTCTTGAAAAACATTTATAAATGCGCATTATTCTCTTCTTTCTTCATTGTATGTTCAAACTTGGGATGGCAAAATAGTCTTTTGAGGAGAGATTAAGAGCACTGGCCCTGCATTCTCTACAGCACAGAAGAATAAGAGGCAACCACCTTGAAACATGCAAAATTTTTACAGGATTCTTCAGGATAGACACAGAAGGATGTTGCTCCTGACTACTGTGTCCCTAGAAGCAAGGCATCCAGTCTCAGGCTAAGGGGTAGGCTGTTTTGGGCTGAGATGTGGAGGGATTTCTTCACTCATTGGGTTATGAATGTTTGAAATTCTGTAACCCATAGCTCAGTGCAGGATCAATCATTCATTATGTTCAAGGCAGGGATTGGTATATTTCTTAGTATTAAAGGCAAATGGAGATAATGCAGGAAAATGATGTCGAGGTAGAGCAGCAATCATGATCCACTTGAATGGTGGATCAGTTTTGATAGGCCTACTTCTCCTCCCATTTCCAAAGATGCCTGTATTGGTGAATGTTAACAGTCTCTACTTAGGTGACCCTCAGGTTAGACACATCACCAGTCATCTCTCTCTAATGAGAGAGCAGTCTATGATCCTTTGGGACATGCAGAGGATATTTTCACTTCACAGTTAACAGAAGCATTACAAAGCGCCTCAGGACAAATTCAGACCAGCTACAGAATAGATGTATTTTCTAATAGGGAAGGCAGATGGAATGTTGGCCTTTACTTCAAAGGAAATGGTGCCTAAAATATGGAAGCATCTGAAGAAGGGTCACTGGACTCAAAATGTTAATGCTGTTTTCTCTCCACAGCTGCTGCCTAGACCTGCTGAGTTTCTCCAGCAATTTATGTTTCTCCTATTTCCAATCTCCAGCATTTGCAGTGCTTTCTTTGACACTAGTCAGACTGCACCCAAAATACTTTGAACAGTTTTGTCTTCTTTTCTAAGGAAAGATATACTGGCACTGGGGGCAGTCCAAAGAAGATGTACCCTCTGATGCTAGGTATGGAGGAATTTTTCTTATGAGGAGATGTTAAGTAGATTGGGCCTGAACTCATTGGAGTTTGGAAGAATGAGAGGTGAATGTTATAAAATATATAAGATTCTCAGTGGGTTTGTATAGTAAATGTGAAAATATTGTTCCCCTTCTAGGAGAGTCTCGGCATAATCTCAGAGTAAAAGGTCATCCAGTAAGGACAGAAATGAGGAGGAATTTCTCCTCTGATGGTTGTGAATCTGTGGAATTCTTTATCACAGAGGGCTGTCAAGGCTGGGTCATTAGGTACATTCAAGGTTGAGATAGATTATTAATCAGTAAAAGAATCAGCGTTTGTGATGAAAAGGCAGGAAAGAGGAGTTGAATATTATAAGATCAACAGTAGGATCGAGCAAAAATCTCCATCATCTGAAATACTGGACAAGACCCTGGACTTTTCCAATATCTAAAATACTCTTCAAAACCCTAAACTGAGGCTGCAGCAAGCACACGACAGAGGCATCAAAATGGGGACTATTGTTCAGTCTGGAATTTCAATTTACATCTCGACTCTAAAAGGCCAATCAACTGAAACAGACTCTGGCCCAAGATAGCTTTTATACCTCAGGCTACTCAGCACAGACAGTATAGGGCCTACAGTGATACCGGTCATTCAACTTCAATTGAAATCCATTCACAGAGATGCTGGACATTCAACTTCACTCGAAATCCATTCACACATACTCTTAATGATTGGAAAACCAATAGATTTCAGAAGGAAACTCCAGAAACACAATAGACAAACTCCAGATTTGAGGGGAGATAACGGGGCACATGGTCAGTATAACTGCGAGCCCCGATCGCACCAGAGGAGAGAGCTTTTCTCAACAATAAGGTTCTGCATGAACAGTTTCCTCACAGGCTTCCACCCCCAAGAAGCAGCTTTGGAACCGAGAACCACAGAGGCTGAACTGAGAACAAAGAACGGGGAAGCTAAACCAAGGGCTCCTTCGGAACAAAATGTATCCAAAAGGGGGATGCCAATCGGAGCTTCCCAAACAAGAGCTACCAGACACGAGCGTGTTGTGAACCAAGAGAAATGACAGCAAGAACCTCAGCAACCAGGCGTACTTCAAAACTGCGTTTTGAGTGATGAGCATAAACTCCCGAGAACCCAAAATTCTGACCTAGCTAGCAAGGAGGGGAACGTGGGTGCTGTCAGTGCATTGGGACCCCAAGGGTAGGAATTCCAATTAAAGAGTCTGAAGTTGACCACTGTTGTTTTCTTTGTGTCATTAGGATAGTGTTCCAGTAATCTAGTTAATAGTGTACTTAAAGTACTACTGTTCTCCTGTATATTGATTGTATTAATTTCCTTGTTTATTGCATTTACCTATTTTCCTTGTATTATACTTAACTTTTGTATTTAAATAAGCATATTCTTTTGCCCTGAAATACCTGTCTACTGCCTCTTCACTTCACTTTCCCTAAGTAAGTCCAGTGTCCAGAACCAGGGGCCTGGGAGTGGTTCAAACCATTTAAAAATCAGGAATTAACTAATTGCAAACCAAAACTCTACACAACCTTGAACTCATTGATTGCCGGAGCAGACTCAATGGGCTGAACGGCCTTTTTCTTCTCCAACATTTTATTGTCTTGTGGTCTATTCTGCTTCATCCGATCCTTTTAATCCCTAAGTTTGGGTGAACACCCACTGTTGTTGATGGGTGACATTTATGGAATTTCTGCAGAAGACTGGTCAATTGGACGAGGCTTATTTCTAATGGAGATCTGATCAATGGACTATTATGCCATGATGCTCATTCTTCACATCATGTGACTTTGGCAAAATGTCAGCATTATTAAAAGAGACAATAGGACTAATCAACAACAATAATGATAATGCCTCATGACTTTATTGACACAATGCAATGAGAGACAAACCTGGGTCCACTGCACAGGAAGAAATTATTTAGCACAGGTTCCAAAAACAGTCCATTCTGGTTTTATCATTTCAGTAGCTTTGAAGGAAAAGTGAAAAAAAGAATCAATTGTCTTTTTGAGAGAAAGGACCATTTTTCAATATGATTAAATATAATCACATTGCATTTTGAAAATGAACCTATTTTCCTCCCAAAATAAAATCATAACACTGGAGTGACTTCACTTCACCTGGTTACAGAGCTTTCTTGGTCCACTAAATTGATTCTCCTGTTTCTATTCCAGGCCCAAGGGTGGATCTACACATCATCCATGGATCCTTTTAGTATGATTGGGTCCAATGAAACCTACGAAGGGAACTGGACTGGATCGATCAATGGCACAGAGGCCGAGCAAAAATATCAGTACAACTATTATGCCATGCTCCTGACACTTCTCATCTTTGTGATTGTATTTGGCAATGTGCTGGTGTGCATAGCTGTATCCAGGGAAAAAGCCCTACAGACCACCACCAACTATCTGATTGTCAGTTTAGCGGTGGCAGACCTTCTTGTGGCCACTTTGGTAATGCCATGGGTTGTCTATGTGGAGGTAAGGTTCACGTTTTTATCCAGTATTATTTTTTATGCAGAGATGTGAAAGTGAGGTTTCTGCTGAAGTCCACCAAGAGGGTAGATCTTCTTGATTGATGGAGAGATATGCCCATCAGCAATGTCTACCAGAAAATCCCGGAAGTGCTAACTATGCTTTACCTATCACTGATAAGGAAAATCATGACTGTGGGATTTGTTTGACAAATTTCCAATTTGTTGATAGATGAAGTTTCTGGCCAGCTAATGAGATCAGCCCTAATGTTCTATGTTCCCAATGTTTATGTGACTGCCTAGAGTTTGCTGTGGAATGACAGGATAAATTCAGTGATGGCGCAGCTCCGACATGGAATCCTGCCCCACAGAATGGTAAAATTATAAGGTAACATCATAAGAAATAAGGGCAGTCATGGTCCATTCAATAAGATCATGTCTGATCTGACTGCTTTCCTGATGGTAGACTCCAAAACCATCAGCTACCTTATGGATCAAATATCTGCTAAATTTGCCCTTGAATATATTCAATGACTCAGACTCTTCTGCTTTCCAGGGAAGGAACTATTTACTTTCAGGTGTAGAAAAACTCTACATTGACAATAAAGCATCAGCACAGAGCACTGGGTTAAAAAGAATGAGAGGAAATCTTATTGAAACATACAAGATTCTTTGTCGAATTAACAGGGTAGATGTGGAAAGATTGTTTCCCCTTGTGGGAGAGTGTAGGACCAGAGGACTTAATCTCAGAATAAGGGGTTGCTCATTTAGGACAGAGATGAAGAAGATTTTCTTCACTCGAATGATGGTGAATCTGTGAAATTCTTTACTGCTGAAAGCTGTAGAGGCTGGTATGTTATGTAGATTCAAGGCTGATATGGACAGATTTTTAATCATTAAGGGAATCAAGGATTATAAGGACAAAGCAGGTAAGTGGAGTTGAAAATTATCAGATCAGCCGCAGTCTTATTGAATGGAAGAGCAGACTCAATGGGCTGAATGGTCTACTTATGCTTCTATGTCTTATGGCATCACTGAATTTATCCTTGTGACAAAAGTATGCCATTTTACCCATGGCTGCTGCAAAGGAGATTATTATCAGTTAATGCGAGGAAAAACAAATACAAGAGTAGATTGGCAATACTGCAGTTATACAGGGCACTGGTCAGACCACACCAGATGTACTGTGTACAGATTTAGTCTCCCCATTAAAGGAACAATGTAAGTACATTGGGAGCAGTTCAGAGAATGTTTCATAGCCAAAACCTGGAAGAGGTGGGTTGTCTAATCAGGAAAGGCTGGAAAGACTAGGCTCTATTTGCTCGGGTTTGGAAGGTTAGAAGCGATCTAAGAGACAAAAGTACCAATAAAAGTGCCTTTGAGGCACACAAAACTTTCCACTTTTTTTACTGTAATGGATATTCCAATTCCCTCAACTGCCATGGGTTCCTGTTTATGGAATCTTACAGCACAGAAAGAGGCCTTTTGGCCCATGTTATCAGTGCCATATCCATCGAAAAAGCTCTCACCAATTATTCTCACTCCCCTGTACTTTCCTCATTGCCCTGCAGCTGTTTCCCTTCAAAGTATCTAACCATTTTGAAAGCAACTATCGAATCTACCGCATGCATTCAGGGATTGCTTTCCTTAGCACAACTCATTGAATTCACCAGCTGCATTTGGGTGGCACGGTGGCTCAGTGGTTAGCACTGCTACCTCCCACCACAAGGGTCCTAAGTTCAATCCCACCATCAGGCCAACCACATGTGGAGTTTGCACATTCTCCCTGTGTCTGCAGGGCTTTCCTCCAGGTGCTTCAGATTCCTCCCACAGTCCAAAGATTTGCAGGTTGGGTGGATTGGTCATGGTAGAAAATGTGAATTTGCAGGGATTGGGTGGGATGCTCTTCAGAAAATTGTTGCAGACTCAGTGGGCCAAATGGCCTCTTTCTGCACCATAGGGATCCTATCAAAGAAATTCTCCTTTATATGCCACTTTCTTATTTCAGCAATTGCGCCAGCAACCCGGGTTCAATTCCTGCCTCAGGCGACTGTCTGTGTGGAGTTTGCACCTTCTCCCCGTGTCTGTATGGGTTTTCTCCAGGTGCTCCGGTTTCTTCCCACGGTCCAAAGATGTGCAGGTTAGGTGAATTGGCCATGATAAATTGCCCATAGTGTTCAAGGATATGTGGATTAGGTAGGCTATAGGGGGATGGGCCTGGGTGGGATGCTCTGAGGTTCAGTGTAGACTTGTTGGGCCGAATGGCCTGTTTTCACACTGTAGGGATTCTATGAATTGTCTTAAATCTGTGCCAACTTAACAACAATCAACTTCCATCCCCTCCTGTTTAAAATCCCAATGTAATATTCTGATGATGTTTAGAAAAATCTTTACAAAGGATGTGCTGATAAAGTGAGATGAAGGGGAATGAATGCAGGTTCAGGTAGAGCGTTAGCACTGGAATTGGCTAATTGGACTCCCCCAGTTGTTTTCTGTGATCGTGATGGTGAGACATTTTCGGGCATATCTGTTTATTGCCCTCAAAAGATACACCAGGCAAATAAAAGAGCTGGAAAGATTTTCACAAAGCTGAACTCAAATTGGTCAGCACAACAGAGTTAAAGAAAGAAAGAACAACTTACATTTATTTGGCGCTTTTCATGACCTTATGATGTCCCAAAGCACTTTACAGCCAATGAAGTACTTTTGATGTATTGTCACTATTGTAAAGTAGAAAACCATGAAGAAGAGGATCTGAGATAACTTCATTGAAAGATGAGGAACCATAAAAACCCACTAATGCACAATAGCTGAATCTCTACCTCATCAAGAGGCAAAATGCAATGATTTTCTTTTACAGCTTAATAAATGCTTTCACAATGTTCTGAGAGGCAGTATTTGTAAAATATACAGCAAACGACAGAGTATGTTTGTCTTAATGATACTTGTTCAACCCAGCAAACTCTGCAGTGATAAATCACCAACTATCACTTTTAATATAGATAGATAGTTTTCTTTAAGCATCCCATATAGTTAAGAATGATACGACATCTTGAAGATTACAAAGATTGTTAACTTAGCAAATGAGGCATAATAGTCACCCAAGACGTATAACCAGCACACTATGGATGCAACCTTTTCAGGATTGCAATTTGGATTTAAACCATGGGTGGAATGTTATAAGGGGCTGAATGACTTGGAGTATGCCTAGATTTGTGGGGCAATCAAAGAAAAGGTTCAGCGAGGACTATTCTGACATTTAGAGTAATTCGCTGCATCTTTTATGCATGCGCTGAGCAGCAAGGCATGTTTCTCACTAGGCAGCAGCATGTTAACAATTATAGCTTAAAAACACCTTATTAACACCACAACTGAGATTGCAGACATATTGACAGACCGGTCAGATGGGCAGAGCAATGGTAAATGGAATGGCATAGTTTGGTTCACATGTCCACAGATCCAATAAAGCAACAGGACAGATGGATAAGGTAGTTAAGAAGGCTTAGAGGATGCTTGCAATTACTAATCAAGGCTCTGAATGCACAATCAGGGACTTTATTGTGGACCTGTATGAGATGTTAGCTCAGCCCCAGTTGGAACACTTTGTGCAGTTCTGGTCACCCTTCCACTGGGAAGGATATGATTGCACTAGACAGGGTGCAGAGGAGATTCATCAGGATGTTGCCTTGGCTGGAGTGATTCAGCTCTGAAGAGAAAGTATGTAGGTTGGTGTTGTTCCCCCGAGAGCAGAGAAGGCTGAGGGGAGACCCAGTTGTGATGTACAATATTATGAGTGACATAGACTGGGTAGATAAGAAGAAATATTTTCTGCGACTAGAGGGATGAATAACTAGGGGGTATAGAGGAAGGATAAAAGGGAAGAGATTTAGAGGGTATTAAAGGAAGAAATATTTTCTGACGTGCATTTGGAACTTACTCTCTGAAAGGTCAGTAGAGGCAGAAACCATTACAACATATAAGAAGTATTTAGGTAATCATTTGAAGCATGATAGCATATAAAGTTACTGACCAAGTACTGGAAAATGGGATGGGAAGAGATAGGTGCTCACTGACCAATATAGACACAATAGACCGATAGGCCTCCTTCCATGCTGTAAAATTCTCTGACTGTGTACCTCTAACTTGCCTATTTAACATTCAGCTTCCAATCTTACCAAATGCATCAAACAAGCTAGACATTGAGAAATCTCAACATGGAGTTCAGGGTGGGTACCTGGTGACTTTAACTTGCTACTTGCTCCAAAGAATCTCCATTTTGGACATCAAGCACGAACACCTCAGGGCATACTCCGTGGGCACTGGCCATACACTCCGACTCCCACATCCAGGGGCTTGGAGATCTGACATGTGCCAGGCTCAAGAACCCTCTTGGTGCATCTCCAATCGACTCATAGCACCCTTCAGCACTTCAGTGCTGCACCAGCACCTCTCACTGTAGTGCTACTGCAAGCACACTGTGTACTCAGGGACATACACCCAGCTCATGGACTGGACTAGGCTGCATCTCCGACCTTTTCACTTGCTGTAATAGCAATCACTTGCTCTGAAACTACATGGATGCTCGTTAAATCCCTGCCTTATCTTGCACTTTTGCGCATTTCCTCCTCAGCCAGAGATACACGGCTCACTGTATTGCTGTATTGCCATGCATTTAGCAGAGACCCAAAGCCAGGGATCTTGTCTGAGACAGTCCTCAGTCAAGTCAAGGGGGATAGCCTTTGTTCCAGGGGGGTGGGGTGGGGGCATGTCGAGGGAAGTCATTTATATGAGGTTGGATCTGATCAGTTTGCTGCTCAGGGCAGGAAGAGTCAGGAGACACCACATCAGAGGTACAGAACTGAATATCTGTCAGCCCATCCCCCGACATGACACTTTCTGCCTTATTGTGGGGTCTTTTACTCCTGGAATGAGAGAGAAGCCGGTATTAAGAAAGGTGAAATTTGGTGGCACAGCTGATAATTTTGTTGCTGCAATAAAGAGCTGACCCACGAAAGTGAATAGGCAGCACAAAGGGCTTGCAGAGTTAATGGTGTCGAGGGTTGGGGTGGGTGAGAGTGAGTAAGGGAAGACATTGCAGGTAATACTGAGAGTGATAGAACATGAGCCTTGGTTGGAGGTGGGCACAGCAGCAGGAATAGAGTGAGTGTGAAGGAACAGAGAGAGTATGCTGGCAGTTACACTGGAGGAGTGGAGAAGAGCATTGACCTTCTTCCTAAATTGCTGTGCATTCCTCCGAACAAGTGAGATTGCATTTACCCTGGTGGCAACCATAGACCATACTGGCATGATCTTGAATTGTGGCCTTCTCTGCTGATCCTGGACGAAGTGGGCATCCTTCCTGTGTACCATCCCACGCAGCAGGATCTGCAGGTCCCTGCCTGCAATGCATGGTGCCAATTTTTCCTTTTCTGTCATGCCCTGGCGTAGCGTCACAAACCGTGCAAGGTAGCTCCAGACTACCAGTGCTTGAGCCTTTCAAAGACCATGCCAGCACCAGAGATTCTTGTCAATTCCAGGATATCCCAGCAGTGGCAGGTTGTTTGAGGAATTGAACATGGTAAGATCAGGCTAGAATCCAACAATAGGGACCCTAGGATAGGTCATTAATGAGAGCAATACAGCAAGAAAACTTCTGGGACTTTGCAGTGAATAACCTTCCAAAAAACCTGATGCAACCAGCATTTAGCCAAAAACAATTCAGTCCCATGTTAATCATTTACCTCACAGTGCATAGCAAGGTGGCCAATAGTATATTGGGAACAACTGGAAGTCATCCATTAGGGCAGCACAGTGGCTCAGTGGTTAGCACTGCTGCCTTACAGCGCCAGTGACCCAGGTTGGATTCCACCCTCGGGTCACTGTTTCTGTGGAGTTTGAACATTCTCCCTGTGTCTGTGTGGGTTACCTCCCACAGTCCAAAGATGTGCAGGCTAGGTGGATTGGCCATGCTAAATTGCCCATAGTGTTCAAGGATGTGTAGATTAGGTGGCTTATAAGGGATGGGTCTGAGGGTCAGTGTGGACTTGTTGGGCCGAGAGGCCTGTTTTCACACCGTAGGGATTCTATGATCAAGGCAGTCTTTATTGTCCATGTTTAGTTGATATATCCAGAATGAATCCCTTTGCAAAAGGCTTAAATATTTTAGAAAAAGTCCTACTTAGAACAACTTGCATTTGTATAGCACCTTCAATATAGAGAGACATCCCACAGCACTTCACGGGAATGAGTATCAAAGGAAATCTCACACACAGCTGCATGAGGCAACATTAGGAAAGGTAAGGTGGGCTTTGAAGAAGAAGTTTGGAAGATAGGTTTAGAAGAGGAATCCCAGACACAAGGCTTCATCATGTGAAGACACAACCAATAGTTACTGATTGCCCTGCAAGTCTGGCACGTGTAGGAAGCCAGAAATGACATTTTGGAAATGTGTGGGCTAGAGGAGACAAAAAAAAAGGCCAAGGCCTTGGAGGGATTTAGAGAGGAGGATTTGAATATTAAAATTTAATTCCACACTCTAATAAAGAGAGAATTATAAATTCTCAGGGAACAGAGATCAGGAGATCGTTAGAAATTCATTTTGACTGGCAGTGTAAAATGGGTGAAAATATACAGACAGCCTAGTTACACACTGCCTGATTTTCATTTTTATTAAAGTTGTCATGATGGGATTTGAGTTGAGTTTTCTACAAGGCTAATCATGAACCTGAATTACAAATTGACAAAACCAGAGGACTGTTGTATTGTACCTACAAAGGTGATTTTCTCCAATGCACCTCTCAGTTACTTGTAAATCCAAGAGCCTAGGAAACTAACATGACTGAGATCTGCCACAGACCAAATCCACCCATTTTGTTTATCGGCCAGTTTTCATGATTTACTATCATCTGTTAATGCAAAGAACCATTTGATGTCAATAAATCTAATTTATTGAGCATGATGCTTTGACTGTTGGCAGGTTTAGTTCACTGGGCTAAGTGGGTTCATAAACTTTCAGCTCCTGCACATTGACACAGTTTCAATGTCACCCAGCAAACACGTCACCCAGAGAGAGAGAAGCAGAGCTCATTTCAGAAATTCATTGTTCAGATATTAAGTGTATTCTACTGAACGAATTCTACCTTGATATGAGATGAGCTTGATCAGCTAGCTGATCTCAGATTGGAATCAACCCTCTCCCCAATCACTGAGTGATCTCGGGAGGGATGAGATGCTTCTTCCACTTATTCCAGACCCTGTTATACCTTAGCCCAACAATTATGTAAGAATCAGGCAGGATCTACTGCAATAACATGTATTTGCATGGTCATTTGTTTCAAAGATGTGCATTGAATAGAATTGAATTGAAAAGTGAAAGGAAGCTGACAAAACTCAATGATGTTTATTTATTTTGTTCATGGGATTTTGGCATCCCTGTCTAGGCTTGCATTTATTACCCATCCCTAATTGCTTTAAGGGCAGTTAAGAGTCAAATCATAGAATCCCCACAGAGTGGAAGCAGGCCATTTGGCCCATTCAGTCCACACTGATCCTCCGAAGAGCATCCCACCCAGACCCACTGCCTTATCCTATCCCTATAACTCTGCATTTCCCGGTAATCCACCTAGCTTGCACACCCATGAACACAATGGGGAACTCAGCGTGACCAATCCACCTAGCCTGCACATCTTTGGACTGTGTCAGAAGAAACCAGAGCCCCATCATAGTGACGGGGAGAATGTGCAAACTCCACACGGACAGTTGCCTGAGGCTGGAATCAAACCCATACATCTGATGTTGTGAAACAGCAGTGCTAACCACTAAGCTACAGTGCCATCCATGTATCACTATGGGTCTAGAATTACATGTAGGCCAAGCCAATAACTTCCTTAAAGGGCATTATTGTACCGTGGTCACATAATAATCATTAGAGTTGCTCTTCATTGAACTTAAATTGTACCTGAGATTTAAACCATGATCCAGGACACAAGCCTGAGTTGTAGATTACAAGCCCAAAGATACTGCCATTATTCCACCTCATCTCCTTCTGCTTATCTGTCAGGAGCTCTCCATCCTGTGTTGCCCACAAGTCATAGAAGACCTCAAGCCTTTCGACAGTCACACAAGCACAGATGATATCATGCTCAAGAGAGGATGTGCTCATCATGGAGCTATGAAGTACCACTTTGACCAGACTTTGAAAGAGAAAGCACAGGAGCATTCTCAGACTCACCCCCATCTTTCCACACTGACTGGCATCATGTATAAAGGTGCTTCTTTAAAAGGAACAAAATAAAGAACTGCAGGTGCTGAAGATCTGAAGCAAAAACAGAAACTGCAGGAGAAACTTGGCAGGTGTGGCAGCATCTGTAGAGAGAAAAATAGATTTAACATTTTGAGTCCAGTGACACTTCTTCAGAACAGCTTTCTTATAAATGTTCATGGGATGTAGGCATTACTGGCTGGGCAAACATTTATTGCCCATCCTTAATTACCCAGAGGGCATTTAAGAGTCAACCACATTGCTGTGGGTCTGGAATCACATGTAGGTCAAACCAGGTAAGGTTTTGCAGATTTCGCCAGCTGGCTTTTTATGATAATCAATTAATTCTAGACTTTTTGTTCTGAAACCTGAATTCAGATTTCACCACCTACCATGGAGCAATCCAAATTCATATCGCCAGGGTTTTGGCTTGGTGTTCTGGATTACTAATCCTTCAGTTTACCCTAGGCCATCACCTCCCACTAAGGAAGCTCTGATGAAAAGTCATCTAGACTCAAAACATTAGCTTGCTCTCTCTCCATGAATGCTGACTGACCTGCTGTGATTTCCAGCATTTTTTGTTTCCAGTACACTTCCCACTGAGGCAAATGCTCACGGTACTAAACAGCTGTTAGTAGCACATTCATTCAACACTTGGAGCAGAAGACAGGGTAAACAGGCCAAACTCCAACTCAATAATCATAAGAAAGTAGCTTTCTCCATTCCAAATGACTTCAACCAGGCAACTTGTTATTTGCTTATTTTAATTTCAGTGACAGTGTACTTCTGAAGGGGAGCTGGAAATTTTAAGTTAACCAAACCAGTTGCTTCAGAATTGAAAATAGGCAAATAAAAATCAGGAGATGGTGGCTAAGTGCCAGAAAAGAAAGTCTGTTGTGGTAATCGAACACCAAAGCTCTGAACTATTACTCAAATTGTACAGCACAAGGCCATGCAGAAAACATTTAACAAAAGAAAAAGGCTCAAAACCTAGACTTGAATCACGTTTTCTCACAGCAGGATGTAGGTACTAAGCTTGCTGTTTCCTGAGTGATGGATCTATGTTCTCACTGGAAAGAATGAGCAGATTTACATTTGACAGCTTCATCAACCACTAATGGATTCAACTGTGTTACAAAAGACAGGAATTTCAGACAAGATTGCCTCGATTTTAACAAATTATGGTGCTTTATCTTGCCACTTGAATACTTCCTGTCATAAAATGCTATCCAATTAAAGAGGTGCAAAGATTGTGTATAAAATTGTTTGATTATTGCCTTCACAGATTTTCTCCGTCTTTCTCTCTCTCTCCCCCCCCCTCTCACTCCATTGTTTGTATATAAGCCTGCTTGCTCAGTTATTTCCTATTGTAAAGCTCAGGGAGAGAATGATCCAGATGCTACCTTGGCTAAAGCATTAACCCTGTAGGTACTGAACAATTGGAGAGCTACAAGATAGATTTGCATCTTTCTGAAGTCAATCAATACATGGATGGAAGACAAATGAGAGGTGAAATTTGAAATAGTCTGAAGTGAAAATGAAGAAAGAACATAGTGTGTCGATCAGTTCAGCATCAGTAGATTTCAATGCAGATGTGCCCATAGTAAATGGTAGCGCAGACACTTAATGGGTTTAAGTTGACTCAGGGAGTCCAAGTTGCTCTCAAGATATGCACCCTTTGTTGTTGTAGTCTAGCGTTAAAAATAATGATGGAAGAGCCTTCAGTTTTCTGATCATCACATGGAGACTAGCTCCACAGCCACTGGTGTGTTTGTTAGAAGGATTTCCAGATTGATACTCAACCTTTCTGGCCATGTTATAAGCACAGCTTCTTTGGCCAAAAGTCCTGGAGTGGGACTCAAACCCAAAAGTTCTGGCCTAGAGGCACATACGCTACCCAACTTCATAAATACTTAAGGAAACGTGAAATGGTTCTTATATACATCATGTAAAATGTTTACCTCCATTATGTCACACAACAGTTCAAACTTAAAACAGGAACTTTAACACGACTTCAACTAGAGTGGCATGGTGGCTCAGTGGTTAGTACTGCTGACTCACAGTGCCGAGGACCTGGGTTTCATTTGACCCTCGGGCAACTGCCTGTGTGGAGTTTCCATATTCTCTTCATGTCTGCATGGGTTTCCTCCTGCTGCTCTGGTTTCCTCCCACAGGACAAGGATGTACAGATTAGGTGGATTGGCCATGCTAAATTGCCCCTTGGTGTCTAGGGACATGTAGGCTAGGGGGTTTAACCATGGGAAATGTAAGGTTACAGGGATAGGATAGGGCAGGGGGCTTGGGTCTGGGTAGGATGCTCCTCAAAGGGTTGGTGTGGACTTAAAGGAGTGAATGGCCTGCTTCCACACTGTTGGGACTTTATGAATATGTGTAAAGGCTTAGGGCACTTTTGGTCCAGTGGTAGTGGTTCTACCTTTGAGCCAGGAGCCCTGGGCTCAAGTCCCACCTGTTCCAGATGTGTGTCATAGCATCTATGAACTAGTTAATTAGAAACTACATACTCTAACAAATTAGGGCTATTGTGATGCCGGGAGGTCTGGATTTGAATCATACTTGCTCCAGAGGTGTGTAATAGTATCTCTGAACAGGTTGATTACAAAATATCTACCACGAGAAGGTTCACCATACTGGATGTGGCTTTGACTGTGATATAGTGGAATGTGGTCCAGAGGTCTGAAGTTCAGTGGTCTGGTCTGAATTAATTGATGTTCTACAATTACTCCTATAGGTACCAGCAAACTCATAACATCCTGTAAACCCATCCAACTCTATTCCATGCCTCAGCTCATCTGCTGCTGAACCCTTCATTCTAACTTACGTTAACTATTAATTCTTCCAGTGTACTCCCAGCCAGCCTTCTGCAGCCTACATTACACAAAGCAGAAGTCAGATTAATCTCTTGCAGCCATTTTCTTCATTCACATCCAATCTTATTGACCCAATACTACTGAGCTCATTGACTTACACTAGCTCTGATGTGCCAAGTTTAAAATATTCACCTTTTTAAATTCCTCCATAGTCTCAGTTCCCCACTATTTTTGCACTCTCCTCAAGTAGCTACACAGCCTACCTGGATACCTGAACTCTCTTACAGCCTCTTAATCATCTCCAATTTTAATTATTCCACCATTCCAACACTCCCTCTTATATTTGCTTTGATGCATGGACCTCTGAGATACATAATTGGCAACAACTTTTGAAACCAGAAGACAATCCTTTGGCTCACTGATCACTGCCAATCGGCATGGACAAAACCTCACAGTGACTACGTAGCCTCGCAGCTTAGAGCAAGTACTGGCTATGCCAAAGGCCTGAACTCTGGAATTATCTCCCTAAACTTCTGCATCTTTTTCTCCTCTTTTAGGATGTTCTATAAAACTCACCCCTTCAACCAAGCCGTTGGGCATGTATCCAAATATCTACCCAGGAATCAAACTTCCCTCCTGTGAATCACATTAGGATGTTAAATAATGTAAGAGGTGCTATGTAAATTTAAGATGTTGTTATTGCTTAAGGAAGTTTCAACATTGACAGGGAAGTGTATCCTGGAATAGAATGCAAAGGCAAGAAAATTAAATTAATTTTACTTGGAATGTTGCTGAACCACTTGGTATGATGTGCATATTTCCATTTTCCAAATTATCAAAAAAATTGCTGGCATACTGCAGGAGATACAAAAAGTAATATTTATTTCATTCAGTCATACGTTGTGGGAGTAGCTGGCTGGACAAAGATTTATTGCCCATACCTAGCTACTGTCGAGAAGGTAGTAGTGAGCTTCCGTCTTGAATCACTGCGATCCATTTGTTGTAGGCTAGGGAGGGAGTTCCAGAAGTTTGTCCCAGCGACACTAAGGAACACTGATATATTTCCAGGTCAGGCTGGTGACTGGCATAGAGGGGAATTTGCTGATGGTGGTGTCCCCCTCACAATCTATCCCACGCAGAGAGGGATAATGATAATACTGTTCAGGAAGGTTTGAATAGACTGGGGATAGATGTGATTAGGGTCTTTAAGCAACGAAAAGGTTCAATTGAGTAGATGTAGAAAAGATGTTTCAACATCTTTCTTCTTAATTCTTTCATGGGATTTGAACAGCATTGGCAAGGCCAGAGATAGGGTGAATTGTCAAAGTCTTTTTCCCAGGGTAGGGGAGTGCAAGTGAGATGGGAAAGATTTAAAAGGGATCTAAGGAGCATTTTTTTCACATAGAGGGTTGTGTGTCTATGGAATGAGCTGCCAGAGTCAGTGGTGGAGGGGGGTATAATTACAACATTAAAAAGGCATCTGGACAGGTATATGATTAGGAAGGGTTTAGAGGGATATGGGCCAAATGGTGGCAAACGGGACTAGATTAATTTAGGATACCTGTTCGGTATGGACGAATTGAACCGAAGGGTCCGTTTCCATGCTGTACAAATCTATGACTCTATTTTCTTGCCTATTCCTAATTACTCTTGAACTGAGAGTTCAAGAGGGCCATTTCAGAGGGCAGTTGAGATTCAGTCATGAACCAAAACAGAAAATAGCATCTGTGGAACAAGAAACATAGTTAACATTTCAAATCTGATATGACTCCTCTTCAGTTCTTCTGTCACACCAGATTTGAAACATTAAGTCTGCTTCTCTCTCCACAGATGCCGCCAAACCTGCAGAATTTCTCCAGCACTTTCTGTTTTGGTTTCAGATTTCCAGCATCCACAGTATTTGGCTTCTATTTGAGATTCAACCACATTGCTGTGGATCTGAAATGGCAGATAAACCAGACTGGGTGAAGATGGCAGATTTCCTTCACTGAAGGCCATTAGTGAACGAGATGAGTTTTTACAACAATCAATGACAGCTGTCAGCATTACTGAAACTAACTTCATATTGCAGATGTATTAATAGAGTTTATTTTCCACCAGCTGACATTTTGGCGGAGTTTATCGGATCGTTTAAAATTAAGAACTATAAATATAAGGCAAGTCATTCATAAAGCCTGGAATACTGTGTGCAGTTTTGGTTCCTTTTCTGAGGAAGGATGCTCTTGCTCTCGAGGGAATACAGGGAAGGTTTACCAGGCTGATTCCAGGGATGGTGGGACTAACGTATGAGGAGAAATTGACCAGGTTAAGATTGCTTTCGCTGGAGAATGAGGGGGGATCTCATAAAGACTTATAAAATTCTAATAGGACTAGACAGGGTAGATGCAGGGAGGATGTTCCCGATGGTGGGGGATCACAGTCTGAGGATTCGGAGTAGACCATTTAAGACCAAGGTAAGGAGACATTTCTTCACCCAAAGAATGGTGAGCCTGAGGAATTCATTACCACAGGAAGTAGTTGATGCCAAAACATTGAATGTATTCAAGAGGCGTCTTGATATAGCACTTGGGGTGAATGGGATCAAAGATTATACGGAGAAAGCAGGATCAGGTAATTGAGTTGGATGATCAGCCATGATCATGATAAATGGCGGAGCAGGCTTCAAGGGCCGAATGGCCTCCTCCTGCTCCTATCGTCTATGTTTCTATGAAACTTTGTTAGAGAAATAGTGGGAATGTGGAACCAGCTACCACAAGAAATGGTTCGGATCAATACCATGGATACATTTTAGGGGAGGCTCAATTAACATACCCGGAATAAGGAAGGGCAAGGATGTGCTGAATGGGCGAGATGATACAGGCTGAGAGTCATTAAGCCATAGAGTTGTACAGAACAGAACCAAACCCTTCGGTCCAACTTGACTGTACCAACCAGATATCCTAAATTAACCTATCCCCATTTGCCAGCATTTGGCTCATATCCTGCTAAACCCTCCCTATTTATATACTGATCCAGATGCATTTTAAAAGAGGAGGCTGGCATGGAGTATAAACATGAAAATAGATTAATCGGGCCAAAGGCTTGTTTCTGAGTTGCAAATTCTATGTCAATCTGTGCCATTGCACCTTTGCATGTCACAAAATGAATATTTACCAAGCTAATTTGAGGCAAAAAATTGGGACGCTTCCAAAAGATTTAAAAGCAACACTATCGAGTTGATAGAACATTCCTCCACAATTAATTTTACTTTTGACTCTTCTCAGCTCTGGAGCAGTCACTGTACATGGTAAGTGCTCCCTGATCTAACACCCACCCCCACCTCACCGTCTGCCTTGATTAGCCTGTAGTAAAGTGAAGTCTCATGGAAAATGACACGGTGTAATTAGAATCCAGGGTTGCAATCCCAAATGTTCACAGGCCTGAAGCTTCTGTCATAAAGAGTCACTGATTGCAGGAGGCATGTTGTGGTGTAGACCGAGGCCTCAGCGTAGTTAGTTAGACAGGGTCAGTCACTATATGTAATAACAACTCAACAAAGAATGGTTATTGAAAGGCAAAATTAGAATCTGGTGCCGCAAGATTCAAACAATTTTATTTGCTCTTTAAACATTACTGCATCTGAAAAGCAACGTGTAATTCCGAACAGCCTTTCCAACTTCACTATGCGTTCTGTGAAGTGTACTGAGAATAAAAAGAGTCACTAAAATCTCTTTGAGTTCCCGATAATTACCACTGTCTTTGACATGACATCTGGGACACCGGTGTTGTGAAGATCATATCACAAAACTGTTCACCAAAGCAGCAATATCCTTGGACATCTTGCTAGACAATTTGTTTTACTGGTAACTGCAAGAAAATTCAGCTGGTGATGCGGTGATCCATTTAAAACCGACTTCCCGTATCCCTTCAAAGCTCTAATTTTCAGAGTGGATGTTCAAGGTGCTAATTTACCTATTCTCTGCAAATTTCCAAAACGCTCATACAGGCCTGAGATATAAATTTAACAATTCTGGCTTGTGAAGACTTTTCTTTTAATATTGGGACATTTAGGGGTTGGAATGCAGTGGGTTCATGGCACTTTTCTTGCATGAAAGATACTTCTCTTAAGTAGGGTTTGGAGCTGGAAAGTACATTTCTTAAATGTCACTATGTAATTGCAATGAATTTTACAGAACCAGGAACCCAAGTTTTTACAGAATCACTTCATGGAGAGGTAGTTTTGCAATTTAAAGGGAGCCGTAACATTACGCAGGAAATACACAGAACTACTGACTTAAGGCAGCTATCAGAACCTTAAGATTTTGAAATATAATTAGTGAAAATGTTCCAATCAGAGTGAGCTAATTTTGCTTCTTTCAGGCTTCCTGTCATATAAAAACAATTTCAATCAGTGGTCTACAACTCTCTCTTACTCCATCCAAACTATCTAAACTCTGTGGAAATTGTTAATTTAAATTCAACTAACTCAGCTTCAGATAATCCAAACCAAATTAAAATATTCACTGAGAACCTCTCATGGATAACCACTTTTCCCAGATGAGTACTTTCTTTCAGTTTCACACTTAATTGTTAAGAAAATAAGAAACCTTCTGTTTTAAAGCAGGTTTTTTCTTAAAATTCATTCACAGAATGTGGAGTTCCTAATTGCTTAGAGGGCAGTTGAAGGGTCAGCCATATTGTTGTACCTCTGGAGTCATGTGGATGAAGCAGTTTCCTTCTCTAAAGGACATTAGTGAACTAGATGGGCTTTTCCCCTGATAATTAGCTAGCGCTGCTGTCTCACAGCGCCAGGGACTGGGGTTCAATTTCAGCCTCGCCTGATTTCTGTGTGGAGTTTGCATAATTTCCCCATGTCTGTGTAGGTTTTCCATGGGTGCTCTGGTTTCCTCCCACAGTCCAAAGATGTGCCAGTTAGGTATATTGGCCTTGCTAAATTGCCCATAGTGTCCAGGGATGTGCAGGCTAGGTGGATTAGCCATGGGAAATGCCGGGTCACAGGGACAGTGTGGGGGTGGGATGCTCTTCAGAGCGGTGGTGTGGACTCAATCGGCTAAATGGCCTGCTTCCACTGTAGGGATTCTGTGAAATAGTTTCATGGTCATCACTAAGCGATTAATCCCAAATTTGCATTGAATTCAAACTCCACTATCTATCATGGTGGGTTTTGACCCCAGGTCCCCAGAACACAATATGGGCCCCTGGATTAATAGCCTAGGGATAATGCCACTAGAGTATTGCCTCCCCTTTAGGTGAAACATGATAATCTCCAGCTTCAGCAAATTAGGATCTGCAAAGTTCAATGGAGGGTATGGAAGAAGTTTTTTCTTTGTTCAATGCACATCTTCACTGCCTATTGAAAGAAAACTACTTTTACAACTGTGATATAATGGAAAATCACAGAGTCAGCTGGGACCTAATTCCTGACCTGCATTCCCAGGAGCACCAATTGCAATTTTCATGAAGTAGGGGTGGCCTCCCTATGGCTACATGGTTTACAGCCCCTCAGAGATGTTGTGAAATATAGTTCATATCTCATAGCCCTCAGAAAGGTATGTTTCAAATAACTTACCGAGCCTCTTCCATGTACTCTTCATACCTTTTCCATGTCATCTGTTTATGTTGATACAGTCATCGGAAGAGTTATTATGAATGCTTGCGTGGACTCCAAAACACACTATTGAATTAACTCAGCTGAATTCTATTTTCACTAGTGGAAGTGATGTGTTTGCTTTGATTGATTGACATCTTTATTAAGTTGTCGTTAAGCTACTAATAAAAACAGAAGTTGCTGGAAAAGCCCAGCAGGTCTGGCAGCATCTGCGGAGAGAAATCAAAGTTAACATTTCGGGTCAAGTGACCCTTCCTCAGAACTGACTGGAAATGTTAACTCTGATTTCTCTCCACATATGCTACCTGACCTACTGAGCTTTTCCAGAAATTTCTGCTTCTGTTTCTGATTTACAGCATCCACAATTCTTTTGGGGTTTTTTTTGTGATAATTTACTATTCCTTTGACTTTTTTTTCCAATGTCTGTATGTTTATTTGGGCTTTGTAAAAATTGTTAATTTAAATTCAACTAACTCAGCTTCAAATAATCTAACCTAAATCAAGATATTCACTGAGAACCTCTCTAGCATTCTTATTTGAATGTATAAAGTCAGGCACAACTTCTGATTTTGATGTAATCTGATTGACGCTTTAATGGAGTTGTAAAAGTAGCAAAGAATAGGTGCTTTTTGAATGCATTTCAAAACTCAGCCTTGTTGTTATATGGTTCCTTGCCTCTACAGTGCATGTTGGCCAAGTGGGCATGGGAAAGCAGGGAGTTATGGAAGTATCATGGAGGTGGCAAGGAGGGCATGGACGTAACTTGGAGAACTGTGCTGGAGGGTATTAATGGAGACTGAGAGGTGAGGACTGTGCCTCTGACCACCTTTGACAAGAATTGGGATGAAGTCCCAGAGAACTAAGTTGTCCTTTAACCAGCCCACTTTGGCATTCATTCACCAACTGGTTCCAATGTTGACATTCTATCACCTGAGATATTTTTCGTTCAATTTCATCATGGATTTCATCAATGTTGACAGATCCCAATCAACCCCACCCCACCTCCTAGGAATGAAGATTGTGTGTGCAGGGGACATACACTGTGGAGGCAGGTCTGCCAAATTGGAAAATTTCCTTACTCAAGCATTGATGGCAACAGTCCAGTCCATTTGTTTGTTTAGCTATGCCTCCTCAATCCACAATGAAATTGATGGGGAAACATCTCAGTTGATAGAATGTACTGCTGAACTTCAATGGCTCTATATCAGTGTTGAAGTGAGTCTAAATTCACAGTCTCATTTACCACCCTGAGATGACTCCTTATTGTTGATGTCCCTTGAGTGATAGTATGAATGAAAGCAATGGTTGCATTTATGCAACACCATATAAACACCTCACAGCACACCAATACAGAAATATTTCTCACATCCAATAGCCCTTCATGGAGACAAACATGCCACCAACTCTAAGCCATCTAACATCATATTTTTCAACAATATGAGAACATGCCACAAGGATAAGACATTTTTATTCATTAATGAGTAGGATTCAGCTTTTAGGAACAGATATTGAACTAGCAAGTAGCCTAATGTTACATCGATCCACAGAATAACTTCAGGACATTGACCTAACTGCTGGGGGAGAGTTGAAAGGCCAAACATCATCCTCAGTGATTCAACTCCAAAGCAACAAATGAGATACTTTTGAAATGTGAAGATAAATGTAACGTCACCGTAATCGCACTGAGAGAGAGATGACTGGTGATGATATAATCTGAGGGTCACCATGCCTCAGGTGAGGGAAGAGCTGAGAAAGAGAATCCTTCGTAGTAACCTCAGTGAGTGCAGCGATTCAATTCACTCCTGGCTCAAAGCTAGGGACACAACCACTCTGCTACAAGTGTTCCTAAGATGACACATATTCCTGAATAAGAAAGGAAATTGGGGAAGAAAATATGAAGGCATTCAATAGAGCAACTAAATATACCTCATTTTCCACCCGCTTGTTTCCACCATCCCTCAAAATTTCACTCTCCCCAAACACAACATTTCAGGATTGCATCTCTGGCCCTCAGTTGCACCCAGGTTCAACCGTCCCTTCCAACCAGACGGGGCTTCCAGACCCAGGTCAATTGTTATCTTCCTCTTGTGGTTTCCCATCATATCCATGTCTGAGCATTTGACAAGGAGAGATAAAAGAGAAGGAACAAAGCCAAGACGGTAGCAACGAGAGAGAGAGATAACACACTAATTTACTTTGAAGTCCTACACACAAGAATGTAACTTAATTCAAGATAAAGCAACTTGATCCATAGTGATTCCTTCACTGATGTATAGCTAGAGACTGAATAACATAAAGTCATTTGAACATGACACTGTGAACAGGAGGAAAGAAACCTGTGATAGGAATCAATAAGAAGATAGAATTTATGGGGGCATGTAAGTTCCCATGCTGCCAGGTAGTAAGTTTATCCCGTGGGAGTGTGGAATATAATTCCAAATTACTCACAGTCATGTCATAGAATCCCTACAGTGCAGAAACAGACTATTTGGCCCAATAAGTCCACACTGACCCTCCGAAGAGCAAACCACCCAGAACCATTCCTCTACACTTTCCCTGTAACCCTGCATTTCCCATCGCTAACACACCTACGCTAGACATCCCTGAACACATTGGGACAATTTAGCATGGCCAATTCACGTAGCCTGCACAGCTTTGGACTGTGGGAGGAAACTGAAGCACCCGGCAAAAACCCATGCACACACACGGGGAGAACACGCACACTCCACACAGACAGTTGCCTGAGGCTGGATGCAAACGTGGGTTCCTGACCCTGTGAGGCAGCAATGCTAACCACTGAGCCACCATGCCACCTGCCTCCTTCATTCAATTGCTCAGACCTTTGAGTATAGGAGTTGGGATGTCATGTTGAGGTAGTTCAGGACATTGGTGAGGCCTCTTCTGGAGTACAATATGCAGTTCTGGTTCTCCCTGTTTTAGGAAGGGTATTATTAAACTGGAGAGGGTTCAGAAAAGATTTACCAGGACGTTGCCAGGAATGGAAGGTTTGAGATATTAAAATAGACTGGAAAGGCTGGGACCTTTTTTCACTGGAGCGTGGGAGGTTGAGGGGTAACTTTATTGAGGTTTATAAAATCATGAGGGACAAAGACAAGGTGAATGACAAAGGATTTTTCCCTAGTGTTTGAGAGTTCAAAACTGGGGGCATATTTCAACGTGAGAGAAGAAAGATTTAAAAAGGCATGAGGGGCAACTTTCTTGCACAGAGAGTGCTTCATGTGTGGAATGAACTGGCTGAGAAAGTGATGGATCCAGGTACAGTTACAATGTTGAAGAGACATTTGGTTAAGTTCATGAATACAGAAGTTTTGGAGGGATATGGGACAAGTGCAACCAGGTGGGACTAGTTTAGTTTGGGAACATGGTCAGCGTGGACTGGTTAGACCAAAGGGTCTGTTTCCATGCAGTATGACTCTATGACTGAATTCACCTGTGTAAAAGCCTTGACTTTGAGCATAAGTTTACATCAAGTTATATTAGATCTTCTGTCCATTATAGATTTCTCCCATCAACTTCAGTGAAAATAAGAACTAGGAGAAATGTTTAATACTTGGGCCATTGCTCATTCCAAAAGTCAAACTGGAAACTAATTTTATTGCTCATTGTCTTACAACTTTGTACAAATGAAAGCCAAAAATATAAAGGGCATAAAACATGAAGAAAGAGAATGAATTATGCAGCCAATTCTACAGAACGTCCCTCAGCAATCATTAAATCTCACAGTTGAAAGGACCACGTTCAAACACAGTTTTGTTTCCCAGTACCTGTCTCTAAGCTTCAGCGGAGTGACAAGGATTCTAGTCTTGTACCTTTCATGTCAAATCAAAGAGTTTTGAATATCTTGCCACTTTTACTCAATTGCAGCAGGGGAGGTGATGGCCTAGTGGTATTATCAGAGACCCAGATAATGTTCTGGGGACCCGGGTTCGAATCCTGCCATGGCAGATGGTGGAATTTGAATTCAATAAATATTTGGATGTGAAACCATTGTCAATTGTTGGGGGAAAAGCCCATCTGATTCACTAATGTCCTTTAGGGAAGGAAACTGCCTTCCTTACCTGGTCTGGCCTACATGTGACTCCAGACCCACAGCAATTGCCCTCTGGGCAATTAGGGATGGGCAATAAATGCTGCCTAGCAGTGACACCCTCACCTCATGACCAAATAAAGGAAAAAAAAACACACCAATTTGTTTCAGATTCAGATCATAAGATCATACAATCTATGATATCCTGCCTAATGCAGTGCAAGGCTTTGACTTCATAATCCAGAGATTCCAGCACTCTCATTAGAGTCCCAATGGTAGCACCTTCACCCCTGTGCAGCAAGGTTGTGAATTTATAACTCACTGATGCTCCGATGCTGTACTGTCAGAGGTGCAGCCTTTTGGATTAGGTGCTAATCCTTCCCACCCTCTTAGCTCAATAGAAAAGTTCCCATGGGCTTACTTTGAAGAAGACCAAAGGTGTTCACCCTGTGTATCCTGACTATAATTTATCCTTCAAATAGCACAATTAAAACAAGTGTACAATGATTACTTCATTATTTCTGAGGGGTCTTGCTGTGCACCAATTCAATGCTGTTGTTCCTACTTCACAGCCATGACAATGTTACAGAACTACTTCATTGGTTGTAAAGGGTCATGGTTCATCCTACAGTCATAAAAGTTCACTCTAGAAAAGCAAGCCTTTCTTTTCATGGAGGGTTTCCACAGTTCCAGAATTGATACCTTTCTCACAAGCCACTAAATCAAAGGGCCCTGTTAGCTGATTCGAGTGGTTAAGTGGTGGTTATTTGAAGGAGAACAGCACCACCAGGGCAGACTTGATTCAATGTGGTGTGAAGGGCATTGTTGGGACCAAAATGGCTGCTGTGTTTGCCAACACAAAGAGGATTTACACTTGTATTGTTCAAAGCACCTGAATTTGATGAGATGCAAAATAAAATGAAATACTTTTAATTAATGCCTCTGCTTCATTTCTACTGAGATATGAATTTATTTTGTATGTTCCAAGGTGGTGGGGGAGTGGAGATTCAGCAGGATCCATTGTGATATTTTCGTAACTCTGGATGTCATGATGTGCACAGCGAGTATCCTTAACCTTTGTGCAATTAGCATCGACAGGTAATGTAGACATTTACAATATAAAGTTACAGTGCAGATTGGGTTTTGCAGCTTACAATAAACACAATCCAGTGGCTGCTGAGTGCAGTGACAGGTATGACTGTGCAGCTGGTTTGCAAATAAATCTTTGAGTCATTCTGAAGGTGCAACTGTCGCAAGCAAACCAGCATGTCTTACCTATCTCTGGTTCTCCTGAGAATGTTGTTTTCTTAAATTGTTGATTAAGGTTTGATAAAACTGAATGGTTTGATAGGCTATTTTATAGGACATTTAACAGTCAACCACTTTGGAGTGGGTCTGGAGTTGGGTTGACTGTTAAAGAATTTTCTTCCCTAAATTTGGTGAAATTCAGATTTTACCATAATCTCAAGGATCACCATTACTTTATTTCTTTATTTCCGGATTTTTAAAATTCAATTCAGATTCTCAAGCCACATTCAAGGGGAGGTGGTGGCCTAGTGGTATTATCGCTAGACTGTTAATCCAGAGACCCAGATAATGTTCTGGGGACCTGGGTTTGAAGCCTACCACAGCAGTTGGTGGAATTTGAATTCAATAAATATCTGGAATTAAGGATCTAATGATGCCCGTGAATCCATTGTCAATTGTTGGGGAAAAACCCTTCTGGTTCACTAATGTCTCTTAGGGAAGGAAACTGCCATTCTTACCTGGTCTGGCCTACATGTGACTCCAGTCCCACGGCAATGTGGTTGACTCTTAACTACTCTCTGAGCAATTAGGGATGGGCAATAAATGCTGCCTAGTCAGTGACACCCTCATCCTATAAATGAATAAAGTTTTCAACACTGTTAATGTATTACGGATTTCCAAATTTAATCTATTTAAATTAACATGCAGATGTTGTTAAGTTTTGAGTTTGGTTAATTCCTGGTTATACCAGCGATGAGAGGATCCCCAGTGGACAACACCAGACATTGCAATTACCCACAGGTTTAAGAACTCACATGATTTAGATCTCACAGAAACCTGGAATTGAAAGGGGACTATCACAGACCAAAACCACTTCAGATAAATGGTCTCAAAATCGGCAAACTCCTCACTGCTGTCACTATGTTATAATGGTGATTATGATCTAGGATGTCTTGGATAGATTCACCACCACTAATCCATCTTATTGGCATTAATCGAGTCATTGACACCAAGTGAGGAAGGATGCCCATACTCACCTCAACTTGTAATGGTTTTGATTGAATAGTAGAGCAGCCGGTGACTTTGCATCTAAGATACATGGTAGTTTCTTGTGAGACATTAGGGCTGAAATTAGCTGCAGGCTGTTAACATTAAGGAAAATCACTGACATGTACTGGAGGCAGTTATGGCAGATCTTATCTTGTATTTTCACTTAAACCAATCAGGTCCTAACTGCCATCTGCAAAATGGCATTTATAAGTTTATATTTTGTGTTAGCATTAATTGAGGAATCCCCAGTAGTAACAAAATGGGTATAACATATCACTGACTCCAAACAGTATGAGTCCTATTATTTTTCAATTATCGAACAAACAGTGACTGGCGAATCATTGATGAGAATGCAACTTTCAAGCTCAAGGCGGTTAATTTCACTTCCACCACATTGGCAGTAGCATGTTGGAGCGATGCATCTGCTCATGTTACAATCCAGCTGACTTGTAACTTATTGATCTCTCTGGGGTGTTTGAAATGATTCAATTGATAGGGGAGGTAAAGAGAAATCATTTCCACTGGTGAGGGGAAGAGGAGAGAAGAGAGAGGTTTCCAAAACAAGGGGAACGTCCTTTAAATTTGAAATAGGCCATTTAAAGGAAGGTGCCAGGAAGCAGACTTTTGCATAAAATGTGTTGAAAACCTTAGATTTCCAACACAGAATGTTGAAGCTGAAGATGAATTGAAAATTTAAAAATTGAGATTTTTTTTTGGTCAGGAAAGCGAATTCAGGGTAATGGACTTCAGGTGGATAACTGGAATTGAAATATAGATCAGTTTGACCCAATTCATTGGGACAAGCATGAGAGATTGAATCGTCCTCCCTCTGTCCTTCCAAATCTGATGGGGTCCTTAACAGATGGGTGATCTGTTCAGACAGACACTGTCCAAGGGGTGAAGGTGGAAATTGACCCTAGATGTCCATTGAGTTGTGCATGTTTCAATCTATCCTGCTGTCTCACTGTTCTTCAGTTTGCATGTCAATGGCTGTGTCTTTATCTGTGTTGGTTAGCTCAGTTGGCTAATGGCTAGCCTGTGATGCTGAATGATGACAATGGTATGGTTTGAGTTCCTGTATTAGCTATTGATAATTTATGAAGGCCTGCTTACCTCCCTTGCCCCATGCTTACAGAATGATGCTCTTCAAGTCACACATAACCAATTGTTTCTCTGTCTCAAATATTTGAATGACTTTGTTTCCTTGTGGATATTGACAAATTGGCTCTGCCTGTGTGCTTTTCTTTTGTATATTTGTATGTCTTAGTCACTCTCTGCGCATGTTTTGCCTTCTCTACCTCTCTCTCTCATTCTGTATATCGCTTCATAAGTGAAGAATGATAGCACTTATGTTTAAATATTAATTTATAATTGGAACATAAGGTAAAACTTGAATTCCAAGCAGTCAAATATTTACAACTTAAAAAGTCTTGACATAAAACAGCACAACCAAAATAGGGCAGGGAGTCAGGTACTTGTTGTACATGATGTTTTTAAATATTTCATTACCGACTCCCCTGTACGGTTTCATTTTGCAGGTACACTGCTGTTGCCATGCCAATGCTTTATAATACCCGGTATAGCTCGAAGAGAAGAGTCACCGTTATGATCTCCATTGTCTGGGCTTTGTCCTTTGCCATATCCTGCCCATTATTATTTGGACTGAATGACTCAGGTAGCAACATGCTTTAATTGAAAAATGCAAGTTCTTGTTTTCATATTTTGGAACATTATTCTATTCCTGCAGGGAGTGCACTAAGATGTTCATCTTCAAATTATGTAGCAAGGATTAATTTGAAGTATCTGAGCAGGAGGTTTGTAAAAGGCAAGGTGTGAAATGAGGTTAGATAATAGAGCATCAGCTAAAGTGCTAGTATTGGCACTGCTGACATGGGCTAAATGTCATCTTGCTGGACAGTGATTTCCATGAGCCTATAAAACCCACAATAACCTACACTCAACATAGCATCATCCACAGCAACTCATCACTTTGATAGCACCTTCCAAACCACGACCTCTACCACCTAGAACACCACTACCCGCAAGTTCCTCTCCAAGTCATACCCACTCCCTATTTGGAACTACATCACTGTTCTTCATTGGCACTGAATCAAAATCACAGAACTTCCTATTCACCAAGTGATACCATCATCTCATAGACTGCAGCAGTTTGAGAAGGTGGTTCATTGCCACTTTCTCAAGACCCAGCAGGGATGAGCAATAAATGCTGCCGTGATAGCAATGCCCAAACAAATGATACTTAAAATCTCTTTCAATTATATCACTGGGGAAAGTTGCAAAATGGGAGGTCAAGTGTTTCTTAAGAGGAAACAAACAACCTATAGCTGATTTTAATTTGATAATTTCACTTGCTCAAGTTATGATGATGTTAGATTATCACATGCAACTTAAAGCCTCTCAATTCATTACTTTATGACTTTTAAATCTCCCTGATAGCAAGGTAATAAATATATAGCCCTTACAAAAGCCCTTACGAAATCCTCACTAAATAAACTGCCTTCAAGAGTAGGTCAGAGGCTAAGAATCCTGCACCAAGTAATCTCCTGATTCCCCAAAGACTATTCATCATCTACGAGCACATGTCAGGAGTGTGACAGAATACTCCCCACTTGCCTGGATGGGTGCAGCTCCAACAACGCTCAAGAAGTTTGACGCCAACTAGGATAAAGCAGACTGCTTGATTGACACCACATCCACAAGCATCCACTTCCCTTACCACTGGCAGTCAGTAGCAGCAGTGTGTACTGAAATAACTCCACAGAAGCCAGTATCCTGTCACCAAGTCACCCTGTATTTCCACATGGAGAGTCCTTGACTCTAGTAATGCTTCTTCAGAGTCAGTTTCAGAGTGCCAGAATCTCTGACACTCCTTTTTTTTTATCCATCAGCCAGGGCTCCCTGATTAGACCAGATTAACAGCCTGAATCAGGCAACTCATATTCTATGAGGTCCAGCTCGCTGACTTTGTTACAATCACTTCATGTACCATCTACAAGATCTTCTCCAAGTCTCCTAAGACTGCACCCTGCAAACCCACAGCCACTTCCATCTAGAACGACATGGGCAGTAGACACATAAGAACACCATCATCTGCAAGTTTCCCTCCAAGCCACTCATTACTCTGACTTGGAAATATATCCCTGTTCCTTCACTGATACCGGGTCAAAATAACTGGAATTCCCTCACTACGAGAATTGAGGGTCTGCCTACAGCACATGGACTGCAGCAGTTCAAAAAGGCAGCTCACCACCAAGGGGCTACTAGGGATGGGCAATAAATGCTGGGCCAGCCAGGGATGGCCATGTTCCATGAGTGCTAAACAAAAATTCATATATTTTAATTCTGCTTGAATCCATGTAAAATAAACAGCTGCTAAGATTGTGCAAAATAATTTCCTACAAATGGAAATGGTCCAGTGATCTTGGATATCTCAGTTCACTTTGCCTGAAGATACAACAGTGTTAGTTCCAATTCACCAGGTCCTACTGTAGCGTCAGCTATGGGCTAGCCATGTGGCACTGTTATTTCCCAGTCTGAAGCTTGTGGATTCAGTTCTTAATCCAAACACCTGAAAACAGGATTCAAGCTAATGTGCCAGTGTAGTACTGAGGAAATGATGCTTTGTCAGAGGAGCCACCTTTCGGATGAAACTTTAAACTAAGTCCCTGTCTGCCCTTTTCAATATATACAATATATACCATGGAACCATTTTAAAGCAGAGAAAGGGGAGTTAATTCCAGCATGTCCTCATCAATATCTATCCCTCAAAAAATGCTGAAATAAATCAATTACTTGATCATTATTGTTGTTGTTGCAAATTTGCTGCCGTGTTTCCTCACGTTACAACAGGGTCTGCAGAAATATTTAATTGATATAAAGTACTCTGGGCATGCCGAGGTTGTGAAAAGTGCTGTATGAATACATTTCATGGTTGGAGAATTGAACGTCCTCACATTGATGATTTTAATGAAAAATACAAAAAAAAATTATTGTCCTGTCAATTTTGCTTCTGAAGTGAATGAAGGGAGCAGATGCTGAACGGATGCAACAGTGTTCAAAACTAAGAGGATTCTTGGTTTAGAATATAATGAACAAGTCTAGCAATGGTGGTCTCACATGTTACATTTTCACAAAGGAGCCAAACTTAGTGCAAAATTATCCAACTGTGCTATTCTATGACAGTGAAAATAACCTTTCAATTATTTCTAAATTACAGACACTAGGGATGACACCATCTGCACCATTATCAATCCAGACTTTGTTGTCTACTCGTCCATTTTCTCATTTTACATCCCTTTCATTGTCACGCTGCTGGTGTATATCCAGATTTATGTAGTGCTGCGGAAAAGGAGGAAGCGGGTGAACACGAAGAGAAGCAGTAGGTTTGATTCTGAAATCCAGGCACCATTAAAGGTAAATTGCTGTGGCAACATGACGATTGCATTTTGTCCAGATTTCTTGTATATCGAATGCACAGTTTTGTGTTCAAACTCCTTCCAAGGATTTAGGCTCAACTTTAAGGTTGACACTCCAGAGTAGTATTTAATAAGAGCTATGATGATAGAAGTAACATAATTCTGACAGGATATTAAGTCAAAATGCTGACTTCATGTTCCCATGGGTCTACTGTATGTTAAATGGACCCTGTGGCATTATTTGAAGATCAGAGAATTATCCTGCTTTCTGTTGTATGTCAATGGTAGCCTGTGGTTGGGGTAGTTCACTGCTGCAGTCCTCCTTTCTAATCTTTTAAATGAATGGTGACCAAGTCAGATAACCCCTTGAAACATTGTAACAAAAAATCAGGAGATCAATGGAAACTTATCAAAATTAATTCAAAAATATTGTTGTCAGGGATGATGATGTACCCCAATCCCAACGGATCATCTCTTTCATACAGAGTCTAAAGGCTTATCTAATTAGCAGTGGCTGAGGATAAACCACTATTGACTCCTTATGAGAAGAGGCACTGTTTTAACAATAAGCTGAACCTTAGTGCCCGAAAAGTAACAGCTACAGGTTTTGTAAAAGGAGGTGTTAGTGACTTAAATGGGACTAAAATCAAGTAAGATCCCAGGGCCAAATGACATCTATCCCAGCATGCTGTGAGAGGCAATGGACGTGATTGCAGGGACTTTGACATTAATTTTGATCACAGAAGACGTGCCAGAAGAGCTGATAAGCAACCGTTATTCAAGAAGTGTGTAGGGATAAACCAAGGAATCATAAAACACTGTGTCTAACATCGGTGGTGAGGAAACGTCTGGAAAATATTATGATGGATAAAATTAATCTCTACTTGATCAAGGGTGGTCAGCATGCCTTTGTTGAGGGGGTGTCATGTCTGACAGGTTTGATTCAGTTTTTCAAGGAGGTGTCTAGATATGTAAATGAGCATAGTGTAGTTGATCTAGTCTACATGGAGTTCAGTAAGGTTTCACATGCGAGTCTGGTCAAGAAAGTAAAAGCCATAGGATTCAGGGCAATTTAGCAAATTGGATCCAAAATTGACTTCATGGCAAGAGGCAGAGAATAATGATTGAATGTTGCTCTTGTGACTGGAAGCCTGCACCCAGTGGTGTAATGCAGAGTTTGGTGCTGGGTTGCTTGTTGTTCATTGTGCTCATCAACGATCTGGACAGAAATGTTGGGGGTTTGATCAACACATTCAGAGATGACATGGAAATTAGCAGTGTGCTAAGTAGCAAGGAGGAAAGCAATAGAATACAAGACAATATCGATGGCTGATCAGAGCCGCAAAACAGTGGCAGATGGAATATAATCTGAAAAATTGAGAGTTGATGTATTTAGGGAGAACTAACAAGACATGGGGACACATGATGAATGGTAGGACCATGAGAAGTACAATGAATCAGAAAGACCCTTGGTGTGATTGTCCATAGATGTTTGAAGGCAACAGGACATGTAGGTAAGGATGTTAAGAAGCCAAATGAGATACTTATCCCTATTAGTCAAGGCGCTGAATATAAGAGCGGCAGATTATGATGGTGCTGCATATAATGTTAGGGAGGCAACAAATTGGAGTACTGTATGCAGTTTAGGTCACAGCAGTCTAGGACGAATGTGATTGCACTGGAGAAGGTGCAGAAGAGATTCATCAATATCTTGCTTGGGCTGGAGTTATTCAGCTGTAAAGAGAGACTTGACTGACTGGGGTTGTTTTCCTTACAACACAGAAGTCGGGGGTGGGGGGGATCTGATTGATCTGTACACAGTTATGAGAGTTGACAGGAAGAAATGTTTCCCCATAGTAAAGGGGTCAATAACCAGAGAGCAGGAGATTTAGAGGGGGTTTAAAGAAAAAGTCTTTTCACCCAGAGGGTGGTGGTATCTGGGACTCACTGTCTAAAAGGATGGTAGAGGAGGGAATTGTCATAACATTTATGAAGTATTTAGATGGCCATTTGAAAAGCTATTTCATACAAGCTTATGGGTAAAGTGCTGGAAAATGGGACTAGACTAATTAGGCACTTGATGACTGGCATGGACACAATGGGCCAAAGGGCCTCTTTCTTTGCATAAGCCTCCGAGACTCTAAGTTATGTTGACCAGTTGGGCATGATTCCAAAGATGATCAGACGTCAGAGATGACATATTTGTCTCCATCGGGATCTCACGATAGACTGCCTCTCCTCCACCCAAACTCTGTGTGACATCAGATTGGGTGGAATTTAATACATCTTCAATATTAACTCTTTCAGAACAATCACAAAGTGCAACCATTATTTACATTCCTCCCTCAACCAACTTTATCAAAAACAAGTAACTGAGCTATTACTTTTCAGAAATTGCTGTCTCATTTGCTGACACCACTGTTTCCCAAGCATTTCTCGTGACCCTGATTTGAAAATTGTCACGACCCCTCAGTGAGAACAGGGAGAGAGCAGGGAGTAGGGGCTGAGAGAGCAAGGATCCTGCTGGAGCTCTGTTAACTATGGTGTGATCTGCAGCAGAAATTGATGCCTCAAAGCTTGTGGAGGCAAAATCTCGGCTCATGATCCCGCTTGCCATTTTGCGAAGGCCTGACCTCAATAACAACACTGCACGCCTCAGTAATACATTTTGCACGAGCCATTTTGAAGGGTGGTTGTGCATTTTAGCAAATGTTGCTCATCATTCCCATCATGTTGAATATGATTTTGTATTTTAAGCTTTTTATGATGTCATAGAAACTTATCAATAAAGTGGTGGAATGTGGAGAAGACTGTGCAGAATGAGGAAATAAAATGTGTAGAAATCTTTCTGAGTCAAAATAAATGTTCCTTATGTATACTTAGGATAAATGTACCCATCCGGAGGATGTGAAGCTGTGCACAGTAATTGTGAAATCAAATGGAAGTTTCCCAGTCAATAAAAAGAAAGTGGTGAGTGTCAATAATCGTATCATCGTGTTGACTTGTTGCAGTAATACCTCAGCTATGAATAGTAGACCAGTGTGACATACATGTTGGAAAATACAAGATACACCTGTAAGTGTACACTTTTGTCTATCCAAATATCAGCCATAAATGAGCTCAGGAAAGGTCAGTGAGAAACTGTAGAAATAAAGAATTTCTTAAAAATGATTTTTTAAAAAGTTATACTTAAATTATGTGGAGCTTTGATTAGATCAGTTCTGAGGTGCTGCTTTCTCTTTTTATGCATTATATTTCAGGCAACTCAAATTAAATCTGTGCTTGAAGGTTTTAATTATGCAATATTGATCATGCGATATTTGTAGATGTTACTGCAATGAACTGTAAATGGGTACATTTGTTCATTGCCTCACAAGCTGGAGTACTGTGCGTAGTTCTGGTTGTCATGGGAAGAATGTGATTATATTGGAGAGGGTGCAGAAAAGATTCACCAGAATGCTGCCTAGTTCTGTGCATGCCAGCTATGAAGAGAGATTAGGTTGATATATTGTTAATGTCACTGGATTAGTAATCTAGAACCCTTGGCCTAATGCTCTGGGGACATAGGTTTGAATCCCACAGCAGCAGATGGTGAAATGTGAATTCACATTTTCTTAAAATATCTAGTGGTGACCATGTAACCACTACCGATTGGTGTAAAAACCCATCTGGTTCATTAGTGTCCTTTTGGGATGGAAATCTACCATCCTCACCTAGTCTGGCCTACATGTGCCTCCAGACCCACAGCAATATGGTTGACTCTCAACTGCCCTCTGGGTATTTAGGGATGGGCAACAAATGTTGGCCTAGCCAGAGGTGCCCACATCACATGAATGAATTTTAAAGCAAATGTCATGTGAGAAGTTTCTAGAACTAGGATCCAGCATGTAAGTCAGCAAAGGAAAATCAGAGGCATTAATCTCTGTTGTACTTTATCATCCAGTGTTGTTTGTGGCAGTTTCCATGAAAATCATTTTCCAGGTCTAAGACTTCCCAAAACAATCCGCATTTGATGAAGGATGTATCAGCCTTGGAGAAGGTTCAGTGCAGATTCACCAGGTGGATACCAAGTCTTAAAGGGTTAAGTGATGGGAAGAGGCTGTATAAACTGAGTTTGTATTTCCTTCAAGATAGAAGTCAGAGGGATGATCTGATTGACATGTTTAAAATGATTATAAAAAAGCCAATTTCTCTCAAGGAATCATTAGTCTGTATAATTCTCTTCCCCAGAAAGCAGTAGAGGCTGCATCATTGAATTTATTCAAGGCTAAGTTAGATAGGTTTTCAATAAATGTGAGTCAGGGGTCATGAGATCTAAACAAAAAAGTGGAGCTGATACCACAACCAGACCAACTATGTTCTTATTGAATTTGCAGAGCAGGCTCGAGAGTCTGAATGGTCTAATCCTGCTCCTAAGTCCTGTGTTCCTACGATAATATAAATACAGAGAAATTACTTCACTGTTGCATGGATCAAGAAGGAAGGGACATTCAGTGAATATTAGAACTAATCCATTTTAGAGGGAAAATCAGAATTAGGGACACTACCAGTGCACCACAGGAGTTCTGCTAACACTTTATACACTGAGGTCAGTCAAGTTTTCTTACAAGATGATATCAAAGGATTTTTTTTCACATTTTCTGATCAACCTGTTCAAAGGTGTTATTACACACTTCTGAAGCAGGTGGAACTGGAACCTGGAACTCCTGGGGTTAGAGGTAGGTACACTACCACTGTAACACAAGACCCTCTATCAAAGGATTTATAAGTGAGGCTCAGATCAGCATTGACATAACTGAACGCTAGTGTAGCACAAAGGATTGAATGGCATAATCCTGTTACGTGTTTAAAAGAAACAGTGTGTTATTCTGGCAGAGGTTTGCTAATCAATATCCTTACTGGGTCCTTTCACACTGAGACTCATTTTCAGCAGCCCAACATGCACATTGCATATTTATTTGATTTTGTTTCTGGATATTTGATCCTGGTCCAGGAAGCGGTCAACCACCAGGATGATATGGAGATGGACATGATGTCATCAGCCAGCCCACCACTGGAGAAGGCCAAGCACAAATTAGCGATGGTCAACCGGCAACTAACGGTGCCTACTCCATCTAACCAAGGTGCCAGCTCGAGCATGCCAATGCCCGGAGGCAGCCCGGTAAAAGGTGAGAAGAATGGACACCCCAAAGACATAACCAAAGCGCCCAAAGCTTTCGAAATCCAGTCGTTGCCAAATGGCAAAACAAGAACTTCACTGAAGAGCTTGAGCAAAAGGAAGCTGTCCCAGCAAAAGGAGAAAAAGGCAACTCAGATGTTGGCCATTGTCCTTGGTTAGTACTGGCCTTGCTTCTCTCATTTATTTTAGCAGGGGTTGATGCAAAGTGTGATCTCTCATTTTCCTTGCCGACCGTTTACTGGCACCTTGTGTTTTTCTAAATTAGAATTGGGGAGGCAATGCCTGGTGGTATTATTGTTAGGCTATTAATTCAGAGTCCCAGTTAATGTTCTGGCATCCTGAATTCAAATCCCTCAGTGGCAGATGGTGGAATTTGAATTCAATAATAAAAGAACAAAATCTCGAATTACGAGTCTAAGATGACCGTGAATCCACTGTTGTTTGTTGGAAAAATCCGTCTAGTTTGTTAATGCTCTCTAGGGAAGGAAACTACCAACATTACCTGGCCGAGCCTGCATGTGACTCCAGCAATGTAGTTGATGCTTAACTGCTCTCTGGGCAATTAGGGATGGGCAGTAAATGCTGACCCAGCCATTGGCAAACACATTCTGTGAATGGGGAGATAGTTCAACTCAGGTCAATTCTTGACTGACTCGAGAGAGAAGAAATCATTTCATGAAATTTACTAAGGCAGACCCCCACCAGCAAAATAGAGGTTACGGTAACATCTCCCTCCCCCACTGTAAATGCCCAGTGCAAAATTGGATTGGAAAGTCTGAATGAAACACTTACATGATAGGGAGTATTTACTACTTGGAACTAGGTTGCCAGTCTCAACCAGAAGTGTTATGTGACTAACGTACTAAATGGATAAATTAAACAGCTGTAGCAGTAGATGGGGCAGGGAGGGAGGAATGGTGGTTGCTCAGGTCATTAGGGCTACAGTGTAATGTTGGAACAGAGTTAAATGACCTTTTCTTTGGATTTGGGAAGAATGCGGGAGAATCTCACGGAAACTTATAAAATTCTAACATCACTAGACAGGGTAAAAGCAAGACGAATGTTCCCAATGACCAGGGAGTTCAGAACCAGTGCCACATTCTAAGGATAACAAGTTGTAGAGCTGATGAACACAGCAGGCCAAGCAGCATCAGAGGAGCAGGAAGGCTGACACTTCGGGCTTAGACCCTTCTTCAGAAATGGGGGAGGGGAAGGGGGTTCTGAAATAAATAGGGAGAGAGGGGGAGGCGGATAGAAGATGGATAGAGGAGAAGATAGGTGGAGAGGAGACAGAGAGGTCAAAGAGGTGGGGATGGAGCCAGTAAAGGTGAGTGTAGGTGGGTAGTTAGGGAGGAGATAGGTCAGTCCAGGGAGGATGGACAGGTCAAGGGGGCGGGATGAGGTTAGTAGGTAGGAGATGGGGTGGGGGTTGAGGTAGGAGGAGGGGATAGGTGGGAGGAAGGACAGGTTAGGGAGGCGGGGATGACCTGGGCTGGTTTTGGGATGCGGTAGGGGAGGGGAGATTTTGAAGCTTGTGAAGTCCACATTGATACCATTGGGCTGCAGGGTTCCCAAGCGGAATATGAGTTGCTGTTCCTGCAACGTTCGGGTGGCATCGTTGTGGCACTGCAAGAGGCCCAGGATGGACATGTCATCTGAGGAATGGGAGGGGGAGTTGAAATGGTTCGCAACTGGGAGGTGCAGTTGTTTATTGCGAACCGAGCGTAGGTGTTCTGCAAAGCGGTCCCCAAGCCTTCGCTTGGTTTCCCCGATGTAGAGGAGGCCACAACGGGAACAGCGGATGCAGTATACCACATTAGCAGATGTGCAGGTGAACATCTGCTTGATGTGGAAAGTCTTCTTGGGTCCTGGGATGGGGGTGAGGGGGGAGGTGTAGGGGCAGGTGTAGCACTTCCTGCGGTTGCAGGGAAAAGTGCTGAGTGTGGTGGGGCTGGGGGGGGAGTGTGGAGCGGACAAGGGAGTCATGGAGAGAGTGGTCCCTCTGGTCAGTCCTCAGTAAAGGGCTCACCTTTGTCCCCCTCCACGCATACATCAACGAATACTGGTCATGCTTGGACGTTGAACAGTTTTTCCGCCTCCTCCGCCTCCGCGCTTACTTCTTCAACCTTGAGCCTAACCCTCCCTCTACTGACCCCTTCTCCTGCCTCCAACACACCCCCTCCTCCTGAACACCACCCCAAGGCCTCCTACCCTCCCTTGACCTCTTCATCTCCAACTGCTGATGAGACATCAATCGCCTCAACCTCTCCACCCCTCTCACCCACTCCAACCTCTCCCCCGCAGAACGTGCAGCCATCCGCTCCCTCCGCTCCAATCCCAACTTCACCATAAAACCCGCGGACAAGGGAGGCACAGTTGTAGTATGGCGCACTGACCTCTACATCGCCGAGGCCAGACGCCAACTCTCAGACACCTCCTCGTACCGCCCCCTTGATCATGACCCCACCCCTGAGCACCAAACCATCATCTCCCAAACCATCCACAACCTCATCACCTCAGGTGACCTCCCACCCACAGTCTCCAACCTCATCGTTCCCCAACCCCGCACCACCCGCTTCTATCTCCTTCCCAAAATCCACAAACCTGACTGCCCTCGTTGACCCATTGTCTCTGCCTGCTCCTGCCCCACCGAACTTATCTCCACCTATCTTGACTCCATTTTCTCCCCCATGGTCCAGGAACTCCCTACCTACGTCCGTGACACCACCCACGCCCTCCTCCTTCTCCAGAACTTCCAATTCCCTGGTCCCTAACACCTCATCTTTACCATGGACGTCCAGTCCCTATACACCTGCATTCCCCATACAGATGGCCTAAAGGCTCTCCGCTTCTTCCTGTCCCACAGGCTCACCCAGTCCCCCTCCACTGACACCCTCATCCACTTAGCTGAACTCGTCCTCACCCTCAACAACTTCTCTTTCAATTCCTCCCACTTCCTACAGACAAAAGGGGTGGCCATGGGTACCTGCATGGGCCCAAGCTATGCCTGCCTCTTTGTAGGTTACGTGGAACAATCTCTCTTCCGTATTTACACCAGCCCTGAACCCCCACCTCTTCCTCCACTACATTGATGACTGTATCGGCGCCGCCTCATGCTCCCACGAGGAGCTCGAACAGTTCATCCACTTCACCAACACCTTCCACCCCAACCTTAAATTCATCTGGACCATCTCTAACACCTCTCTCTCCTTCCTGGACTTCTCTGTTTCCATCTCTGGCAACCACCTAGAAACCAATATCCATTTCAAGCCCATCAACTCCCACGGCTACCTAGAATACACCTCCTCCCACCCATCTTCCTGCAAAAATGCCATCCCCTATTCCCAATTCCTTTGCCTCCGCATCTGCTCCCAGGATGAGGCATTCCACTCCCGTACATCTCAGATGTCCTCGTTTTTCAAGGACCGCAACTTCCCCCCCTTAGTGGTTGAGAACGCCCTTGACCGTGTCTCCCGCATTTCCCACAACTCATCCCTCACACACCCTCCCCGCAATAACAACCAAAACAGAATCCCCCTCATCCTCACGTACCACCCCACCAACCTCCGGATCCAACGCATCATCCTCCGACACTTCCGCCATCTGCAATCCGACCCCACCACCAAAGACATTTTTCCCTCCCCACCCTTATCTGCTTTCCGGAGGGATCACTCTCTCCATGACTCCCTTGTCCGCTCCACACTCCCCTCCAGCCCCACCACACCCGGCACTTTTCCCTGCAACCGCCAGAAGTGCTACACCTGTCCCTACACCTCCCCCCTCACCCCCATCCCAGGACCCAAGAAGACTTTCCACATCAAGCAGATGTTCACCTGCACATCTGCTAATGTGGTATACTGCATCCGCTGTTCCCGTTGTGGCCTCCTCTACATCGGGGAAACCAAGCGGAGGCTTGGGGACCGCTTTGCAGAACACCTACGCTCGGTTCGCAATAAACAACTGCACCTCCCAGTTGCGAACCATTTCAACTCCCCCTCCCATTCCGCAGACGACATGTCCATCCTGGGCCTCCTGCAGTGTCACAATGATGCCACCCGAACGTTGCAGGAACAACAACTCATATTCTGCTTGGGAACCCTGCAGCCCAATGGTATCAATGTGGACTTCACAAGCTTCAAAATCTCCCCTCCCCCTACCGCATCCCAAAACCAGCCCAGCTTGTCCCCGCCTCCCTAACCTGTCCTTCCTCCCACCTATCCCCTCCTCCCACCTCAAGCCCCACCCCCATCTCCTACCTACTAACCTCATCCTGCCCCCTTGACCTGTCCGTCCTCCTTGGACTGACCTATCTCCTCCCTAACTCCCCACCTACACTCACCTTTACTGGCTCCATCCCCGCCTCTTTGACCTGTCTGTCTCCTCTCCACCTATCTTCTCCTCTATCCATCTTCTATCCGCCTCCCACTCTTTCCCTATTTATTTCAGTACCCCCATTCCCCTCCCCCATTTCTGAAGAAGGGTCTAGGCCCGAAACATCAGCCTTCCTGCTCCTCTGATGCTGCTTGGCCTGCTGTGTTCATCCAGCTCTACACCTTGTTATCTCAGATTCTCCAGCATCTGCAGTTCCTACTATCTCTGAAACCACATTCTAAGGATGTAGAGTAGATTATTTAGGACTGAGATGAGGAGAAACTTCTTCAGCCAGAGAGAGGAGAGTCTGTGGAATTCACTACCACAGAAAACAATTGAGGCTAAAACATTGAATGTTTTCAAGAAAGAGTTAAATATAGTACTTGGGGCTGAAAAGGATCAAAGTGTCTGCGGAGAAAACAGGAACAAGTTACGGAGTTGGATGGCCAGCCATTATTATTGAATGGTACAGGAGGCTTGAAGGGCCAAATGGCCTACTCCTGTTCCTATTTTCTATGTTTCCATGTTTCCATGTACCTATTTAATGTTGCAACCTATATAGAAGAATTTAAAACTAACAGATTTTGGATTGGGATTAAAAGATACTCCTGTTCCCTGTGACCAGTCTATTTTCCAACAAAATGTGGCATGGGTCTCACAAAAATGATTCAGTAATGGATCTTAGCTCTAATCACTCTCCATGGATGAGGAGGTTAAAAAAAATCATTTGACTGTGGTGCTAAAATGATGCAATAAATTGATAAGGAAATTAGGAAGTGATTTATGTTGAGTAGAGGAATCCAAAACAAGGCAACATGGTTTTAAAGTTCAAATTAAGTCAGTCATTTAAAAAAACTCACATTTATGTAGAAATGGCTAGACAGAAACTGGCCTATGGTCTATGTCAGTGTCTTTTGCATTTCACTGCGTGAAAGTTGCCTCAGCTTATTTCATCATGCCCAATCAGAACATCCATCTATTCTTTTCTCCCTCACATGCTTAATTACATTCCCCTTTCAAGGTAATATTTATCTAAATCCTTCTTGCGGTAGCACGCCCAAGATTCAAATGATTGCCTGGGTAAATCATTTTAATCAGCCTGATCAGAGATGGCACACCTCTAAAGCAGGTGGGACTTGAACCAAGGCCTCCTTGTCCAGAGGTAGAGACAGTACCACTGCACCACAAGAGCCTTTGTACAATAACTTGAGCTCAAAACATCACTGCTTGGATAAAAGGGATTTCTCTAAACTTCTTCTTTAGATTATTAATGACGATTTCATATTTATGGCCCTTAATTTTGTCCACATTGAAACACTTCCTTTGCCAACTCTACCAAACCCCTTCACAACATTAACATTACATCACCCCTTAAGTCCTCAAACAAAAACAGAAATAGCTGGAAAAAGCCAGCAGACCTGGCAGCATCTGCGGACAGAAATCAGAGTCAATATTTTGAGACTCAGAACTGATGGTAGTTAGGAAACAATTGGTTTTTATGCAGAAGATAGGGTGGGGGGAGGGTGTAAGGAGCAAATAATTAGTGAGGATGAAAGAGAAAGAAGATCAGTTAGACAGACAAAGGAATGGATTACAGAAAGCCGAGTATAATGGATAGCTGATGTTGGTGTTTGTTAGTGGCTTAACAATGGTTTGTGTGTAAAAGCAGACCATTTGATAACAAGACTTGGTGTTGGGGATGGTGGTGTTGGAGTAAGGACATTGGAAGTGAAGAAGGAGTATACCAGAGAGAACAGTCCCTGTGGAAGGCTGACGAGGTAGGGGAGGGGAATATGTGTCTGATGGTGTTATCCTGCTGGAGGTGGCGGAAATGGCAGCAAATGATCCTCTGGATGTGGATCCTAGTGAGATGGTAGGTGAGGAAAGGAGGGCCTTATTGCTGTTGTGGGAAGGAAGGGAGGGGGTGAGGGCGGGAAGGAGGTCAGACCCGGCTGAAGGATCTGTCAACCATGGTGCTGGCAAATCCTTGGTTGAGTCGACATTTCAGAGGCTTCCTTGTTGAAATTGGTATCATCAGAACAGGCATAACTGGGGCCCATGCAGGTACCCATCACCACTCTTCTGACCTGAAGGAAGTGAGAGACAAAGTTAGAGAAAGTGAGAATGTGAAGAAAGTAAGCTCCGTTGTCGCTCTTCTGCAAGGACCGTTCCCTCTGGGACGACCCTGTTTCCTCCTCAGTATCCAACCCAAACACACCTTCCAAGTGAAGCTGCACTTTACCTGTAGTTCACACAATCTAGTCTACTGCATTCACTGCTCACAATGTGGTCTCCTCTACATTGGGGAAACAAAGCATAGACTGGGTGACTGCTTTGCAGAACACTTGAATTCTTTCCACAAAAAAGACCCTGAGCTTCTAGTTGCCTGCCACTTCAACACACCACTTTGTTCCCTGGCCAACATCTCTGTCTCAGACTTGCTGCAGTGCTCCAGCGAAGCTCGGCGCAAGCTGGAAGAACAGCACCTCATTTTCCACTTGGGATCTCCACAGCCTTCTGGACTCATTACCAAGTTTAACAATTTTAGAGCTTGAAGCACCTTCTCCCATGTCCTTACCCCAAACCCCCACACACCAGGCCTTGTTATCGCATGGTCTGCTATTACACACCAATCATCGTTAGCCACTAATTGTGCCCACTCGCCGCTATTCATTCTCCTCGGCTGACCATTATCCACTCCTTTGTCTGTCCAACTGTTCTTGTCTCTCATTGGGCTCTATCTCCACCTATCATTTATTCCTTAACCCCTCCCCGCACCGTACCTTCTGCATAAAAACCAACCTTTTTCTAGCTACTGTCAGTTCTGAAGAAGGGTCACTGGACCCAAAACGTTAACTCTGATTTCTCTCCACAGATGCTGCCAGGTCTGCTGTGCTTTTCCAACAATTTCTGCTTTTGCTTCTGATTTCCAGAATCTGCAGTTATTTCGGTATTTTGTTTTCTTTAAGCCCTCAGCTTGGTTCAGCACACTCACCGTAGCTTTAGGAAGAGTTGTCCATGGTGTCCTTGCTGATATTTATCCCTCAGCCATGAACACCAAACACATCGACTATTCAGATACCCAGAGATAATAAGAACTGCCGATGCTGGAGTCAGAGATAACACAGTGTGGAGCTGGAGGAACACAACAGGCCAGGCAGCATCAGAGGGGCAGGAAAGTTGACGTTTCAGGTCGGGACCCTTCTTTAGATACCTGACTGCTTGTGGCATCTGCAAGTAAAATCGGCTGTTGTCACTTTCTACAAAATGACGGAGATTGAATTTCAGAAGCAATTCAATGCTCAGGCAGTAATTTGTGACAGTTTGAGGATGTGGAACATCTCAGAAAGGTCTTCTCCAAGTGGTAGAAACTAAACATATAGTTCAACTGGTTAACTGTCACATGAAATTTGGCACTGGAACACTCCATTATGTACCAGTGATTCTAATAGAGACTCCATAATGAGTTCCTGTCCTTACTTTCTCTGCACAGACTCTCTCTCTATTTCAATTAGACTCAGGTTTCAGATAGAGGAGATCAAACATAAATGACTGTTATTCATGACTATGAAGATGTACTCAGTCACATCATAAAAATTGAATGAGCAATTTCATATTGTCTTTGTAAGTGAGAAACCACAGGTATTAAATAAACTGCATTACAATTTGTTCCTTGCTTCTGACAGATTCAGAGGTACAAAACCAATCATAACATTTTTCAGACACAGGAAAACTTTTAAGCTTTGTCCACAAAATGAACCAGCTGATTCAATGGGTTAAAAGATTGGAGCTTTAAGATTAAAATCGGAAAGTCAAACTTAAGAAAACACTTGCCACTTTCAATCCTCACCAGAGACCTTTACCAGAGCAGTTATGGGCACCAAAGCCCTCTAACTTATGCATCATGGGTTAAATTATTAAATTCATCATTAAATTCAGGGTTTGCTAAGACTACCCAAGTTGTGTTGGTGAAGGTTGCACAGTGGTAATGCCACTGGACTGATAATCCACTGGGTCACAGGACATGGGCTCAAATTCCACCCTGGCAGCTAGTGGAGTTCAAATTCAATGAATTATTAATGCTGGAATTGAAAGCTGGTTTCTGTAAAAGTGAAACTATCAATTGATTGTCATTAAAAACAAACTATGTAGGTCACTAATGTCTTTCAGACCCATAGCAATGTCGTTGATTCTTATCTAGTCCCTGAAACGGCCTGAGAAGCCACTCAATTGTAACAAACTGTAATAGGATGAACCATAGCAGTTCAATCAGGAATGGGTAACAAATGCTCACCCTGCCAGCAACTCATATATCGTCTGATGGAACAAAAACTAAATGATAGCAAAGTCAGACGCATAGTGAAGGTATATTGAGGCACTTAGATGATGCTCGCTATTCATTTTCAAAACACTATGTTATTGTGTGTATTCTGATCAGTAGTGGTTGCTAAAAGCAACTTTCTTGTCAAGACTAAATTATCTGAACATTTCTCATACAAGTCTTGCTTTTTAATTGGTGACAATTCCTCAGGTAGTCTGAAAGCATCCTTTTTCCCTCCCTCTGGATCTTTTACCTTCCATTCATCCTTCAGACATCATATCCAAGAGCTGTCCCTTCTTACAATCTAATTCATTATCTAAATAAATTTACACAGGGAAATTTACACAGGGTCTCTATTAATCCTCGTGCAGTTTTAAAATTGAATTGCTTTGTGTGTAGACCCATCAAGACAAAAGAGACTGTCTTTGTAAAAAAAGACAGGTGGAGATTTAAGGATAAAATGCCAAATTTTAAAACGTAGGTGCTGAAGACATTGCTCCCTGCAATTCGGTGAATGAAATTGTGGAAACACAAGAGGCCAAAACTAGTGCAGCAAAAAGTTTGTGGAATGTTGTAGAGGTTGGAGGAGGTTACAGGGAAATGGAGGGATGAGACAATGAAGGAGCTGTACTTTGAAAGCTTGTGATTTCAAGTAAACCTGTTGGATTATAACCTAGTGTTGCGTGACTTCTGACCTTATCTACCCCATTCCAACACTGGCACCTCCACATCATAGTTAAACAGAACTTGGTTAGAAAATGGGCAAAAGAGTTTTGGCTGAGTTCAGTTCATGGGGACGGGACAGTGGGAGACTGCTCAGGAAAACATTAGAATTGAGTCTGAAAAATAAAGTTCCCGCAAATGTGTCATTGGACTTCAAATGTAGTTTGCTGTCAATGTTGAATATTAATCTCTGCTTCTCTTGTTTCTAGGTGTATTTGTTATATGTTGGTTGCCATTCTTCATCACCCATATCCTCAACATGCATTGCACAAAATGCTTAATCTCTCCAGCAATGTACAGTGCTGTCACCTGGTTGGGATATGTCAATAGTGCTGTGAACCCAATCATTTACACTACCTTCAATGTGGAGTTCAGAAAAGCTTTCATCAAAATCCTCCACTGCTGAAGAATTTGCCCAAAGGATGTAGTTGTGCCACATTTCTTCAAAGCTGCACCATGGAGGTGTACAGAGATGGCTTTTTTCACCAATGTCACACTTTGTATTGCTCTTCTCTACAAAAGAGCCATATCTATACTATGTGCCATTGTGGATTGGAAAAAGAACATGGAAAATAAAATTGAATCATTGAAGATATTAAGGGACTTTATCCCTCTTTACAACTGATGTCATCTGTCCATTCAAAACTGAGAGTCAATAGCATGATGTAACATAAGTCCATCCACATGGCTAGAAATTTCCATGTAATTACTATTCCCATGACTGCCAAACACTGCCTTAAGGTCAGTGAATGAGGCTACCTGGTAGCACAGTGGACAGGTGAGCTTTGGACAGGCAACTAGAAAACAAAAATGATTGCCACCATCAGACTCTTAAGGACATCTTTATCTCGTCCACTCAAGAGCATTAACTTGAGGAATCATGAACCTCCCCTCTCAGTGAGACCAATGAGAAATAGTGATCCAATATAGCAGGTTATAAAGAGTTATATTTGAATGTAATTACTGAATTTAATATTGGATGAAAAAGGTGAACTTTATTATTTGAATTATTATGGACTAGTTGTCTGGGGCAGTTTTTTTTTCAAATCAAGGATTCAAAACCGAGAATTAGTGTTCACTTAGGACAACTGCAACTAAGTCTGGTCAGTATTTATTTATATCTTATTAAAGATAATGCATTGAAGCTGGGAATAGCATAAGGCTTTTTGGGATGTAAACCAAACCAAACTGCAATTGAATCAAGTCAAATTAAAGATGTAAGTTTCAACATGTTCATTTCACATATGCAGAAGAGATAGAGAACCTTGGAGTGTCATAAGTTGTGATAGTTTGGTGTCAGAAGTTGGTTGACTACAATACATCAACATCCTGAGTGTTACCATTGACCAGAAACAAAACTGGATCAGCCATATAAATAATCTGGCCACAACAGCAAGTCAGAGGCTAGGAATCCTGCAGCAAGCAATTCACCTCTGGACTCTCCAAAGCCTGTCCACCATCTATAAGGCACAAGTCAGGAGTGTGATGGAATACTCCCCACTGGCCTGGATGAGTGCAGCTCCAAAGTCACTCAAGAAGCTAGACACCAACCAGGACAAAGCAGCCCGCTTGATTGGCACCCTAGCCACTGTTTTCAATGTTTGCCCCTTCACCACCGACACACAGTGCCAACTGTGTACCATTTACAAGATGCATTGCAGTATCTTATCAAAGTTCCTCTGATGTCGCGTTCCAAACCCAAGGCCTCTACCACCTAGATGGACAAGGGCATTAAACGCATGGGAACATCACACCCTGCAAGTTGCCCTCCAAGCCACTCAGCATAATGACTCAGAATTATATCACTGTTCCTTCACTGTCACAAGGTCAAAATCTTTGATTTCCATTCCTGAGGATACAGTGGATGGACCTATTCAACATAGGCTGTAATGATTGAAAAAGGCAGCTCACTCCACCTTCACTCGGGCAATTAGGGATGAGTGATAATTGCTGGTCCTGCCAGCGATGCCTACATCCTATGAATAAGTAACAAAAAAGAAGTCTCAGTATCCTTCCTCTGGAATGGAAAAATAGCTTCAAGGATTCCCATTGCTGACTCAAGGATTTTCTTTTTGGCTGGAACCTGGAATGCTGTTAGTGTTGGGTGAAGCTAAAGAGTCCTCCAGAGTTGGGAAGTTTGTTGACACTCATTTCCAGCTTTCCATATCAAGAATATTTGAATGAGCATAGATAAGCATAGGTTCAAGAAGCCACCTAAATGTACCCACTCCTCAAAGGAATAAATAATAAATGCTAGTTTTATCAGTGATGACCATCTCCTGAGAATTAATCCTTTTACGAAAAAAATTGAGAGTGGGGTACTGAAGGATATCAGGGCCTGAAAATCCACATCTGGAAAAATTCCAAGAAGAATTTTCAGAAAGAAATATGAATAGAAAGCAGCCCAGTTCATTTAAGTTGGAGGAAACTTTGACAAATTAAGATAATCTGATGCAATGAATTTACTCCCTGAAATTATATTCCAATTAATCTATATAATTTCATTGGTTTGGGGGGGTATTTTATTATACTTCAGATATTTTTATGGCAGTGTGTGGCATTTCTTCACCGCTCAAGCACAGATTCGGAAAGGGCAGTGGGTCAGTGAAAAAACATATGAATGAAACACACTAATCAGGCCACTTACATTCTCCTCCAAATCATTTATATATAGCAAAAAACAGGAGTCCCAGCACTGATCCCTGTGGAACACCACTGGTCAGAAAAACACCCTTCCATTGCTACTCTCTGTCTTCTATGGCAAAGCCAGTTCTGCACCTATCTTGCTAGCTCACCATGAATCCCAGGTGACCTCACCTTTTGTATCAGCCTGCCATGAGGAACATTGTCAAAGGCTTTGCTGAAGTGCATATAGAGAACATCTACTGCCCTGACCTCATCAAATATCTTTGCCACTTCCTCAAAAAACTTAATCAAGTTGTGAGACCTTCCCTGCACAAATCCATGCTGCCTATCACTAATAAGTCCATATTTTTCCAAATGTGAGTAAATCCTGTCCCTAAGAATCTTCTCCAATAATTTCCTTACCACTGTTGTAAGGATCATTGGCCTGTCATTTCCCAGATTATCTCTCGCAGCAGTAATAAGTTGTAGCTATTCTGTCAACAAAGACAAAAATGCTTAAACTTAAAAGACAGGCATCCCAAAGTAATGTGTTGTGTCTTCCAAACTCTGAGATCTTAGTCAACAGTTACTTTTTAGTGGAAATTATCCAAATTTGCTGCCTCAACAAGTGGAAACAAACTAACTGAGCCACATAAATGTAGGAAACAGAGAAAAAAGTCAGATTTCAAAAATGATCACAATTTTAAAAATGTAAAGTTCCTTGTTTGGGTCAAACAATTCCTCATAAAGTCTTCTTTGTCCAAAAAGTGTTTCTGCACCCAACTATTGGATGGAAAAGGCTTGGATCTTGATGCCACCTCAAGTCAATAAAATTTTGATGATTCCGCAGAGCTCCTGGAATTGATCTAAATATGTCAAGTACATCCCAAGATTGGCCAGAACATTCAATTATTACATTGAAGCCAAATTACCATGGTGCAAAATGAAAAACAAAAACATTTCATTGGCCAAATGACATTGTTACTAAAAAAATTCGAAATTCTGGATGAAATAGACAGTATTTTCCACAGAATCCTAAATGCTTGGTAAGCCTTATTACATGATTTCCAACAGTTTACCTTCACAGTAAAAGTGGCAAAAAGCATTGGTCACAATGTTAAGTTCTGTTGCAAAGTCATGAAAGCGCATGAAAATGTTTCTGTACTCTACTTGATCTATATGAATTATCCTTTATGACTGGCACTTGCAGTAGTTTATTCTATACAGTTGTCATGCAGAAGAAGTAATTGATCATTGTGTTTGATTTTTTAGAGAATTCAATATTGATTAGATCAGTTCAACATTATAAACTTGGAGCTCTGTTGCACACATACATCATATCATGCAGAAAAAAGATATCATCAGTATTAATATATGATGTTTCCTCTTGCAATGGTGAATTCTGTACTTTGTTAAAAAGATGATGGGACCATTGTGATTTTAGCTTGTTGGCATTCAGAAAGCTTAGCCCAAAAGTGGCTTGTAGTGCTATGACGATACACCATTCAGCTTCATTGAAGTTAATTGGATTCACAATGATATAATTGATCCACTTGGTGCTTCTACTAGCATAGACTGTTCATCAAGTTAATTATATTTTGAAAGTTGTGATTTAGCATTAATTCCACCCAGAGTTCTCAAGTTTTACATTTTTATTTTATGCATAGCCACAAGCAATCTTATTCCTGCTCCATATCCATTTAAAAAAAATCCGAAGCCATAAATCTTTATTGTCACTGGATTTCTCTTCCCTTTTCTCACAGAAAGGGGAAATTGGTACTGAAATTCATTGCTTGAAGTTACTCTGGATACCTGTAAAATTGCATTCCAAAAAAATGACCGTAAAGAAACAAAATATGAAATATCTACCAGGTTTAATATTTAAACAAAACTTGGCAGTTTACTGTCAATCATTATTTGCTGCATTTTCCATGGCAACACCGCTACCATTCAGAGTTCACTTCCCAACGAATCAGCATCCTCCTCTCATGCAGTATAAAACTTGGTTATCCCCTTGATTTGGTATTCTTGTGAATTGTCCAGATGAGTGAAAAATGAAAGCGTTCAACAAAATCTGTGTTTTTTCAGCAATACTCAAAACATGAATGCTAATATAAATTAGTAGTGCAGGAACTCAAGCTAGTGATTTGTGGAGATGGGTTCAAATCTCATCACCAGTGATACTGACTTGTAACAAAAGAATCAAACACTATAAATGAAAGTTAGACACAGCTAGAAATACATAACAGGCACAATTTAGCATAGCAAAAATGTTGTGTTTTGGATCCTAAATCATGAAATAGTAATGGTCAGATGCCGTTATCGACAGAAAACAGTTGATAGTACAATTTCATGTTTTTAGTGATGGGATATTGTCAATTAGCAACATATCTCAGTTGGGAAATCTAAGGTCAAGATCTATTTTCATTTGGAATTTACACCCACGCTTCTCAAAAATGGTATTTCTAGAATATTGGAACTGGGAAATGAAAAACTAGCCCTGATTCTGCTAGCTCTGCATTCTGACATGGAATTTAGCTATTCCTCATTTCCGAACAAGGTCATTGAGGAAGATGGGAGTTACAAGAAATGATGAGCCCTTTCCCGAATTAGACATGCTCTAAGCATAGCTTTGAAGGAAGTATGTTTTAAAATACTCCACAGAATTCTATTTGCAAAGCACATTATTCATATCCAAAGACTAATTTTAATTCTCGGTGGGAGTAGACAGATTTAAAAAGAGGGCATTATTTGAATGCTGCTGCTCAGTTTGGATTGAGAAAGGTAGTTGGTCAGTGAAGAAGTGGATGCAACAGAGGCTGCTGGCAACAAGATAAGTTTTACACTTCATTATCCACAGTTATGATGTAGCAGACACAACCCATCTAATCCAATATCTATCGTTATGAAGCATGTCTTTATGAAGAACATCAATAAGATACAGCTGGAAACCAGTTAAAGTAGAACCTATACCAAAAATGTTGACTCAAATAAATAGCTCAGGGGAAATGTGACAAATGAAATGGAGTACGAAGGGAGTAGAAAGACCGGTGATCCAAGACATGGTCAAGAGTATAAATTGCTGACATATAAGCTGAAATACCAACAGTAATGTTATTTATTTACATGAATGAGCAGGGATTCATTAGTTTCCCGAGTGACAAGGAAGGAATAGACTCCTTTATTCGATCGCTCCTCCCTCTGTTGGTGGCAGAAAAGCTAAATTTTAAAAAAATCCCACCCCTCAAGGATACAGAATCCCCACAGTGCAGAAAGAGGCCATTCAGCCCATCAAGTCTGCAATGACCCTATGAAGAGCATCCCACCCTTTTCCTGTAACTCCACATTCACCATGTCTAATTCACCTAACCCGCACATCTTTTGACTGCAGGAGGAAACCAGAGCACCTTTTGGAAACACACACAGACATGGGGAGAGCATGCTAATCCCACACAGTCACCCAAGGCTGGAATCAAATACTGGTCCCTGGTGCTGTGATGCAACCGTGAGCCACCATGCCACTCAGATAGCTTTCCAAATTCCAATGCACTTATGTTTTAAAAGAAGCCAATTTAAATAGGCTTTCTTGAGTTAAAGAAAAGGTTTATTAGGTCCTAAAGCAAAACAAAAAGTAAAATGCAGCACACAGCCACACATATTAGAAATGAGAAGTGTGTAAAAAGATAATAATTTAAAAAACATGTATAAATTAGTCTTGTTTGGTAAAAAGAAAAAAAAAATCAGCAAGTCTGCTGTGCCAAATTTTCTCTAACACTTTCTGTTTTTATTTCAGGTTTCCTGTATACACATAGTATTTTACTGCTATTTTAGATAGTGAAAAATTGCAGATGGTAATTTGCATGATTCTGGCAATTTTGATGCTGGCTGTTGAGCAGTAGGTTTACAATTCTGGGTTCTGCAGTTTGGCTGAATGGAGTTGTCTGGTTTTCTGTTCAACTGTGTCCTTTGACTGGAGAATTGTTTCCAGCAATCAGGATGAAAGAGAAAGAGTGAGATTTTCTATCCTTTATCTACAAGTACAGTGATGTCTAGTAGATGTTCTCAGCTGTAAAACATGACAGTACACTCTATCCCAGCAGCACTCAAACATTAGACTAGCATGCACACACACATAGAATGCTATTTAACCCCTTTTCTTGTGTATTCATGGCAGGGGGACACAAAGACATGTTTTTTTTTACCTAGACCGCTTTCTTATACTTCACGTAATGTTGACAGTCTGGTATTATAACTAATGGGAAATGGTTTGGGACTTTACATTGCATCTCTTTCTTTGAAGTGATTCCTTGAAATTCCTTGACACACCTCCCAGGTGTGACATTCCATAGTCTCTCTCAATGTTGGGTTCAATCAACATTTTTCATTCGCTCAACTGCACTTTCAATCATTTCTGACTTGGATGTCCTTTTTTAGTACAAAACAAAACAACCTGTCTTACTTTAAAATTCAATATGTCCGTAAAGGTTTGAGGACTACCATCTGTCACCATAACAGTTCATGGCTGTGATTGCAGGGCTCAAACACATGTGTTCAGCCAATATTTACCCATCAACCTGGACAATCCAGCTCATGAAGTTTACACATTGGATTGTCCTGTTTCTGACTAAATATCATGGACCTCAGAGATTTGCAAAGGGCTATTTTCGGTACAGTACTGTTGCCTTAAGATAACTCTAAAATTGGACACCAAGGATGAAAAACGAATCTCGCCTTTATGTTGCCTCTTTAACGTAGCAAAGCGGCCCAAGGCACTTCACAAAATTATTACTGCACACCAAGTTACAGAAAGATGTACAAGAACAGCTGACCAAAATTGTGTTTAAAGAGCTAGGTTTAATAGAATGACAAGCAAGATGAAGAGACTTAGAGAATTCTAGCTAAAGGTACTGCCACCAATAATGAAGTGAAGCTTTATCGTCAGCATGGATTTGTGAGGGGTAGATCATGCCTCACAAACCTTATTGAATTCTTTGAAGAGGTGACCAAACACGTGGATGAAGGTAGAGCAGTGGATGTGGTATACATGGATTTAAGTAAGGCGTTTGATGAGGTTCCCCATGGTAGGTTCATGCAGAAGGTAAGGAGGCATGGGCTAGGGGGAAATGTGGCAGATTTGATTCAGAATTGGCTGACCCTTAGAAGACAAAGGGTGGTAGTGGATGGAAAATATTCAACATGGTGCTCAGTTACGAGTGGTGTACCACAAGGATCTGTTCTGGGTCCTCTACTATTTGTGATTTTTGTAAATGATTTGGATGAAGGAGTGGAAGGGTGGATTAGCAAGTTCGCGGATGATACGAAGGTGGGTCACATTGTGGACAGTGCGGAGGGCTGTTCTAGGTTACAAAGCGACATTGATAGAATGCAGAGCTGGGCTGAGAAGTGGCAGATGGAGTTTAACCCTGAAAAGTGTGAGGTGATTCATTTTGGAAGGACAAACTTGAAAGCAGAATACAGGGTTAACGGAAAGATTCTTGGCAGTGTGGAGGAGCAGCGGGATCTTGGGGTTCATATTCACAGTTCCCTGAAAGCTGCCACCCAGGTGGATAGAGTTGTTAAGAAGGCGTATGGTGCGTTAGCTTTCATTAATAGAGGGATTGAGTTCAAGAGCCGTGAAGTTATGCTCCAGCTATATAAAAGCGTGGTTCGGCCACATCTGGAATATTGTGTCCAGTTCTAGTCACCTCATTACAGGAAAGATGTGGAAGCGTTAGAAAACGTGCAGAGGAGATTTACCAGGATGTTGCCTGGAATGGAGGGAAGGTCTTACGAGGAAAGGTTGAGAGAGCGAAGACTTTTCTCTTTAGAACAATGGAGGATGAGAGGTGACTTGATAGAGGTGTACAAAATGATCAGAAGTATAGATAGAGTAGACAGCCAGAGACTTTTTCCTAGGGTGGAGGTAGCTTTTTCGAGGGGACATAGTTATACAGTGAAAGGAGGTAGATATCGGGGAGACATCAGAGGCAGGTTCTTTACTCAGAGAGTGGTAGGGGCGTGGAATGCATTGCCGGAGAGGCTAGTGGAGTCGGCCTCATTAGGGGCATTTAAGCGGCTATTAGATAGGCATACGGATGATAGTATAAGGTAGTGGTGGAGGTTAGATAGACCTTAGGTTTAGGGTAAAAGTTCGGCACAACATCGTGGGCCGAAGGGCCTGTACTGTGCTGTAAGGTTCTATGTTCTATGAAGGAAATTGGAGTTGCAGAAGAGACCAGAATTAGAGAAACAGAGGTTTTGGAGGATTCCAGTGTTCAAGGAGGCTTCTGGAGATCTAGCTGCTAGAGGTTTGGATAACTCCACTAACATTTGATTTAGAATTTCCATAAGGCTTCTGAAGTTCCATAAGTAGCCCAGGAAATCAAAAAAAAAGGACAGGATTTGGAAGCCTTGGTTCAGAGAAACATGATTTGTTAAAAAAAAGAACTAATTGGACAAGATGTCTTTCCTGCATTTTGAATATCACTTTCTCATTGGGCAACCAAGGAACAGAACTCATAATAGGGAAATGTCAAAACTATGGGCAGGAATAGGCCATTCAGTCCTTCATGCCTGCTCTGCCATTCAATGTGATTGTAGCTGATCCTCTATTGGAATGCCATATTTCCACTTCCTTCCCATACTCCTTGATACCTTTAAAATCTTGAAAAAAATCTCTTTCTTGAATATATTCAGTGACATGGCCTCCACAGCCTTCTGTGGTAAAGAATTCCACGGGTTCACTACCTTTGAGTGAAGAAATCATTCCACATCTATGTCCTGAATGATTCATCCCACATCCTGAGACTATGACTCCCGGTTCTAGATCTTACCAACCAAGGAAAACATCCTCTAAGAAGCTGAAATCCAAGAGTTGAAATATGAATATCTTATTTATTGATAGTTAATGAGGCTAATTTGAAAGCTAGTGGCAAAATTAATGCAAAATTAATAGGAAGTATTAATTATTAATGGGAATTCCTATAGAACATAGGAAAACTGTTCTGAACAAATTTATTGAAATTTGCAGGCAGTCCCTGGGTTGCAAATTGGTTCCATTCTTGATTTCATTTGCAAGTCAATTTGTACGCCTGTTGGAACACACTGCAGGACAATATCAGGCAGCTGCCAGTAAGTACTGGAAATGTTCATATGTCAGATCTTTAAAATTACACCCATGTATAGGATCTCGTTCATAAATCAGGCGTTCCTAAATTGGGAAGACCCCTTTAATTCCTATGATAATATAAGCACCTAGCCCTTGTCTTCCAAATGATGCGACTTTTAATTTCTACATAAGTGATATTTCTTCCAAAATCCATTTCAAATTCAAACTGGTTTTGTATTTATGCAATCTTCAAGTTAAATAGTGTACAGAATTAGGATTGAAAAAGACTTGCACTTGCATAGAACATTTCCTTACAATGGGACTTACTTCGAAGTGTGGTCCCTTTTGTAATCTAACAAATGCAGCAACCAATTTGTACTCAGCAAGTTCACACGTACAGTAGTGTGACAATGTTGAATGAAGAATAAATACTAATCAGTGCACTTTCAATGAAACAGCCATGAGATAAATTACTTTAGAGGACTACAAGGGTCTTAACAGCTACTGGAAGGACAACACGGGACTCCATTGGTAGGAGTACTAACCTTGAATTTTGTCTTGGAGTGGGATTTGAACCCAAAGCCTTCAAAAACAGAAATGGGAAAGGTGCTGAGCCAAGGTTAAAACTGCTGATTAGAGGAGACAAACAAATATAGCAGGGATGGATACCAAAGGTGGTTCCTGTTCACAAATACACCTTCATCTAAATGGTCATGTGCAGTTCCCAGTCTAGCTACAAATCTCCTTATTAGACTCATAAACTGATTCACTCATGTAATGATCATTGATGCCCATTGCAGATGGACTCATTAATTAAGAAAACACAAGAAGTAAAAACTGGAGAAAACATTGCTCATTCATCCATTTCAAAGTGCCAATCTTCATAAATCAAATACTTAATTTCATGGTGTAATATTGCACTCTTCTCTGAAAATTCAACACTGAAATGTAAATGAATGTATAATTCATACACACAGCTGCTCTTTTCAACCTGGATTTCACTTTGTATCATCTAGCTGAGAAGAAAGACATTCATCACATTCTCCAATCTGCAATGTAATTAAAATATATTTAGCTCACTGTATATATTTTGTAATAATATTCAAATGAATAAATTGGTTGGAAGAGCTACAGAAATATTGACTTGAACTATAACTCAGAAAAGAAATGGAAATGGTTTGCGTTATATTATTCTTACCAAGACTGAAAGGATTTTTTCAACATATTTCAAATGTTTTGCATTAATTAAAGTCAGGTGTTTGCTGCCATTTAGTTCTCCTGAAACAATTGCACAGAAAAATGCTTTCCTGAATATCATGATACAAAATCTGCACTACAGAAGTGATTCGTTGACAGGGTACCATTCAACCCCCGACCCTGTTCTGCATTCAACTGAGTGATGAATAATTTAAATGTTAACTCAATTTATATCCTTTAATATACTCACTCAATGTAAATCTACCTATCTCAGGTTTTGCAATATGTGATTCACCTCCAGTTTGAATAGTTTCTTGAAGAACAGAATTTCAGATTTCCACTACCATTTGTATGTGGAAAAATAGAAATGCTGGAAAAGCTCAGCAGGTACGGCAGCATCTGTGGAGAGAAAACAGAGTTAATGTTTCAGGTCGAGTGACCCTTCCTCAGGACAGTTCTGAGCAAGGGTCACTTGACCTGAAACATTAACTTTGATTTTTCTCCACAAATGCTGCCAGAATTGCTAAACTTTTCCAGCAATTTCTATTTTTGTCCCTGAATTACAGCATCCACAGTCCTTTCAGTTTTTAATTTACCATCTCTACCTGACATCACCTTCAACTAGCCTCATCCTAACTTTAAGATTATGTCACTTGATGGGGCCTCCTCCACCAGAGAAAATAGATTTTTTTTTAAATCCACTCTACTGAATCCTTTAATTATCATAAACAACTCATTGGGATTACTTCTTACATGGTATTGTCCAGAATATTGTTTTTAAAATTTCCTTACTCAAGGGAATACAAGTCTATTTAGCCCTCATAACTTTCCACTTCTGGGGAATTGGTACCACACACCCTCCAAGGCCAAATATCCTTAGTGACATACAGAGCTCAGCACTGAATGATGTTATCCAACCTGAGCTTTACATAACCTAATATTCTGGTACACAAGATGTGCTAGAATCTTCTGACACCAATGCAACCATAACTGCTTGCATGTATTAACATGTGCCCAGCTGGTTGGGAGGAGCAGTTCCAAGCCTGGGCTTTTATCTCTCTGGTTGGAGAAGGTGTGTACCCATCAGGCAGAACCAAATCACTTTACCTGCTTCATTGCCGAGTCTACTCCCCAGCTAGAAGGAATAGTGACACATATTCGGAGCAGCGATCACTGTAATTTGGAGCCCATTGGCATCATCTACTCTGGAGAGCAAGTGAACAAGTGAACGTGTCCTCTACTTCTCCAATGGAATGAGCAGCACCTTGCTTACCCATGAAGCAGATTGGCACATATACGTCAAAGGATGTAGGAGTGAGCAATATCTGAGGCACCCGGAGCAAGGATAGTGTGAATGTGCAGCCGATTACCAAATCAAGCTGATCAGTGGTGGGACATCGGGTGGTCCCTTGGATTCCTTTAGTTCCTGATCATCAATCCCTCAACTGAGCTAAGTTATACTGCAATCATTATCCTAACCCATTTGGGAGAGAGGAAAAGGAGAAAGGAACTAAGCCATTCGAATGTTCTGTTTAGTTACCACTGAATTGTTTGGAACTCCCTTGTCTTCTCAGACATTGGTTAAGAAAGGGTTAATACAGAAACTAGATGAAGTTCTGCCCACCCTGACATGTGCCACAGGCACTCGGGAGAGGGAGGTGGACTTTAAGAATTATTAAGGAGTGTTCAGACGAATTTTAAGTAGTTTTGGGCAGTTATTTGGAGATAGTCACGTCTTCTACTCTTCATATAACCATCAGTATTACATAACTGTACAGATGTATTAAACCTTATCATGTTATCTAAGATAAGAGCTACTTCTTCCAGAATTTATTTGTGGTTCACCCTTCATCACAAATACTAGAAAGCATCTTGAATAGAATAGAAATTAAGACTGGTAGCAACATTGTCTCTAAGAGATAGTAGGAACTGCCCATCCAGTCTGACATAACAAGGTGTAGAGCTGGATGAACACAGCAGGCCAGGCAGCATCAGAGGAGCAGGAAAGCTGACGTTTCGGGTCGGGA
>NC_063363.1:7110819-7144232 GCF_021869965.1 Rhincodon typus
TTCGGGTCTGGACCTTTCTTCAGAAAAGTGATTTTCTGAAGAAAGGTGATTTTCTGAAGAAAGGTCCAGACCCGAAACGTCAGCTTTCCTGCTCCTCTGATGCTGCCTGGCCTGCTGTGTTCCTCCATCTCCACACCTTGTTAACATTGTTCCTAAGTGTCCCAGGCCTTATCATCACTGGTATAAAACAGACTAGTCTTAAATGAGGATATAAATGTTAAGACATTATAACATATTTAGATCATCAAACTATTTTTGCATGTAATCCGGACAAACAGCTGCATTTAGCTAATATTTAAAAATAGTTTCAATGCAAAAAGCTCAAGGTCACGCATAGAATCTATTTTGAAAAACATACTGTTATAGATTGTAAAAGAATATTTTCAAACTGTTCTAAATGTGTGAAGATAGAAATTGGTAAGACATTAAAGGAGCACTGCTTCATTTCAAAGTGTTTACCAAACATATTTGCAGTTGAAAACACTCAACTCATTTAACAAATCACATCAAATGTGTCACAATATCAGAAAGTTGCTGGAAAATCTCGGCAGGTCTGGCAGCATCTGTGAAGAGAAATCAGTGTTAATATTTTGGGTCCAGTGACGCTTCCCTAGAACTATTCTGAGGAAGGGTCACTGAGCATGAAACTTTAACTCTGATTTCTCTTCACAGATGTTGCTAGACCTGCCAAGCTTTTCTAGCAAATTCTATTTCTGTTTCTGATTTACAGCATTTGCAGTACTTTCAGCTTTTATTTAGTGTCACAATGTCACTTGTGTACGTCATAACAATGTTTCTGATGCCTCTCCATCACTCTGGTTTGTAAAACACTTTCCCATGCCCATGAGGCTGCTTTAAACATTATTGGCTAATAAGCTGTAAAAGTGAGCACTCAGAAGAATTATTAAGCAGTTTCTTTTCTCACTGAAAAGCATTTGACAAATAGTTCTGTTTGATGAACACTGACACAATGAGAACTCACAGACAAAAATATTGCTGAATCATGAGAATTATATCAAGGTGGACCTCTGACTATGTGAAATAGCTTTAAAAAATTTCGAGCTTTCAGCCTGTTCCAGCACTTTTTCTGATTATCAATCCTATTCAGGAAAATGCAAAACACTTATTGATTCTCCATCAGAGACAGTAGGAACTGCCGATGCTGGAGTCTGAGATAACAAGGTGTAGAGCTGGATGAACACAGCAGGCCAAGCAGCATCAGAGGAGCAGGAAGACTGACGTTTCGGGTCTGGACCCTTCTTCAGAAATGGTTCTCCATCACCCACTTTACACCATGACAAAAAGCCAAAATCTATTTCACAGAATTGCTTGTGTAAGACATCATTGTTGCACTCTTGAGCTTTGTAGTGATGCAGATGGAAAAATTTATTTGTTATACTTTTCTGGGATTTAGGAACCAGTGGCAAGGCCCAACCAGAAATGCCCTAGAACTCAATGGCTTGCTGGGCCAGTTCCAGGGCAGTTGGGAGGCAACCACTTCATTGTGTGTCTGGAGTCACATGCAGGCCAGGCCAGAGAGAGAGATGGCGGATTTCTTTCCCTAAAGGGGCATTAGTGACCCTGATGGACATTCAAAACAATTGAAGAGAGCTATCATGGTCACTATTCTTAAGATTAGTTTTATTTCCCCAATTCAACAATTGAATTTCAGTTCCATAGCTGCTGTGGTGGGACTTAAACTCATGTTCTCGTGACATTAGCCTGTGACCTGTGGCTTACTAATTGGGTCAACTCCCCCCTCCAAAAGGTAGTTTGAATTTCCAGAAACATAGTTTCATTTCTTGCTTCCCTTCTCACTAGCAGATTTTATTTCTGCCATGCAATCTTAGCCCTTGTGCCGAGGGTTGCAGTAAAATAAGAGACTAATGTAGAGCAAAGAAACTAACATATTGTGTGAAGGAAAGTGGGTCCTTTGTACTCTCTCTCTCCATTTAATGAGTTTTTAATTAATCGTCCAAATATTGTTTTCCATACAGACTCTTTGTTTACCGCATATTAGATACATACATTAACACTCAGATAGAGCTTCAGCTCACCCCCACAATCCCAGTTCTTTCTATGTAATAAAAACCAAAGGAACTGTGGGTGTTGTAAATCAGAAACAAAAACAGAAATTGCTGGAAAAGCTCAACAGGTCTGGCAGCATCTGTGGAGAGAAATTAGAGTTAATGTTTCAGGTTGAATGACCCAAGGAAGAGTGCTGAGGAAGGGTCACTGAAGTCAAAACATTAATTCTGATTTCTCTCCACAAATGCTGTCAGACCTACTGAGCTTTTCCAGCAATTTATGTCTTTCTTTCTATGGAATCCTGTGTAATCATTATAATACGTTCTGATGCCTCATTACTCAATAGCCTCTTTTGTTCAAGACAATTTCTTGTCTAAAGGTGTAAAGGTCTGAAAACGTTAATACTGAGGAGTGCCCTAACACTGTCCATCACGATGATGTTGTACATACTTAAATTGAGGGTGAGATGAACACCTTGAGATCTCAAAGGAGTAATATTTACTGTCCAAATCCTCCTCTTAGTCTCTGCAATAATGTCTGTCATATAGTGTAACTTATACTTTATTGCCAACATGCAAAAACGATACCTTGTTTAAGACATTAGGTGAGCAAATGGTTTTTTCTCTTCCCCACCAGACCAAGCAGGTCCTGTATATCCCTCCACTAAAAGATGGTGACAGCAAACCTATCACAGGTAGGTGGGGCAGATGGCTTCATATACACAGTGGTCAATGGTGAGGATTGCTCATGATGTGGAGGTTCCGGTGTTGGAGTGGGGAGGACAAAGCCAGAAATTATACGACACCAGGTTATAGTCCAAGAGGTTTATTTGGAATCACACAAGCTTATGGATTGCAGCCCCTTTATCAGGTGCAGTGAGAGACCAGGGCACACAGACACAGAGTTGATAGGCAGAGAGATCAAGGGCACAGAAATCAAAAGATCTTACAACTGGTGTGAGTGGAGTGTCAGATAATAAGTCCCTGCAGGTGACCAAGAGTGTTAGATAGTGTGTAAAGTGTTTATAAAGTCAATGTCAGTGCTGCGCTGTCATGATGATCAGGCAGAGCCATAGGAATATACAAAAGGAATATACAAAATGAGTATAAAAAAGACAAGTCAGATCATCGATGTGGATACTACCATCACACATGCGAACACCACTACCACGTTCTCGACAGGTACTCATGTGATGAGGCCAATGTTCTCTATCTCAATTACTGCAGGCAGGGGATGCCCCGAGGCATGGTATATTGGTGAGATCACGCAGAAGCTACAACAACAGATGAATTGACACCATGCAACAGTCACCAGACAGGAATGCTCCCTCCCAGCTGGGGAACACTTCAGCGGTCAAGCACTGACATTGACTTTATAAACACTTTACACACCATCTAACACTCTTGGTCACCTGCAGGGACTTATCATCTGACACTGCACTCACACCAGTTGTATGATCTTTTGATATCTCTGCCCTTGATCTCTGTGCCTATAAACTCTGTGTTTGTGTGCCCTGCTTTCTCACTGCACCTGACGAAGGGGCTGCGCTCCAAAAGCTTGTGTGATTCCAAATAAGCCAGTTGGACTATAACCTGATGACTTCTGAGGATTGTTCATACAATATGGTGAGCAGCGGTGAGGATTTCATTTAGTTGTTTCATACCGCATGGCTGATAGTGCTAGAGGTCTGAAGATTCCTTCAGTCGCAGCTTTATAAAAACTATGCATTGAGACAATCAGCAGCACGGAAGAGCTAAACATTCAAAGGCCATGTCAAAGTAAACATTGAGGTAAGATTAAACACAGCAGAATCTACAATCAATGGTAAAAACATTTCAGACCCTGTAAGTGATACACAACAGGTGAAGAGTTGGGAACTGTCTGGAGCTGGAGTATTAGTTACTCTGAGGCAGTTAGAGTTTGTATTGAGTGCCGGGGATTTATAGGAATTGCCCCGAGTCAGAGTTTAGACAGAGACAGAACAAACAACTGAGACTCTGTGAGTAAAGTTAAAATTCCTGGTGGGCAAAGGAAATCTTTTTAAAAATCCTGAATAAAATCTTGAAATCTCGAAGGAAAGAGAAGTACAAATAGCTCAGATTGAGCACCATCACCGTAACAAACAGTCACCATGAGGAGTGTCGACAGTAGAGGAAATCAAAAGCCACAGGGTCAATTCAATCTAAGGTTGCAAACTCAGAGATGTAGCGACGTCAAAATTGAAGTGGCATATTCAAAGCCTAAGCTGACAAGATGGAAAGAAAAGAACCTCTATAAGGCTACAGAAAATGTGGGAGATCCATTATTAAAATGATAGTAAAAGTGAGAAGCATTTATTGAACCAGCAAAACAGTGTAATGAGCCAGAAATAAAACATGATTAAAGCAGGTATTGTTATTAAAACCGCAAGCACCTGGATTAATTGGCCAAAACCGCTAAGGAAACGGGCATCATTTATTTAGGCCACAAATGATACAATTCATCTAGAGAAGCTGTGAGAGAGGAATTTGCCATTTTTACTCCAAAAATGCAGGAAAACCCTTTGGCAGCAGCACAGACAATCAGGTAAAATCACCGGAGAACCCAAACCTACTGAAGCCCTTAGTTGAAGGGTCAATACCAAGGGCACACTTTTCAGCTGAAAGGCAAGAGGTTTATAGGGGGTTTGAGGAAAGCGGTTTTCAATCAGAGGGTGATAGGTCTGGAGTGCACTGCCTGGGAGGGTAGTTAACATGGGAAACCGCACAATGTTTAAAACATACTTGGATAAGCACTTAAAATGCCATAGCATTCAAGGCTATGTATTTGTGCTAGAAAGTAAGACTAGTGCAGATTTAGTGTAGTTACAGCAATACAGAGCTGATGGGCCAAAGGGCCTCTTCTGTACTGTATGTTTCTATGATTCTGTGATGCAAGGAAAATAAATATTCATGTTACAAAGACATGGTATTAAAAATAATATTGCCAGCAAGATTTAATTTCAGACCTGAGCCTAGTAGAACACAGAGACCAACATTTTGGAGAAAATAATTCTTAAGATACAGAATAGCTTCCAAATTAGAAGCTAAATAAGCTAATGCACTTATATATACAATTGGGACTGAAGCTGAAGATGTTATAGCTCATCAAGATATGAAAGAAGCAACACAGGCTTTTGACAAAGCACTGAAGCCTTTCACAATTATTTTAATCACAGAACAAATACAATTGAAATACCACGGCATACAAGGCTATGGATTAAATGCTGGAAAATAGGTTTTTAATAGCTGGATGTTTGATTATTGATGTAGACACAATGGGCTGAAGGGCCTTTTTCCCTGTTATAAAATTTCTATGACTCTATGGTGGTCTTGAAAGAGGATGATACAACAGATGAGTTTAATTTTTTATGGGAATCTATAACTAGTTTCAATAATGAAATCTACAGATTAGTGGAGAAACACAACAATAGCAATTTAAAGGCAGCGTTCATAAAAGATAGAACTGTTGTTAGAATTTCTGATAAGATTTGATCAGTTTTATTACAGTCAAAAGAAGATTTTACTCGAGAGAAGCCATACTGAGATGGTGAGTGCATCTAATATCTGAAAACAGTATACGTTAATCCTGAGATGTAAAGATCAACATTATCACAAGAGATTAATAGAATCCATTCTGTTCTTAAAGTATAAAGCCACAAAAGACAAATGTGAGAAACATGGCACATGAGTAGCCAAGAGAGACACCAGATGCGGGATCAGTTAGCTCAGTCGCTGGAAAACTGGTTTGTGATGCAGAGTGATACTAACAGCAAAGGGTGGCATGGTGGGTCAGTGGTTAGTGCTGCTGCCTCACAGTGCCAGGGACCAGGGTTTGATTCCAGCCTCGGGCGACTGTCTGTGTGGAGTTTGCACATTCTCTCTGTGTCTGTGTGGGTTTCCTCCAGATGCTCCAGTTTCCTCCCACAGTCCAAAGATGCGCAGGTTAGGTGGATTAGCCATGCTAAATTGCCCATCTTGTCCAGGGGTGTGTACGTTAGGTGGATTAGACATGGGAAATGCCAGGTTATGGTGGAATGGGTCTATAGGATGGTCTTCAGAGGGGCGGTGTGGACTTGTTGGGCCGAATGGCCTGTTTCCACACTGTAGGGATTCTATGAATGCGAAATTTCCTTGTCAGCACCATAGAGCAAGAAACCTCATGGGCACAAGCAATGCCCAGCTATTAAAAATGAATGCTTTATCTGTAACATAATTGGTTATTTTCAGAAAATAAGCCAGCGTAAGACACAGGCACAGAATGAAGGAGTCAAATGGTGACCTGCACAAAGATGCTAATGAGGTTGAACAGAATACAACAGAAAAAAGCCAAAAGTGTTCCCAGAGCAAACAGGAAAGCCAGACCTAGTTTTTTCGCAAGAGGATATTTATGTCAACGATCATCTCATTAATTTGAAGCTTGATAGAGGGGCAAGTGCTACTATATTAGCAGATAGTGGATCATGGTTGAAAACACACTTTCTACAGTCAACAACAGTGTGACTAAGGAGACATAGCATTTATGATTAAAGGGATGCTACAAGCAACTTTCCAACATAAGAGGCAGTAGATGGTAGGTGAACATATTCATATTTCACAATCAAAAATCCTCACTCTTAAGTATAGATTTGTGTCCTGATCTCATGTCCTTCAAATGGCTATCAACACTAAGGAGAGTTCAGACTGTAAGAATTAGCATTGTTTGTAAATAAACAATGGCAAAGAGATAGCCAATTAACAGTATATTCCATTTCAGCTATTAATAATAAACATATAACTGATGCAATTCAGAATGCAAGACAGCTTGGTGAACAAATAGTGATTAAAGATTTAAGAGTGATGTTCAATGATAAGGTGTCTCAGAGGAGAACAGTTCAAGCAGAGAATTTCACATCCTCAGCCTCCAAGGAGGAATCTTCTTTAGGAGTGACAGAGTTCATGCCAGGAAGGAAGGTACCCTTCAAATCACAGAACTGTGAGGTGAAGATGTTGGAGTCCTCAACACCATAGCCATGGAGACCAAATTAAAGAATCCAATCTAATGAACATGTTAAATGACGGAGTCTGCACAGTTCAGTACAGTTGTGCTGGTAGATTGTGAATAAAGCTCAGCTCACTAAGGTTGAAGATGTGGTCTATACAACTGCATAAAAGCTACCATTATGGTACAAAATGAGACTATGCATCCCATCACATTGGTGTTGGTCCTCTGAGCATTTTGACCTCAATCACCTTTTTCCTTGTATACTATTCACATTGTTTCTAGATAATTGTTTGTTGACATCCCTCCAGGGCAGGTGGGAATGGATATCCTGGTCCAGATGTAGGGGCACTACTACACCACAAGACCCCTTATTAAAATCACAGAACTGAAAGGTTAACTCCTGTCACCATCAATACTGCTGGACCTGCTGAGGAATCCCCATGTTTCTCCTCGGTTGTTTTACAGATATTTATTAATTAACCTGTTGAGATGTGTTAAAATACATCTCTGGAGCAGGTGGGACTTGAACACTAGCCTTCTGGCACAGAGGGATGGATGCTATCACACAAGAGCCCCTTGCACATTGTTTCTATTTAAATCGTCATCCAATGGCTTCTTCAATTGAACCCGTCTCCAGCAGACCTCCAGGTAACACATTCCAGAACCTAACTACTTGCTGAGGGATAAAGTTTTTTTTTCTCACTCACATTTGCTTTCTTCACAAAATGTTTTAAATTTGTGTCCTCTAGTTCTTGATCCTCTTTGAGCAGGACCAGTTTCTCCCCATCATTTCCATCCATACTCCTCATAATTTTGAAAACCTCTGTCAGATCTACTCTTAGCCTTCTTGTCTCCAAGGAGATCAGTTCCAATTTCTCCAATTTATCATTATAACTGTAGTGTCTCATCCCTGAACCTTGCTTGTAAACCAGTTCTGCACTCTCACCAATCCATTCACATCTTTCTATAACATGGTCCCCAGAATTGTACACAAAACTCTACAGAGTCAGAGAGTCATAAACCTGTACTGCATGGAAACAGACCCTTCAGTCCAACTCGTCCATGCCGACCAGATATTCTAAATTAATCAAGGCCCATTTGCCAGCATTTGGACCATATCCATCTAAACCTTTCTTCTTCATATACCCATCCAGACGTCTTTTCAATGTTGTAATTGTACCAGCCTTCACTACTTCCTCTGGCAGCTTGTTCCATACATGCACCACCCTCTGTGTGAAAAAAATTGCCCCTTACTCTTTTAAATCTTTCCCTTTCTCACCTTAAACTTATGCCCTCTAGTTTTGGACTCCACCACCCTGGGGAAAAGACCTTGGCTATTCACCCTATCCATGCCCTTCATAATTTTTATAAACCTCTCTAAGGTCACCCGTCAGCCTCCGATGCTCCAGAGGAAACAGCCCCAGCCTATTCAGCCTGTCCCTTTAGCTCAAACATGTTAAACTTGGTAACATCTTTGCAAATATTTTCCGAGCCCTTTGAAGTTTCACAACATCCTTCCTATAGCAGGGAGACCAGAATTGAATGCAGCTAAGGTCTAACTAGTGTGCTTTGTAAGTTCAGCATAAGCTCCTCACTGATGTATTCTATGCCTTTTCTAATGGTGCTTTATAAACCACTTTTTGTACCTGTTCTGCCACCTTTAATGATTTATGAATGAGACCAGGTTTCTCTGTTGCTGCACATGCTACACAATAATAGCCTTTATTTTATACAGTCGCTAATGCCCTTTGTACCAAAATGTATCACCTTACACCTCTGCAATGGAACTTCCTTCACCGTCAGAATGCCAGTGCCTCTTTCAATTTCTATATTGTGTCTCTTACAGTTTACAATTCTTGAAAGTTTTACATCATTCATAAATTTTGAAATTCTCCTCTGAACACCAACATATGGATCATTTACATATATCGGAGAAAGCAAGGGTCCCAATACTGGCCCATGAGGAAATCCAATACAAACTTTCTTGCTGTCCGATAAATGCCCATTAACCATTACTCTCTGTCTTCTACAACAAAAACAGAAGTTGCTGGAAGAGCTCAGCAGGTCTGGCAGCATCTGAGAGAAAAAAATCAGAGTTAATGTTTCAGGTCCGGTGACCCTTCCTCAGATCTAAGGGAGGGTCACTGGACCCGAAATGTTAATTCTGATTTTTTCCTCACAGATGCTGCCAGACCTGCTGAGCTTTTCCAGCAACTTCTGTTTTTGTTCCTGATTTACAGCATCCGCAGTTCTTTCGGTTTTTAGCCTCTGCCTTCTATCACTCAGCCACGTTTGTATCCATGCAGCTACTGTCCCTATTATTCCACGAGCGATAGTTTTTCTCCCAAGTCTGTTGTGTGGCACTACACTGAACACTTTTCAGAAGTCCATGCACACCATATTGCGGCATTGCCCTCATCCACCCTCTCTGTTATCTCTTCAAAACATTCCGACAAATTGGTTAAACACAATTATCCCTTAACACATCCATGCCAAGCTAACCCATATTTTTATATGATTATTCATCCACCCCGAACCACTGGAAGGGTTTAATGAATGTCCAAAAATCCAGGACATTGTCAGGAAGAAATTGCTTGATTCCAAGATCCAGGATAAATAATTAAGTGACGGTCAATAGGATAGCATTCTCCACAAAGGAAATTAATCAAATTAAAGGTCCTACAGATGTTACGATCCGCATCCCGCATGAAGGAAATCCAAAGGATTAAAGGTCTTGAGGTGTTAAGAGACTTGCAGACTTCACATTCACAGGAACAGAGTCAAAGCCAACAGTTTTTAGACCAGAAATCCAGCACTTTATGAAGTCTGAAGAGTTTGCATTATTTTGGGAAGATACAGAAAACTTCAGATTGTGTGAATTTGTGAAGTCAGAAGCTTTTAGGAGATGGAGAGCTGTTAAATGTAATCGTTTTCACAAATGGATAAATATTATGATGGGAAAAAAACTTTACAGAAAATATTGCATAATGGTATAAGTGCCAGAAAAAGCAAATACTGTGGGGTGCCTTAAGCACTTCCCATTATCATGATGGTCTATGTGTCTATAAAAATCTCTTTGGGGATGTGGTTGCTGGCTGGGGCAGTTTTTATTGCCCATCCCTAGATGCCCTTGAAAAGGTAGTGGTGAGTCGCCTTTTTAAACATCTGCTGTTTGTTTGTGTGTTGTGGGTAAAGTGAATGGCTTAGAGTTATTCCCATATATATGGTGCCCTTGTCTATTTAGGTGGAAGAGTCATGGGCTTGGAAGGTGTTGTCTAAGGGTCTTTGATGAATTTCTGCAGGGCATCTTGTAGATGGTACACCCTGCTGCCACTGCACATCAGTGGTGTAGGAAATGAACATTTGTGGATGAGGTGCCAATCTCAATCAAAATTAGAACCTTAGTTAGGCCATATTTGGAATTAGAACCTTAGTTAGACTGTATTTGGAATGTTGTGTTCAATTCTGGTCGCCACACTACCAGAAGGATGTGGTGGCTTTGGAGATTGTACAGAAAAGATTTACCAGGATGTTGCCTGGTATGGAGGGCATTAGCCATGAAGAGAGGTTGGAGAAACTTGGGTTGTTCTCACTGGAACGACAGAGGTTGAGGGGCGACCTGATAGAGGTATACAAGATTATGAAGGGCATGGACAGACTGGACAATCAGAAGCTTTTTTCCACGGTGGAAGAATCAATTACCAGGGGCCATGGATTTAAGGTGTAAGGGACAAGGTCTAAAGGTGATGTACGAGGCAATTTTTTACACAGGTGATGGGTGCCTGGAACTCGCTGCCGGAGGAGGTAGTGGAAGCAGATACTATAGAGACTTTTAAAGGCCGTCTTGACAAATACATGAATAGGATGGGAATAGAGGGATACGGTCCCCGGAAGGGTAAGGGGTTTTCGTTGTGACGGGCAGCATGCCGGTGCAGGCTTGGAGGGCCAAAGGGCCTGTTCCTGTACTGTAATTTTCTTTGTTCTTTGTTCTTTAAGTGGGTTGCTTTGTCCTGGATGGCACCTATGTATAACAGTTTGCACTTAGTAAATAACATGCACTTCATTTTGTTTAAAATAAGAGCTACTTCTCCTTAGACTAAGAAGTGATATTTCTCAACCACACTATGCCAAGCAAACCCTGTAGATCTTCATCCTGAAAGAGGATGGTGGCAGCAATACAGCAGACTGCCTCATAGCACATGGTGATCAGCAGTGAGGAATTAATACAGCACCATTCTCTATTCCGTAATCAAGAAAACGGACTTGAGACCTAAAAAAAAGAGATTCCATAACGATACACCGAGAGTTGGATACATTTCGGCTGACAGGTTCTTTTCCATCCTCGAGAGATTAAAATGCGACTAGGTTATTTATTTTACTAGGAAGTTAAAAAAAAATCAGAGGCTAAATTAGATTGTTGTTTCAATGCTATGTAACCTGTAACAACTGAATTCATTATTCGAGGCATATACTTCAAAGAGCCAACATACACAACTTCCACGTTGCCACTAAACTGAAACTGGGATGGGGAAGATTTACAATGAGACACCCAGAAGATCACCAACAGTATGTGAATATTTAGTTGACATTACCAAATTCCAGGTCTTTGAACTGAGGGTCACACACTGTCTGGCTGTTCAACCTCTAATCTTCTCAAAATCTGTGCCGTTTGCCTAATGTTATTTGTGACTCTTGGCATTGCAATAGCTACTAAGGCATGCATTCAATCAAATTCTGAAGCCTTATTCTGGAGCTGGAGGAACACAGCAGGTCAGGCAGCATCAGAGGAGCAGGAAAGTCAACGTTTTGGGTCGGAACACTTCTTCAGAACTGAGGAGGATAAAGGGAGCTGGGAAATAAATAGAGAGAAGAGGGGTGGGGCTGGGGACAGGTAGGTGGGATAGTGATAGGTAGATGCAGGTAGAGTGTAGTGCGATTGGTCAGTGGAAAAGGTGGGTTGGATAGGTGTGAGAGAATGATGCCACACGCAAACTGGAGGAGCAACACCTCATATTCCACCTCGGGAGCCTACAGCTCAATGGCCTGGACATAGAATTCACCAGTTTAAAATCTCCCCACCCCCGGCCTCATCCTACGTCCAACCCTCCTTTCTCATCCCTGCCTCCTTGACCTGACATAACCTGTCCATCTTCTTTTCCATCTATCCGCCCCTCCCTTCCCACTGACCAATCCACATCACGTCCTACCTGCATCCACCTATCACCATCCCACCTGCCTTCCCCAGCCTCACCCCTCTTCCTTCTAACAATTTCCCAGCTCCCTTCCCCCTCCCCAGTTTTGAAGAAGGGTCCCGACCCAAAATGTTGACTTTCCCGCTCCTCTGATGCTGCCTGACCTGCTGTGTTCATCCAGCTCCACACTGTATCAATTCTGACTCCAGCATCTGCAGTTGTTGCTATCTCCTGAAGCCTTATACATTTGGTGTTAATTCCACTTTCCAAAGCCAGCTCAAATGTTCCTCGCTGGTGGTTTGCAATTACTTAATTATCACAAAACATCATTGCCTTGTCAAAGACACAAATGATTGTGAGGATAAGAAAGTTATGAGAAAACGTGAAATGAATGTCATCCCGTTAATATTTTCAATATTATAGGGGAGTAACAAACTCAATTCAACAAAATTCCTTAATTATCTTCTATAGCTAAAGTTTCAATGGCAGGAGGCATCAATTCATATTGAGGGAGTTGGGAATAAGAATGGAAGTCAAGTAGATCTTTCACAACGTGCCCAAGTGTAATAAAGAGAGGCGTTAGCAAACTTCAAAACAGCAATGACTGAGGTTAATTTGTGGGTGTTCTCAGTAGAACAGTGTGACAAGTATTAAGTTACCTAGAATGTAAAAGAAAGAGAATGAGCAGACTCAGTGTTAGTCACAGGATGTCTGAGAGCGTTTTATATTTAGCGGTGTGAATAATTAAATATATAGAGAACACAAGAGGTTTGTAATCTGTAATTTTAGATGAACGATTGTACCGTTATTGGGAAAGGTTTAGCTCTGTAAGGCAGAAGCATTTAATTGTTAAAAATAAATTCCTTTTGAACTTAAGTTTAATGCTGACAATGCATAGCTGTGGGTCCATTTAGAATTGGGAACTGGAATTCGCAGAGAGGGAGTGTTATCAGTAAATACTGCTTACCTATGACCTTTTTGTTTCTTTAAATCCTTTCTTTCAATGATGAGTAATGGTGACATTTAGTGATGTCTCTGACAACATCTCTGTGCTAAACTGTGCAGGGATTTTCAGACTCAGTGTGTTCAAAAGATTCAAGTTTAGCAAACTGAAAAAAAAATAGAAACATGAAAGCAAAGAATGAGAACAACGGCCATTTGGCCCATCAAACATCTTCCCAGTTAGAACAATGTGCCCAATCTTATGCAGTATCCTGAGGGATAGTTGTATATAATTAATCCTTGCTTAATACAGATTACCAAACATCTTTCTCACATGTAACTGGAATAACTCAGGAAACCCAACTGGAAAAGAACATTGTTTATTGTTGATTACCAAAATAGAGCCACTACTTGTGGCATACATAAGCTAGTCTCAGCCCAGGATAGACAGCTCTGTAGACTCATCCCTGTGTCTGCCTTACCATCTTTCCATCCACAAGTGCTTTTGCACCCAACTGAACAGTATTTTTCCCATCAGCAAATCACCGTAGTATGTTTTTTCTTCTCCTAGTAACCATAACCAGTAAATCAACTGAGTTTCTAATTGAATAATTTATGTGTAAAGCCCGTTAAGGGCAATGCAGACCATCCAAATTGAGAGAGAGGTAGGGATGGGGAGATACCCAATCAAAATGGAATTGGGAGGGGAGATAAAGCACTCTCCAGACCCGAAACGTTAATTCTGTTTTTTCCTTCACAGATGCTGCCAGTCCTACTGAGCTTTTCCAGCAACTTTGTTTTTGTTCCTGATTTACAGCATCCGCAGTTTTTTCAGTTTTTACTCTATTTGTTTTATTTGATGTGTTTTATTTGATTTATTGTTGTCACATGTACCTAAGTGCAGTGAAAAGTTTTGTTTTGCGAGCAGCACGGGCAGATCATAACATACAAGAACATGCAGATCATAGACAGAGTAAGGCATACAAGGTTACAGTTGTGCAGGAGGTGCACAAAAGCAACAGCAAGCCCTGAATCCCCTGTGGTGCCCACCTCGTGCTTAAGGCATTGAGATCATTGGTGGGACAGTGCATGCTCCTTTTGCAAGGACACCTCGGGCACAACATAACTGCAGAAGAGGGGCAGTCAGTGAGCAGATATGCTGCCACTTCCACAGCCCACTGCCTAGGCCTGTTTAACTCCTTAAGGTTTCAATGGTTAGATAAGAAAGCAAAGTCACCATTGTTCCAGAGAACCATAGGGCTACTCTCTCAGTAGAGAGAAATGACTGGTTGTTGTTTAACCTGAGAGTCACCACAACTCAGGCAAGGGGTGAAGTTGAGAGGGAAGGATCTTCATGGCAACCTTAGCCAGTGTGGATATTGAACACTGTGCTGTTAGTATCACTGTACATTGCAAACCAGCAATCCAGCCAACTGCACTAACCGACCCCTCTGGGTTCTGTTTGTTTTTGTGCTTATCCAGAAGTGTTATCACACACAACTGAACAGTCAAAGGTGAGGGGATAGTAGGGAGAGAGGCAAGTGTTTAAATCAAAATTGAGTCACAGGGAACGATGGGAGCAATGCCTAGTAGTATTGTCGTTGGACTGTTAACCTAGAAACCCAGTTAATGTTCTAGGGACGTAGCTCAAATCCCACTTCAACAGATTGCAGAATTTGAATTCACTAAAAATCCGGAATTAAGAGTCCAATGATGACCATGAAACCTTTGTCTATTGTTGGAAAAAATCCCATCTGCTTCCTTAATGTCGTTTAGGGAAGGAAATTGCCATCCTTACCTGGTCTGGTCGACATGTGACTCCAGGCCCACAGCAATGTGGTTGACTCTTAACAGCCCTCTTGGCAATAATGGATGGGAAAGACGTGCTGGCCTAGCCAGCTATACCCTCATACCATGAATAGGTTGAGAAAAAAGTATTACCTGCATTACCCACCTCTGCATGCTTCCTCTCCAAGGATACCTGGCCATGAACGTAGCCATAGAAGAGGGGCAGACAGTCAGCAGAAAAGAATCCCTCCACACCCCATGGCCTGGATCGGTTAATAGCCAACTTGGCCAGGCGCAGGAGTAAGGGGTCTGCTTTTTTATTCCTTTTTTTTATATCCAGAAGCACACTTACACACAAATGAGCAGATATGTTTCCATCATCAAATCACCATGACATTTTTTTTTGTTTTTAGCTACTAACCAGGGTTCGGTTTCATTTTTACTTTGTCCTATTATATCTGGAAGTGCTATCACACAGAACCAATTTTTTTTTATTCCCCATCACCAAATCATTGTGACTTTTATCGATTTTAACTATTAACCAGGATTGGCTTTATTTTCCCTTTTATATTTCTGAAATAGTATCACACACAAATAAACAGATTTCTTTCCTCTCATGAAATTATGATAATTTTTGTTGATGTTTCTCATTATTCACCAGGTTCTGCTTCTTTTTGATATCAACCTGTTCAGACATGTTCAGCCCCACCTCTGGGGCAAGAAGAAGTTCAACACAGGCCTCCTAGCTCAGAGGTAGGGACAAGAGTCCTGGGGTCAGATGTAATTTTTTTTCCAGTGTAATCGCACACAGGTTCTGCTTTATTTTTTAATCAACGTGGTCAGCGATATAATGATACACCTCTGGAGAAGGTGGGATTTGATCCTGGGTCTCAGTGTTCAGAAGTAGGGTCATTACCACTGCACTACAAGACCCCTTGGAGGCCTGCATTTCCTTTAATATATCTAGAAGCATTGTCACATACAACCAAGTGGCTTTCTTACCAACTAATCACAGTGACTTTTTTTTAAATATTAACAACCACCAGTAAACTACTTGTGTAGCTAATTAGACATTTACATGCAAAGCCAGTTACAGGCTTTATATTTTTTGAATTTTTTTTTATTCATTCATGGCATGAGGGCATCGCTGGCTAGGCAGCATTTATTGCCCATCTCTAATTGCCCAGAGGGCAGTTTAGAGTCAACCACATTGCTGTGGGTCTGGAGTCACATGTAGGCCAGACCAGGTAAGGATGGCAGTTTCCTTCCCTAAAGGACATTAGTGAACCAGATGGGTTTTTCCCGACAATCAACAATGGCTTCATGGTCATCATTAGATTCTTAATTCCAGATATTTTTATTGAATTCAAATTCCACCATCTGCCTTGGCAGGATTTGAAACTTGGGTGCCCAGAACGTTATCTGGGTCTCTGGATTAACAGTCCAGTGATAATACCACTAGGCCTGTTCAAGGATGTTATTATGCACCACTGGAGAAGGTAGGATTTGAACCTGGTCTCCTGGCTCAGTGGTAGCCAAAACAGTGGAAGGATTTCTAAATATTGTGTGGCTAGAAATGTTCTCAAAATAGCAGCAATTGACAAGAATCAAAGAAAATTTGACTGAATCAAATATGGCTGCCAAGACCTCATTTGCGACTGAGATATTTTGTGACTGAGGTATTTTTATTCCACTTGACACTGCGTGATCAGATTGTGCTCCTTGTCTTTTTTTTTAAACTGTTAAAATCTATAAGACTTCTTAGTTACTGAATAAATCTCACACAAACAATCAAAATAATTTACTGATTGGTAACTGAAACATCAAATTCCAAGAATTTTTTTTTCCTATTGATTGACTTTAAGCTTGTTCCTTAACTTGCTAGTTGTCAATTTTGTCCTTAAGTAGTTGAGAAACTAGTGAATCCATTGAAGTGGTGGCTCATGGTATTACTGCTGAACTAGTAACCCAGAGATCCAGGTTATGTCTAAGGGACCTGGGTTCAAATCCCACCATGGCAAATATGGAATTTGTATTTAAAGAATCTGAAATTAAAAGTCAAGTGATCACCATGAAATGTGATAGGAAGTGGATCTCACCACTGCCACCATCTGTTATCATGTTGCTGTATACCCACCAGGAGTTTAGGTTCTAGATGAATTGGTTGAGGAAAATGCAAGATCAAAAACTGCCTTTAGGCTATGGGGGTTTCTTTATAACACAGTTTACTACATATTGGGACTAGATATTGCAACACACAGTAATCAAAGATTTACTAGGCTGTAACCCCACCATTACTTTACTGAAATATTATTCCACAAACTCTACTGCCTAATGTTAGTTGGTTTACTCCACATCTTTCCAACCTCTTCCTATCTAACGCCACCCATACTGTACTATTTATGCCCAATGAGGATATCATCAGAAAGTTGCTCCAGGGTCCCAAAACACAATAGAGAGCACTAAAGCCAGCCCATAGAGACAATTCCTCCACCATTTTCTTCTCTCCTCCACTAGGGATATTGACACAAAGGGAAAAATATATCTTGCATCTAAATCAAATTTTGACAGGTACATGAATAGGAAAGGTTTAGAGGGATATGAGCCAAATGCAGGCAAATGGCACTAGTTCAGTTTGGAAAACTGGTCAGCATGAACAAGTTGGACTGAAGCGTCTGTTTCCATGCTCTATAGCTCTATAACTCTATGACTCTTGATTGAGGGAAGCAGCATCAAAAAGGAGAAAGCCCAATAAGATCTACCACCATCCATATTCCTGTTGATCAGCCCAACCTCCCCACACTGTCTCACTGCAGATTTAGAGGAACACTGTTCGCTTAAAGAGTTGTCAGCTAGTGGGGACTACAGGAAAAGGGAGAGACAGACCATGGTGAGATTTGAAAATATAATTAGAATAGAGGCTGATTAGAGAAGTTCACTAGATTAATTCCAGAGATGAAAGGTTTCTGTTATGAAGAGACATTGATCACTTTAGGCCTTTACTCTTTAGAGTTCAGAGGAATAAGAGGAGATCTAATTGAGGCATATTTAAGATGCTAAAGGGGTTTGACAAAGTAGACAGAAATGATTCATTGTGTGGGATAATCTAGAATGACAGTTCATAGCTTTCAATTCACGGTCAACAGATTTAGGACAGAGATGAAAAGGAATTTCTTCCCTGAAAGTGCCATAAATCTGTGGAATTCATTACCCCAGAGTGCACTGGATGCTGGGACATTGAATAAATATAAGGAGGAAACAGGCAGATTTTTAATTGGTAATGTATTATAGGGTTATGGGGAATGGGCAGGAAAGTGGAGTTGAGGGCAAAATGGGATCAGTCGTAATTGTATGAAATAGAGGAGCAAATGTGAGGGAATAAATTGCATACCCCTGCTTCTATCTCTTATGTTCTTAGAAAACAAGAATGAGAATTTTAAAACTGACACATAGTTTGACCAGATCCTAATGTAGGTCAATGAGCAGACAGCAAATAGGAGAATAGGACTTGCTGCCTGATACATGGGTAGCGGTGATTTGAATGACCTCAAGTTTACAAAGGTCAGAATGTGGGAGATCAACCAGGAGTGAGCCCAAGTATTTGAGAAGACATGTAACAAAGGCATGAACAATATTCTGAGATAGCAAGAACTGCAGATGCTGGAGTCAGATATAACAAAGCGTGGAGCTGCTTCACACTTCATTATTTTTGTCATTTATGAACAATATCATACTTTTCTTCTAAAGCACAGAACTTTCTGGGTAGTGAAGGACTCACCGAGCATTTTGTTATAAATATTAATGAAACCTGCTAATTTTGATGATGACAGCCTTTTGACATATTTGGTGTTTTGGCGGTTTTCCCAGGAATCTTAAACATTCCACTCGAGCAAATTTCAGAGTCTTTGAAGGAAGCAAATATTTTGCAATGTAATTTGTTCCAACCTTCTGCTCCTTCCATGTGTTCATGATTGTTAATGGCATTTAACCCTGATCTCAGCATTTTGCAAATTTGATCAAGCAGCAGAATCTAGCTTTCAATTCTCTCCTCACTGAGGTTTAGCCTCCTCGCTCCTGAATGTTTCATTCGTAACTAGGATACAGCATTGCTGTCCTTAGCAGACCTCCAGTATTTCATCCGCAATGATCATTCTTTATGTGGGAATGCACAGACGGAATATTAGCAAGATGGTTGCCCATGGGAGGATTACAGCTGAATCTGATCCTGTTCCCATATAGTTGCTCGTAGAAATTACTCACAAGCAATCATCAGTGGGAAGCTTGGCTAAGTTATCTACTTCTCCCAGCAGAACTGTTATGGTTAAATTATTGAAACTCAACATCAGTACTGAATTTGGATTTTCCTTGTAAAGAAATATGTGTGCTGATCTATGGCATCTATCACCTAAAAGGACAAGGCAGCAGATACACAGAAACACCTACAAGTTTTCTTGTTTTCTTTAGGGCAGAGTAGGCTGAGAGGAGGACATGATTGAGGTGTATATCATTATGAGGGGTATAGTGCATAAAGAGCAGCTGTTCCCCTTGGTTGAGGGGTCAATCACAAGGGGGCATAGTTTTAGGGTAAGGGGCAAGAGATTTAGACCAGATTTGAGAAAAAACCTTTATCATTCAGAGAGAAGTGGGAATCTGGAATGTACTGCCTGGGAAGGTAGTGGAGGCCAAAAGCATTACAACCTTTAAAAGATATTTGGATAAGCATTTAAAAAAAACAACAACTTGAAGGGTTATGGGACAAGTGCAGGAAATTGGGATTAGTGCACCTTTGGTGGTAGTTACTGTCGGTGAAGACCCAATGGATCAAAGAACCTTTGCTGCGCTATATAAGTCTATAACTCTTTGACTCTAAGTTGTCTCCAAAGAACACACCGTCCCAACTTGGAGCTATATCATTGTTCCCTCATTATCACTGGGTCAGAATCTTGGAACTCTCACCTGAATTGAATACATCTGCACTCCAAGGACTGAAATGATTCAAGAATTTCCCACCTTCTTCAGGGCAATTAGGGATAGGCAATAAATGCTGGCCTAGCCAGCTGTTATCACGTAAATGGATAATTAAAGTGAAATGATGAGTTTTTTTCATCTGGAATCAGATCTGGGACAAGAACAACTAACCTCCCAAACTGAAAGAATTTCACCTTTGATGCACTTTCCACAAACTTTTCACATTAGTATTCAGCCCAAGGGATGGCTGTGTTATCTCATACCCAGAAGCACAGGTAGTATTGCCAAATCTCTGAAATAATTTGAAATAGTGATTAAAAACTTAACACACACTTAAAAATGGGGGAAAAAACGTGAAAAAAACTGTTAAATGACAGTTCAAATAGATAAAAGAACATATTTTTTACATTTTTTCATTTTTAAGAGTTTGTTTGATGTTTTAAAAATGTCATCAGTTTTATATTCTGCATGCATGTGCACACATGAAAAAAAAGAGGTGGGCATGCACAGGTTGGCTAGTATCAGTAGACGGTCTCCTTAGGAACATGGGCATTGCTCCAACCCACTGAGAAACAAAACTAAAAGTAATACCAACCACCCCAGCAAACTGAGTCATATAAATAACAAGCGGGACAGAACACCAATGCTTCACCAGAGGCGCACTGACGATGTTACCTAACAGGGTGATGAAATGTTTGCAACCAAACCCCCTGGCTCTGCAAGCAAGTCTACAACCTCATTCACGATCCGGGTTACAAATCTTCTCGAAAACTTTAAGTGGGCATTGCTAGCTGGACCAGTAATCATTCTTCAGCCCTCAATCACAGAATTACAAAAATTGTCGATTGCAGAAAGAGGCTATTTGGCCCATAATGCATGCACCAGCTCTTCAAATGAGGATCATTTGCTCTTGAGAGGATGGTGGACCAAAACTGCTGGGCTTTGTGAACAGAGATACTGCCACAGTGTTGTTTAGTTAGGAGTTCCAGCACTTGGAACTAGCAATGAAGAAATGAAGGTATGGTGACCTGCATCTCAGTCAGGATGCATTCTCTGGTATTTTGATGTTGACAGATTACAACTGCAGTAATTAATCATGTGAATAGAATAGAATAGAATAGAAGAATCCTTTTTTGTCACTTGTACTCCAGTACAGAAGTACAGGAGTACAGTGAAAAGTTTTTACAATGGCTGCTTTTTAATGGCACAACCTTCGGTACAAGTACCTAGGTACAAATCTTACACGATAAAAAAAATGTTGTTGTACAAGAGGATTAAAAAGTAAGGTTTAACATTGCAACATTTAACATTTAACATTAACATTTAACATTAACATTGTAAGAGTACCAAACGGCAGCAGCTCAGCACATAGCGCAGGACCAAGTACTAAAACTGTCCCACATCATACCAGCCTCTGCACTGCTCCTCATTGGCACTCAGCAGCAACAAGGTAACTCGTGCTTTACTGGGATTCGCCTTCCTCACACTTCTCCAGGACTTGGGATTCCCCACACAGTTTTCTGGGGCTCACAGCCCATTTGGTGTCCTGGCTCACTCCTTGCACTGTAATGGCCTGTTCCCCACGCTGCTCCAGAGCTCACAGCCCACGCGGTGTACTGGTTCATTCCCCATGCTGTTCCAGGACATGCAGCTTCATGCAGTGTCCCAGTTTGTTTCCTGGCCTCGCAATCTAGGACTCGCTGCTCTGGGGACTTGCTGCCAGTAACTGCTGATACTCACCCTCTGGTGCTGAGGGGAGATGGGGGGAAGGAAGGAAGAATGGAGAGAAAAGAAAAAGAAAGAAAAAGAACAGGCAGAGCAGGGAAGATCTGGTAGGAATGCCTTACTGTGCTGCCATCTTCTCAGATAATCTATTAATAAAATAAACCTGTAATATTTAGTCATATCTGTAATATTAAATATAAGGAATTCTGCAGGTCTGGCATCATCTGAGGAGACAGTAAGTGTTAATGTTTCGACTCTAATATGACTATTAACTAAATAGTTACATCCTTGCATAGATTGCTTGTCCATCATTCTTTAAGCATTACACTTCAAAAATAAAATCAAACATCATGAATTCTGCTCCTATATCTTATGGTCTTATGGTGATAGGCAGACAACACATAGTGAAAAATGTGTCAATTGAACAGGGAACTAATCCCAAAAGTAATTTACAAAACATTCTAAATGGATTTGAAAACTTGCAAGTGTTGCAGATTTGCAAAATATGTATTGACAGAATGATGTTATGTGTATAATATAGATTCTGGATTTTGAACTTGTAGCATTTTGGTTTTGGTTTGTGGGTATGAGAGTTTTTAATGATTAAGTTGTCAGCATTTTAGGAGCTTTTTTTTAAAACTGTACGCCAGACGGAGTCCAGAGTGTTATTTTGTGTGCAGTGAGGGAGTTTTACAAGCAGATAAGTTAAACACTGAGAAGCATTAGCTTGCTTTATGTAAATAAGAATCTGGACATATTTGCTTAGCAAAAGAAAACAAAATAGTTTAAAAGCTTTTTTGTTTTTGTTCTAGTATGGAGTGGCCCTGGTGGAATTAAGCAATATGTTCCTCCTGATGAAAGATATAGGTTAGAACTGTTAGAAAATAGGTTACCTTAGTACAAGAATTTTAATGCAAAAGCTCCACATCAGAATTATTTGGTTGAAACTCTGCTATTTAAAGCTGAGAATGTTTAAGCTCAGTGGTGTGACTAACCAAGAAAGGGGCTACCAATCTTTCAAGACTGGTAAATGAAAGAAACAGTTTAAGTCAAACCTATGGAAATTTAGAGTAGGGATTCTCTCAATGTTTGAGTACTGCAAAGTGATAGTGTTGGGATTGATGACATTGTATTTTTACTCTGTGTTTCAAAATCTTTCAAGTGGTGAATATAAATAGCTTGGCCTATTTCATAGAATAGAACCCCTACAATGTGGAAACAGGCCATTCAGCCCAATGAGTTCCACACTAACCCTCCAAAGAGCATCCCACCCAGACCCATCCTTGTAACCCTGCATTTCTCATGGCTAACACACCTAACCTACACATCCCTGAACACTATGGGCAATTTAGCAAGGCCAATCCACCCTAACCTGCACATTTTTGCACTGTGGGAGAAAACAGGAGCATCTGACAGAAACCCACACAGACACTGGGAGAATGTACAAACTCCGCAAAGACAGTCACCTGAGGGTGGAATTGAAAGCGAGTCCCTGGTGCTGTGAGGCAACAATGTTAACCACTGAGCCACCATGCCATCCTATCTTCTGCTCCTTTGCATAAGATTATGATTTATTGTTTAAAACAGGTCTGTGGCATTATGTGCTTATGTTTCAATGAAAGACCAACATTGTGAAAAAAAAAGATCAATTAGATTTCTATTTGTGTTCTGACTGGTCCATTAAAAACATCAGTTGCGATGATAGCAAGAATGAAAAGTATTCACATATGTACACACCATTCACTTGTTAGTGCAGATTGTTTTTGTATGTACTTTATGATAAATTTTGTAATACAAGTATAGTGGAAAAGTAATCATTCCAGAGAGTAGAGTTAATAGATATTTTGGCAAAATACATGCTACATATATTGCATGCTCACATTAATATGTTACCTCAGATTTTGCTGGAACCAGGAATCTTGCAAATAAAAACAAAAAATATTGGAAACACTCAGCATCTGTGGAAAGCTCTGATCAAAGTTCATCTTGGTGTGAAACAGAAACCTTGTTTCTCTCCGCAGCCAGTCTTCTGAGCATTTCTAGAATTTGTTTGACTTTATTTCAGACTTCCAGCATCCACAGCCTGTTGTTTTTGTGTCTTATGGCATGGCCTACTTGTCAGGTTGTTTTCTTAAACACAGAAATTTTTTACCCCAAAAGCTGCTTGAAATTAAAGCTTAAAATAACACTGTGGAAATTAACAGGGGACAGCCAGAAACATGGTTAACGACTACACCAACAGTCTAACTCCTTAAATGCTGAGACTGAAATGCAGGGAAAGAACTAGAGGAACAGGAGAGGGAAATAGGAATTAATGTTAAATCAGGTGCATGAAATAAAAGAGTGGGAATGAAATATTGAATAACATGAGAAAATAAATAAACAGGAAGGATCAGTTAAAAAAAGCAAATTGCATTTAAAAACCTCTTAGAACTATTTATCTGCAAGAATGAGACACCCTTAGTTTCAATTACGTTTTTCTAGGACGGAGGTTGAAGGCAATCCAGCTACGTAACTCTCTTCGTTAAATATTTCTTTACATCATTAAATATCAGCCCTAATTTTCTGTTATAATATAAAACAAAGAACTGCAGATGCTGGAAAACTAAAACAAAAACAGAAATTGCTGGAGAAACTCAGCAGGCCCAGCAGCATCTATGGAGAGAAAACAAGTTAATGTTTCAAGTCCAGTAGGTCACTGCATTCAAAACATGAACTTTTTTTTTTACTCCACAGAAACCTCCAAAGTTGCTGAGTTTCTCCCGCAATTTGTGCTATTGTTCCTAATTTTCTGTGGTGAGTTTAATTCACTTCCTCATTGTAATTGCAGCAGAATCTGTGAAATAAGGAAGTTGAGGCTGAATTTTCCCATGGCTTATAGAGAAGCAATGAAAATCTTCCAGCAACTTACCACAATCCACATCCTATCTCTTCCATGCCCCAAATTATTGAACAATTAGACCAATAATGATAGAGGACACATAGGACGCATTACCTGAAAATTAGGGCCAGATGTTAGGAAGCACTTCCACACATGAAGGGTGGTAGAGGTTTGGAACTCTCTTCCACAAAGGGCAGTGAATGCTGGATGAGCTGTTAGTGTTTTTCCGTTAAGCAAAGATATTAGGGGATATAGTCCAAAGACAGGTATATGGAGTTAGACGACAGATCAGCCACAGGCTGAAGGGGCTGAATGACCTACTCTTGTTCCTATGTCCCTATTAGATGTCACCATTACTTTTACCAGCAAACTCTAATCCATTATCCAAAATCTTCAATTCCAATTCTTTCCTTTTGCAATTAAAAAATAATCACAAGCAGAAACAAAGGAAACAAACAGACACAGGTGAGGTGATTTATGAGGTGGTTTAATCTTCCTAATGCAGCAAGCATTTTGGCCAAATTTAAGCTGCTTATGCTTACGTTCCAATCAGACAGTCTAGGTTATTCATTGATGCAACATGCTCCTTTCAGTTCGGTAGTAACAAAAGCATTATGAGGGTGCACGTTTTATTTTTTTAAAACATAACGCCCAATTTCACTGCAGTTTGGTTTGATGCAAAAATGGAATCAAAATGAAAACGCTTTCAAAAACAGACTGGAATCCAGGGGTAAATCTTCTAAATTATTTCTACAAGATCGATTCAAGAATGAATACAGCTTCAATTACAGAATGTTGATACATCTCTATTTTATGAAGTAAAACACTCTCTGTTGATCATGAATGATCTTTGCCCAACTAAACCCAAACCTGTACCACCTAGAAGGACAACGTCAACAGATGCATGGGAACACAACCACCTATTAATTCCCGTTCTGGCAACATGCCATTCTGACTGGGAATTATATCAATGTTCCTTCACTGTCGCTGGGTCAAAATTCTGGAATTCCCTTCCTAACAGCACTATAGCTGTACCTGCACCAGTGTCTTCTCAAAAGTATGAGGGATGGGCACCAAATGCTCACCAAGCCATCAACGGACACATCCTGTGAAAGAATAAATACAATCAGATTCTTACACACATGGAAGGAGTCCTTTTGACTTATTGAGAGACAAAATTAGGGAACATTAATTCTGCTACCTGTAATAAAATACACCTGTTATTAAATTGTAAATGTATGTTTTTCTTATTTTAAGCTAGGTAAGTTCACTATATACAGCCCAGGATCTGGTCTACAATGCCTGAAAGAATAGTCAATATGAACTTGCAATAGAAAATCGTTTAAATACTTGAAGGAGAGAAAGTCTGCAGTGCTGCTGGGATAGAATGGGGGAATGGGCCAAATTGGATTGTTCTTTCAAAGAGCCAGCACAGCATATCTTTGAGAAATGTAGGCCAGTTCACCCATTGAGGTTGTTTTTCCAAACAGTAAGATTGATCATTCTCGACTGAACGCAACAGACCCATCTTCTCCAATATCCCAATACTCAATGTCTGACCCAACTCCAGCACTTCTGTCCTCAATCTTTTCTCCCACGATAGCAATAGGGTCTCCTCATCTTTACCTATCATCCTACCAGCATTCACATCCAGAGAATTATTAGACACCATTTCCTCTACCTCCAGTGAAATGCCACCACCAGACACATATTCCCCTCCTTGCGCTTGTCAGCCTTCCCACAGGGACCGTTCCCTTTGGGACACCTGATCCACTCTCCCTCCACTCCCAAAATCTTCCCGAAGCCCTACAGCACCTTCCCATGCACTTCCCATGCCTTCCCATGTCCATTTATTTCCTTCCTCCTCACTATGCAAGGCCCCAGACACATTTTCCAGGTGAAGCTGTGATTTATCTGCACTTCACTTGATCTAGTCTGCATTTGCTCTCCACAATGTGGCCTCCTCAAAGTGTAGGCTGGGCAACGATTTTGCAGAACACCTACGTTCTGCCACTAAAAAGACCTTGAGCTTCCTGTTGCCTGCCACTTCAACACACCATCGTGTTTCCTGGCAAACATCTCTATCTTGGGCTTCCTGCAGTGCTCCAGCAAAGCTCAGTGCAAGCTGGAATAACAGCATTTCATTTTCTGCCTGGGGACCTGCAGCCTTCCGGACTCAATAACTGAACTCAATCATTTTAGTACCTGGGTACCTCCCATCCTCCGTACTCCAATACCCACACACCAGGCCCTATTATCACCTGGGCTGCTACCACAAACAACCCATTGTCAGCCACGAATGGGAAAGGCCATGGCCAAGTGATATTGTCACTACACCGCTAATCCAGTGATCCAAGTATGTTCTGGGGACCTGGTTTCAAATACCACCACAGCAGATTGTGGAATTGAATCCAATAAAAAAACTCTGGAATTAAGAGTCTAATGATGACCATAAATCCATTGTTGGAAAAGCCCGTCTGGTTCATTAATGTCCTGTAGGGAAGGAAACCACCATCCTTACCTGGTCCACATGTGACTCCAGACCAACAGCAACACCCTCATCCCATGAATGAATAAAAACGCATTAGCAGCTATTCATTCTCCCAGGCTGACTTTTACTCAGTCCTTTCTTTGCCCAACTATTTTTTTCTCTCTGGGCTCTATCTCCATCCATTGTTGACTCTTTCCTTCTCTGCCCACTTCTACTGTAGCATATATACTAATCTTTTTCTAGCTACAGCCAGTTCTGAAGAAGGATCACTGGACCCGAAATGTTAACTCTGCTTTCTCTCCACAGATGCCGCCAGACTTGCTGAGCTTTTCCAGCAATTTCTGATTTTGTTCCCAAAATCTTCAGTTAACAAAAATCTATCAATCTCAGATTTAATTGATCTAGCATTTGCAGAAGAGAGTTCCAAACTTCTACCAAAATTTGTTGATGGATTTGTTTCCAAATTTGTCCCTGGTCCTTGATTTCCTAACTTGAGGAAATTGTTTCTCTCAATCTACCCAAATAATTCACCTTCATAGTTTGAAAACTTCAATAATTCCTCTTGTTGTTCTAAGTTCTGGGGAATACAACCACAGGTTGTTTATGTTCTCCTTATGATTTAATGCTTGGAACTCAGGCATCATTCTGTTAAATCTACCCTGCATTCTATTCCTGACCAATTTTCCTAAATTGTGCTGTGCAGAACTGCTTATAGGATTTCTGCGTACAGCTCAACCATAACTTCTACGAATTTGTCTTCTCCAGATGTGAAAAAGTTAGCATTATATTTGCATTTTCAACTGTTTTCTGACCTTTTAACGATGTGTGTGCTTGGGAGCCCGAAAATAGTGGAGGTCACCCACTGTTTTTAACTTCTCACCGTTTAGAACCTTACAAAGCTCTTCCTGTGGTTCCAAGTACAACAATTAATCAGAAAAAGTCTATCTTAATTATCAGATAGATCAGACAGTGCATTTCAATCACTCCTGGAATGCTGCATAATCCCATTAAAAAGGAAAGTAAATGGCAAAATGTCAGAGTTTAATAAATTTGTTTTTTAATCTTAACAATCCGATGTGTTTTATCTTTCTGGAAGTGTTAAACCAATTACCACTGACTTCATTTCTGATTAGACAAAGTAACCAAAACAACAGAAAGTGTTTGGTAGTTGATTGAATTAATCCCTGACAAGTGTTAACATTTGCAAGAAGATTGAATTTAAAAGAATGACAAATATAAAGAAAGGAGAGCATTGCGATTGTGTGAGAGAGTCCTTCATCCAACCATTTCCCAACCCAAGATCTAGTTCACAATGTCACATTGGGATTTTTAATTTGCAAGCCCTGATTTTACCCCAGTGCCAAGCCAGTTCATCAGTTTGGCAGAGCCTGAAAAGGCAGGCAGCCAGAATTCGCTAAACTCTTCCAATTCCAGCCCCTTACATATCTCCATCATTGATAGCTATGCCTTCAACATGGTTCTTGGTTCTGAAATTCCATATATCTGTCTACATTTAGGATGCTCCTTAAAACCTGCCTCATGGGCCACATCTTTAGGTATCATCCAAATATATCCAAAATAAAACAATTGCAAATGCTGCACATCTGAAATGAAAACTGAAGTTGCTAGAGAATTTCAGCAGGTCTAGCAGCATCTGTGGAGAGGAAACAAAGTTCATGTTTCTAGTCCAGTGACCCTTTTTCAGTTCTGGATGGTGTCAAGCATCTGGAGTTGGAGCTGCACTCATCCAGGCAAGTGGGGAGTATTGTATCACACTCCTGACTTGTGCCTTGTAGGTGGTGGACAGGATTTAGGAAGTCAGGAGGTGAGTTACTCACCACAGGATTCCTAGTGTTGACCTGCTCTTGTCGCCACTATATTTACATGCCTAGTCCAGTTGATTTCTGGTCAATGGTAACCCTCAGGATATTGATAGTGGAGTATTCAATGATGGTAAAGCCATTGAATGTCAAGAGATGATGATTAGATTCTCTCTTTTCAGAGATGGTCATTTCTGGAATTTGTGTGGCATGCAAGTTACGTGTTTGTCCAAGTCTTGCTGCATTTGAACATGGGACTGCTTCAGCATCAGAGGAATCGCAAATGGTGCTGAACATTGAGCAATCATCGAGGAACATCCACATTTCTGACCTTGTTTGAGGGAAGGTCATTGATGAAACAGCTAACGATGGTTGGGGCTAGGACACTACCCTGAGGAACACTTGCAAAGATGTCCTAGAGCTGTGACAACTGACGTCCAACAACCACCACCATCTTCATATGTGCATGTATGTCTCTAACCAACGGAAATTTCTCCCCTTTATTTCCGTGGATTCCAGTTTTGCTCAGGCTCCTTGATACCAAACTTGGCTGACTACAGCCTTGATGTCAAGGGTTGTCACTCTCTCCTAACTTCTGGAATTCAGCTTTTTTGTCCATGTCTGAACCAAGGCTGTAATGAGGTCAGACCCTTGATGAAGGGTCTAGGCCCGAAACGTCAACTCCCCTACACCTTTGATGCTGCCTGACCTGCTGCATTCCTCCAGCTCCATACTGTATCAACCATCAGACTCAGCATTATTTGGAGGATTGCTGGAAACATTCTATTCCAATCACAAGCCACCAATAATCAGTACCACGGCATAAGGCAGTCCCTTATTTCCTTCTATCTATTTTCACTTTCCACACCTCTCTATAGATCATCTTGCGACATTCATTATGCTATGTGTGCTATGTAAATTCATTTTTAAAATGTATTTTCCAAACTTTGTTGGTTGTAAATTCCATCCTAAAATGTCTTTCTTATCTATTTCAAGAATGTTGCCTGTGTCACCTTCCATTCCCCATCCAAACATGTTTGCACCTTTCATGTACTCCTACATACACCAGCTCCTCCTTTACTTACTCAGAAATGAGCTTCAAGGGCACATCCTATTCACTACCGTAATTACTTCATTCCAGCTCTGCATCCATCATTACCTTTCCTCAGACACCAGTGAAATATTTATCAAAACCTGCAATCTTATTTTTGGAGGGTAAAGGCTTGAAGAAATCAAGGGCAGTAGGCATGTGAGAACTTGGTTAAAAAAAAACAACTGAAAGAACTGCGGATGCTGTAAATCAGAAACAAAAACAGAAGTTGCTGGAAAAGCTCAGCAGGGCTGGCAGCATCTGTGAAGGAAAAAGAAAATCAGAGTTAACGTTTGGCCCTTCCTCAGAACTGAGGACCCAAAACAGTAACTGATTATTTTTTCACCGATGCTGCCAGATCTATTGAGCTTTTCCAGCAACTTTGCCTGTGTATGAGAACTTGGTGTTGTTTCCTGTATCCTGACATGACCATTCATTATTGTCCCTCCATTGTCACTGGGCCAAAATCTTGGAATTCTCTCCCTAACAGCACTGTGGCTATACCTACACTACCTAGCCCATTCATAAAGGGCAATTAGTTTGGACAATAAATACTGTTTTTGCCAGTGACACTTCCATGTCATGGTTGAATCAAAAGCCCTCCAGATCATCTAAAGCTGTCATTCTGCCTTGCAATAAGATCCCTGCCATTGTCTTCAGATCCTTTCCCCTATCTTAGAAACCTTCTCCCTCTTCCCTGCTCCCCATAACACTGACCTTCCACCTGCTCCATCCAGGTCAGTGGATTTAGCCTAAATCCATTACTCATGCCTTTACCTGGTCTTCTAGCGTTATGGCGTTTAGCTACTAATTTACAGAATCCCATTCCCAACCTCTTCCATCTCTGCACTGCTCTCCTTCCCCTTTTGCAAGAGCATCCACTCAGTTAGATTTTTAATCACTTCCCTGCATTTTCTTTTAAAGGTTTCAAACTGTTCTTTTCTTCCCCCCTCAGTGAGGGTTGCTTTTCAGTTTAAAGAATGTTACATAAATACAAGTTGTCACTAAAGGATTAACAGGGCTTTTCACACTTAATGCTTCCTCATGTTCCTTTCACACTGTGCAAAGATGGGTGAAGGGCTCAGGAATAAAAGTAATGGAGAAAAGGTTATAGAAAATAATTAGAGGCTTTCTATTAACAGACAAACATCATCATTACTTCATAGATATATATGGAACTACAGGGAAGCTTTTATGAGTGTTAAAATCTCGACGATTTTAATGCCACTATCTTCACCTCCGCACGTTATTCACGTCCTGGAATTAAAAATTATGCACTGTGGCTATAATTTTTTCTGTCACAGGATATTTCCTGACTTCTTGTTGCTTTGCTTAAGTCTGTAGTCTGTGGCAGAAAGTAAAGAGCAAAGAACAACACAACACAGGAACATGCCTTTTCGCCCACCAAGTCTGTGATAATTCTAGTCCTTATTTAGACACACTACTTATTGCCCACACATGGTTTCTATCCCTCTGTTCACCTCCTGTTCATAGTCATAGAGTCATACGGTCATACAGCATGGAAACAGACCTTACACTCCAACCAATCCATGCCGAACATAGTTCCAAACTAAACTAGCCCCACCTGCCTGGTCTGGTCCATATCCCGCCAAACATTTCCTATTCATGTTCTTATCCAAATGTCTTTTAAAAGTTGTAATTGTACCCACAGCCACCACTTCCTCAGGAAGTTCATTCCACATACGAACCACCCTCCATGTAAAAAAAATTGCCCCCATGTCTTTTTTAAATCTCTCTCCTTTCACGTTAAAAATGTGTTCCCTAGTCTTGAAATCTCGTCATGTTTCTATCAAGCTATGTACTAAATGTTACTAACATGCCCACCTCTACTAGCAGTGCATTGCAGGCAACCACCACCCTCTGTGTGAAAAATTGTCCCTGCACTTCTCCTCTAAATGTTCCGCCTCTCACCTTGAACCTGTGCCCTGTTGTAGTTGACCTTTCCACCCTGGAAAAATGCCTCTGACTAGCCACCCTATCTATGCCTCTCATAATTTTGTAGGTCTCTATCATGTCACCCCTCAGCCTCCATTTTTCAAATAAACTGCACATATGTTATTAAACTCATAAGCGCACAAATGAATTTTTGATTGCTTCAGTAATTGCCTTTCTCATTGCTATCCCAGAGAGATGAAGCAAGTGCTCAATGAAATTAATGGATGGAATATGATGCAGGCAAGAATCAGGGATACCAATTACTGCATCGGAATTATCTTACAAACATGATGAATGTAAATCTCTGCCTTGCCCTATCTTTAAAGTTTCTGCTGCATCGGCATGGCGAAGTTGATAAAAACAATATCCTGGGAATTCTTGTTTAGCCCCTTTCCCTATCCCAACTTCACTGGTCAAAGTGCTACTGGATAGGCATCCCACACATCCAAATTTGGAGGCACTGTCCGAAATTCTAGGGTCATTGGCACAGGTGGAAATTTTGAAGGTCTTGACCAGTTGGATGTTGAAAGGATGTTTCCTCTTGTGGGAAGACCTAGAACCAGGGATCATAGTTTAAAAATAAGGGACAAAAACAGAAATTGCTGGAAAAGCTGAGCAGGTCCAGCAGCATCTATGGAGAGAAATCAGAGTTAACGTTTTGGGTCCATTGACCCTTCCACAGAACCGGACCCGAAACTTTAACTGATTTCTCTCCACAGATGCTGTCATACCTGCTCAGATTTTCAAGCAATTTCTGTTTTTGTTTCTGATTTACAGCATCTACAGTTCTTTCGGTCTTTAAAAATAAGGGGTCATCCATTTAAGACAAAGATGAGGAAACATTTTGTTCTCTCAGAGGGTTGAGATTCTTTGGGATTCCCTTCCTCAAGAGGCAGAAGATGCAAAACTTTTAACTATCTCTTAAGAGACTCCCAAGGGGCTAAAAGATGAACGGAGTTATGAAAGAATGTGCAGTTGTGGTTAAAATCAGATCAGCCATGATTGATTGGCAGAACCAGAATTGAAGGGCCAAGTGGCCTACACTTGTTCTTTGTTCATACGGGAAGAGTTATTGTTGCTGAAAAGGGAAGTTCAGCAATGACCATTGGAGTGCAAGCTGATTGACCTTTGTAAAATGGATCGGCATAATCCAGATAACCCTGGGCCAAAACCTGGCACTTCAAGTGCAGTGCTGAGGGGGTGCTGCACTTTCAGATAGGACATTAATTGGAAGTCTTGGCCAACCACTGTCGAAGTTACCAAAGGGCTCATGGCACTCTCCAAAGGAGATCGAGTGTGTTACTCTGGTGCTTAGGCCAACTATCCATTAACAAGCAACCATAAAATAGATTAGATCATTAAATTCATTGCTGTTTATGGGACGTTTACACTAAGCAAATCGATTCATGTGAGAAACAATAAAAAGAAAGCAATATGTGGAAGGCAGAAGGAACAAATGGCAGGACAACTGATGCATTAAAGAAGAACTTCTTTAGCTGTGAGATAGTAAGAACTGCCGATGCTGGAGTCT
>NC_063363.1:7144632-7171747 GCF_021869965.1 Rhincodon typus
TGATGCTGCTTGGCCTGCTGTGTTCATCCAGCCCTGCACCTTGTTGTCTCTAAAACCAGTTCATGCTGTTTCTATTGCTCTAACTTTGAAAAAAATCCCTGAGCCTCACAAGCTATTCACTCTGTTGGCTTGGTAGAGACAGCTCACATCCCTGTCTCAACTTCTTTCCACTAATAAAACCAGGACAAAGTATACTGCTTAAAGCCATAGTATTGTCACAGATCAGACGGCCTTTTAGAACAATGGTCATGATTTCTGATATCAGCCTTTTATCCAACATTTCTTCCATTTTAAATTTCATTTCCACCAATGCTGTTGTGGGATTTGAACTTGTACCTCTGAATTATTAACCTGGGCTTCTGGTAGACAATGCTGTGATATTGTCATGCTGATTTTGAAGCTGTTTGTTGAATGTTTGTCATACTAGGCCAGACAAGGAGCCTCAGCTGCCTTGGTTTTAGAAATATCATTCACAAAGGCCCTAATGATACACATCAGCTTTGAGGTGATGCTGGTGTTGGGGATAAACCTGATCCAATATGTAGTGAATGTAACAAGGTCAGCCAAGTGCACATCACAGAATATGAGTTAAGACAGTGTGGAGTTGGAGGAGCACAGCAGGCCAGGCAGCATCAGAGGCAACATCATTTTCTGAAGAAGGGTCGTGACCTGAAACGTCAGCTTTCCTGCTCCTCTGATGCTGCCTGGCCTGCTGTGTTCATCCATCTCCACACTGTGTTATCTCTGACTCCAGCATCAGCAGTTCTTACTATCTCTGATAGAATATGAGTTCCCTGATTGTGGCATCAACCTGGCCCAATCAGGGAGCCCTGGCTGACAGATATAATCAGGAGTGTCTGAAGCTCTGGTCACTATAGGAGCTGGCTCTAAGCTAGCTGGATCAGTGTCAAGGGGTCTGCGTGCGCAAATAAATGTTGACTTGGTGATGGGCTACTGACCTCTGTAGACGTAGTTCAGTGACGATGAGAGAAATATTCTTCTCCTGAAGAGATTTGCTAGCAATAGTCATCTTTGAGTTGGGGCAAGCATTTCTGGCATCATGCTGTTATTTGGGAAGCTCGACTCATTCAAACCTGCCATAGAAGACTGGGCCTAGCTGCGTTGATGGAGCAGCACCCAGAGTGCTAACAAGGACAAAATTACCACCAGCAGCTCCCCCACATTCATGGCAATGGCTCGGTAAACCCTGGACTCAGTTACACATTGACTATTCAGGTCCTTTCATAGGCTTAATGGCCTTAGACATTGGGACCCCCACTCAAAATGGCTGGACATGCACAGAGTTTATTGTTCAAATACAGGAATGATGATAGAAAAGCTATGAGCATCATTTGCAATACACGGATTCCCAGAAGTTTTGGTCACAGATAACGGGCCATCATTTCCCAGCAGGAATTTGAGTATTTCCTAAAGTCAAATGGTATTCATCATATAAGGCCAGCCCCATCATCCAATGGTCTAGCAGACAGAACAGTCCAAACGTTGAAGGCAGACTTAAAGAAACAGCCTACAGCTTCACTAGATACCAAACTGTACCAATTTCTATTTGATTATAGGACAACCTTTCGCGCAAATACAGGGATAGCTCCAGTAGAGCTGCTAATACAGAGAAAACTCCACAGCAGGCTAAACCTGATCTTCCAGACCATGGTGGGAGAGTGAAATGGCATCAGGAATGCCAATGCTAGAAACAAGACTCCGCTAAGCAAGAGAGACAGTTTACTTGAGGGGACGAAATTTGCAGTAGGAACCATGGGATTGGCCCTACATGCATAAGAGGCATGGTTGACATGAGGTCAGGTCTAGTGACCTATAAGTTTCAGCTAGGTGAGGCAGTCCTGAACAAGCTCATGAATCATATGAAAGCTGCAAACTCGTAAAACAATCCCGGCTCCTCGACAGCCTTTCCAACTATTCTGAAACCCGTGGGTTCTCCCTCTCTATTCAGTATTGAAGATACCTTGCACTCTGAGATGGACATGGCAGATGACACCTGAAGAGAAGAATAGATTTCTTCCATGATGCTCCAGGCACAAGAGACGAGCTACTGTGCATTACATGTCGCCCGTATTAGAGGCAGAGTTGGAGGAACCTGACCCGGTGATAAAATACCTCAGGAGGAGCTACAAAAAATAGAACCAGCCTATGTCCTCGGACTCAGAGAGGGAGGGATGTATTGATTGTAACAAGGTCAGCCAGGTGGTCATCATAGAATATGAATCCCTGATTGGGGCTGTTATTCTGGTCCAATCAGGGAGCCCTGGATGACAGAAATAAATAGGAGTGTCAGCGGTTCTGTTCACTCTGACAGCTGGCTCTGACGGAGCGGGATCAGCATCACGGACCCTCCATGTGTAAATAAAGAGTGACTTGGTGATGAGATACCAGCCTCGATGGAGTTAATTCAGGTCACCTTGTAGATGTAAATGACAAAGATTTTCTTCCACAACTCTCTACGCTTGCTGCTGCCCTTTGTTATTTTTTTTCTTTATCCATTCACGGGATGAGGGCATCGCTGGCTAGGCAGCATTTATTGCCCATCCCTAATTGCCCAGAGGGCAGTTAAGTGACAACCACAATGCTGTGGGTCTGGAGTCACATGTAGGCCAGACCAGGTAAGGATGGCAGTTTCCTTCCCTAAAGGACGTTAGTGAAATGGTTGGGTTTTTCCGACAATTGACAATGGGTTTATTATGATACTCATCACTTTCCAGGTCCTGGTTTCTTCTACTCAAGCATTTTCAAACTCCAAACACAGAAAAAAAAATACATGTGTGTTGGTGTGTGTGTGTGTGTGTGTTGGTGTGTATGGGTTTACGTTTTGTGTGCGATTTTCGTGCATATTCTGAGTTTATGCCTGGTGTGCCAGTCTTGTTTTAATTGTGCTCAGTTGATTTATTGTATTTTTCCTTATGTCAGTATGTTTCTTCAGAATCTATCCCCAGGCAATGAAAGAAGGATGAAAGCTTGGGCAGAAATGGTGACACGCTAACAAGTTTTAGTCCTTTTAATTACAGTCAGACTTCTGCAGCATTTAATTAAGCAAAAAACACATCAAAAACATCTGTCATGTCTTTGTGTTGGTGCAATCATCCTGGCATGGAGATAGAATATTCTGGACACTTTGTGGTTATCTCACCTGCTGATTGCTGATGCTAACACAGATGACTGAGTATTGGAGTGTATTCTGCGGTCAGTCGCACATTTCATTCCTTTAGTTTGCAATTAATGTTATGTTTTCTGGAGTCGTCTGTTGTAGTATAGTTTTTATTATTTTCCTTAGTTCCCTTCACTCAAGTTGACTCACTGTGGGATAGTTCCCCTTACAGCTTGCCCAAACGATTCTTCTGAATGGCAAAGGTCACTGGCCAGGAGGAAGTTATTGAAGCCCATCCATGAAATAAATGAGATGAATATTGTCATGGAAACCTCATGCAAAAAATGAAAATTGACATTTTTCACTGCAAAGTTAAGCCTTGCAGACTAAGAGGGCCTTAACACTGAGTTCCATCATTTCAGATCATAAACATTGTCCCCATTTTATCAACCAGTCGGTTCTGGTAATGAATCTGCAACTTCAATTTACAGCTCTACTTTACTTGTCCCTTCACAAGCACTTTCTACCTCACACCATCACCCTTTCTCCACCTGATCACAGACCACCCTGTTTCTTTTTTCCTCCTGATCCCATCATCTTTCGACTCCTCACTTGATTATATTGATTGAGAAATATCTCAGTTCCTTCAGTTTCACTAAGTCAAAAATCTTGGAACTTCTTCCTTAAGAGCAGTGTAGATGTATTAATAATAAATGGATTGCAAGAATGGTTCAAGAAAGCAGCTCACCACAAACTTCTCAAGGGCAACTAAAGATGGAGAATAAATGCTGGCCCAGCCGACGATGCCCATATCCCATGAACTAACAAGAAAACGTTCTCTAACTCGATCCACTTCTGACAAAAAGTACCAATGTCTTTTGGAAAAATGAGAAACAAAGAGAATTGGTGAGAAAGAAATGTCGTAAAAATTACTCAGCAGAGGACAAAGAGTTGGTATAATTTGTTGTTGATCTCAAGTGGTTTGCTGAAGAAACTAAATAAAATATCTCCATGTGACACATATTGCACCAGTCATCCTGACATAGATTATGTGACCACTTGACTAAAACATTGAATATAAAATTCCAGCCATAGAAGACGAGAAATGGCCAGACTGTTTGTGGTTGCGTTCTGAGAAGGTGAAGACACGGTGTGTTGGAGGAGTTTGTGTCTTGGGGATGTTGTGGGTGCAGGGGTACAGGGCATTCAATGATCCCAGATTTCCACAGAATTTTAAAATTTATTTCAACAAAGTGCGGGTTGCCAGATTTCTCCGGGACCTTACAAGACTATGGTTTGGGTCAAGGGTCAGGGGCCTTGGCAAATCCAACCCTACCAATAATGGGCAGGAAGGGAGTAGAGTTTCCAGTAGTGGTGGTCAGGTGGGCACCAAAGATAGTACCCTACAGCCCTTGAGGCAAGCTACACTCCCACTGACCTACAGTTTTCTGGGAGCATCAGTGCTACGGAATGACGGTTTAACAGTCTGATTCAATAGATTCCTGATGCTATGATGATGCAATGTCACATGACCAGAGGAGTTCTGGAGGAAACATTCTGAGCATGTGGAAGTAAAACAATGACTGAGTACATTGTAAGTCGGCATAAACTAAAGATTCATTTAAAACGAACACCGACTGGTGCAGAAAGAAAATCAGGTCTCCATCACACCAAAGAGAAAATGAAACAAATGCAATTGCAAGTGGTGGGATCACACTTGAGGAATTCAGTGGGATGAGTCACTCATAAATTGCATTGCACGAGAAAAGTTATGACAGTGCCCAACAGGATCAGACAGCATCAATTTTCAAGAAATTTCAGATTTTGCTTTGCACAGAGGTCATTCCTACCAGGCAGCTTAGATTAAAATCAGCCCAAAGAGAGTGAGGCTGTAAATAGACAGAATTACTCACAGCCTGTTAACACAGAATTATATTGAATTTACAGAAACAGCCCATACAACTCAGCTTTTTGTATCAGTATTAAAGCTCCATATGAACAACCTCTTACCTTGCTTCTCTTAACCCTATCCAACTACACCTTTCTTCAGCTGAAGATTCACAGAAAATAGTTGCAGGAGTAAGCCATTCAGCCTTTTGAGCCTGGATCACCATTCAATATGGTCATGGCTGATCATGATATTTCAGCATCCCACTCCCACTTTCTTTCCATACCACATGATCCCTTTAGCTGCAAGGGCCATATCCAGCTCCCCTTGAATATATCTAATAAACTGATCCTAACAACTTCCTGTGGTAGACAAATCCACAGGTTCACAACTCTCTGAGTGAAGAAATTCTTCTTCATCTCAGTCCTGAATGGCTTACCCCTTATTCTTAGACTGTGACCCCTAGTTCAGGATTTCCCCAACATCAGGAACATTCTTCCTGCATCTAGCCTGTCCAGTCCATCATATACTTGCCTAGTTTCCCTAAAATATATCTTTTTATTATCCTCAATGATTGCACATAGCAGCAAAATCCATGTTCTTTCCCCTCTCAGAGTGAAAAAAGCTTTACCAACATATTTTGTTGAGATATAGTCAGGGGCACCCACCCTTCATCTGGAAATGTCTGTCCTCTTGAAGCCCTTCATAACTTTACAGACTGATATTCGGTCACTTCCCTAAGCTATGGCTTTTCTGAAAAAGGACCGTGTTCATTTTTTTCTGAATCTCCCAGTACTACATTATCCTTGTTAAAAAAAAACATTTTTGCATTTTTGCAGCACTTCTGAATCTTTTTCCTTTGTTGCATGCTACCGAGAGAGCATTCCAAACGAATATAACAAGTTAGAAATAAAAGCCAGAAGATTGTTTGACCGTAGAAAGCTTCATTCAGATCAGAACTCTTTTCTTAAGTGTACACTGATCCATTGTGTATTTTCAATCATTTTGGTTTGTATCAATTATCTGCTACAACACAAACCAATGCCAGCACTGAATGAAAACTTGGAAGGAATGCATTTTTAAACAAAAACTATTTGATACAATTCTCTGAAATAAAAACAAACGTTATTTCTATTTCTTCATAAGACGAGAATTCCTTCCTGCAGCCCAGGTTGTTGAATGAGGCAAGGGAGGAAATAGCAGGGCGCTGACAATAATTTCCAATTCCTCTCTGGCCACAGAAGAGGTGCCAGCGGACTGGAGGACAGGCAGTGTGGTACCTCTGTTCAAGAAGAAAGTAAAGGATAAACAGGAAATTACGGGCCAGTCAGTCTAACCTCAGTAGTGGGAAAACTATTGGGCATAATTCCGCCAACAGAATTAATCTGCACTCGGATTAATCACGAACAGTCAGTGTGGTTTTATTAAGGGGAGGTCATGTCTGACTGACTGGATTGAATTTTTCGAAGAGGTGACTGGGTGTGTAGATGAAGGCCATGCTTTTGATGTCTTCTACTTGGACTTCAGCAAGGCCTTCAATAAGGTCCCGCATGGGAGATTGATAGTGAAGGTAAGAGCTGATTGTATCCAAGTAAATTTGGCAAATTGGACCCTGAATTGGCTGAGTTGCAGGAGGCAAAGGGAGATAGTCAAGGTGTATATTTGTGACTGGAAGCCTGTGTCCAGTAGGGTTCAGTGTTGGGGCCCTTGTTGTTTCAGGTATATACAATTGGTTTAGACTTGAATGTGGGAGTGTTGAACAGTAAATTTACAGATGATACAGAAATTGTTGGGGCAGTGTACAGTGAGGGAGGATTGCCTTAGATTACAGGAGGATATAGATGGACTGATCAGTGGCAAACGGATAGATGTGAGGTGATGCACTTGGGCAGGACAAATAAACCAAGGGAATACGTGATGAACGGTAGGACCCTGGGAAGCATTGAAGATCAGCGGAACTTTGGTGTGCACGTACGCCGTTCCCTTAAGGTGCTACGGCAGATAGATAAAGTGTTTAAAACAGTATATGGGATACTTGCTTTTATTAGCTGAGAAATAGAGTTTAAAAGCAGGAAGGTTATGCTTGAACAGTATAAAATATTGGTTATATCACAGCTAGACTATTGTGTGGTTTCTGGAAGCCACATATTAGGAGGAATGTGATTACACTGGAGAAGGTGCAGACGAGAGTTGCTATGATGTTGCCTGGGCCGGAGAGTTTTTGTTATGGGGACGATAGATAACATACTGGGGTTGTTTTCCTCGGAACAAAGGAGACTGAAGTGGGACATAACTAAGATGTATTAAGTTATGAAGGGCAAAGACAGGGTAGAAAGAAAGAAACATTTGTCCAAGGAGCACAGATTTCAGCTAAGGGGTTGAAGATTTAACAGGGGGATTAAATGAAACCTTTTTTCACCCAAGAAAGTGTGAGGGCAGTAGATGCAAAAACCCCCGTAACATGTCAGAAGTACTTAGATGTACACTTGTGATGCCAAGACATACAAAGCTATGGGCCATGTGCTAGAAAAGGGGATTAGAATATTTAGCCACTTGTTTTTGAGCAGAGCAGATATGCTGCGCTGAAGGGCCTTTTTCTGTGTTATAAATCTCTATGACTCTATGAGCATCACTGGATGGGCCAGTATCCCTAATTGCCCCTGAAATGTTGATACTGAGCCACTTTCTTGAACCGCTACAGTTTTTGAGGTGTAGGGACACCCTCAGTACTGCCAGGGAAGGTGTTACAGGAATTTGACCTAGTGACAGTGAAAGAACGGCAATATGTTTCCAACTTAGGATAGTTTGTTGCTTGGAGACGAACTTGCAGCTGGTGGTGTTCCCATGTATCAACTGCCCTTGTCCTTCTAGGTGGTAGAAGTTGCAGCTGTGGAAATTCTTTGGAACTATTTAAAATAGTAGCTTATTGCAACAAATTGAGGTGATATATCACTGATTTATTCTTCTTTCAGGTACTAAATCACAAATAAATCAATAAAGTTTATTTTCTTTAACATGAATCATCTTTAATTAGAGCAACAATGAATTAAAATCCTACATAAATATTATTTATTGAATTTAGCGTTCGAGATGAATCATTGGATTTAAATACAGCTCTTGCAGTTAATACAATACACAGATTGATAGGCTGCACCTAATCTTTGCAAAGCCATCCATTGTCTTCAATGTGCCAGACTGGCATTTTTACTTTTATAACTTGACACCAAGGTATGATGTGATTGATAGTAACTGATAGTAGGGAGGTTATGATTCAGTTCTACAGGGCAGTGATGATCTGGAACATAGTATGCTGTACTGCTGATGGAAGGATGTTAATGTGTTGGAAGCAGTTCAGAGAAGGTCTACTAGACTAACACCCAGAATGAGAGGATTGTCTTATGAGGAAAGGCTAGACAGGCCAGGCCTGTATCCTCTGGAGTTTAGAAGAGTCAGAAGTGACTTAATTGAAACATACAAGATCCTGAGGGGACTTGAACACATGGATGTTGAAAGAATATTTCCTCTTGTGGGAGAATTTAGAACTAGGGGTCAGTATTCAAAACAAGGGGATGCCTATTTAAAACAGATGAGGAAACATTTTTTATCGCAGAGGTTTAGGAGTCTTGGGAAATCCCTTCCTCAAAAGGCAGTGGATGTAGAATCTTTGAATATTTTTTAAGACTGAGGTAGATAGATTCTTGATTACTAAGTGGGTGAAAGATTATCAGGAATATACAGGAATATAGGTTGAGGATAATATAAGATCAGCCACGATCTTATTGAATGGTGAAACAGGCTCAAAAGGCCGAATGGCCTACTTTTGTTCCTTCTTTGTCTGTTGATCAACCTTTCCAATGAATTAGAAGCCAAAAATTTTCAAATTCTCTTCCCTGATGTTTTTGGCATTCATGTCACAGCACATGAATTACAATGACTTGAGAAAAAGAGTTTTCAGACGGTTCTCTTTATCAACTTCCCGTTGTCATCTCTCAAAATCTCAAACTCATCTAAACATTCTGATATCCACCTCTTATTCTGTCATATATCCTGCTCTATATGTCTCTTATCAATGCCAAGTATTTTTGACTGTGACCCCACAACACATGGACCTCCCAATCCTTGCCTGATTTATTTACAGTTTCCTCCATGGGCTCACTTCACTCAACTTTAGGAACTTACTTCAAGTTAAGAGCTAGGGAGTGCCTCCATTCTTCTGATGGGTGCCATTCTACCAATTGACAGACTTTTCAACTACCAGTTATATTTTATAACTCTGTTGTGAATCCCTTCCAATTTACCAACTGTCCCCAGTAAAATCTCTCTCTTTGGCCATCCTTTCTAATCACCTTTCTAATTATGTTTTAGCACTCCTTTTCCAGCTGAAGGACATCTAAGAAGGAAAGAGACACCATTATAGAGTCATAGAGATGTGCAGCACAAAAACAGACTCTTCAGTCTAACTTGTCCATGCCGACTGGAAATCCTAAACTAATCTAATCCCATTTGCCAGCATTTGGCCCATATCCCTCTAAATTCTTCCTCTTCGTGTACCTATCCAGATGCCTTTTAAATGCTGTAATTGTACCACCCTCCATCACTTCCTCTGGCAGCTCATTTCATACACACCCCACCCTCTGTGTGAAAAAGTTGCCTCCTAAGTCCCTTTTATATCTTTCCTCACTCACCTTAAACCTATGCTTTCTAGTTTTTGACTCTCCTACCCTGGGAAAAAGACCTTGGCTATTCACCCCATCCATGCCCCTCGTGATTTTATAAACGTCTATAAGGTCACCCCTCAACCTCTGATTCTCCGGGGAAAATAGCCCCAGCCTATTCAGCCTCTCCCTATAGCTCAAATCCTCCAACCCCAGCAACATCCTTGTAAATCTTTTCTGAACCCTTTCAAGTTTAAGAACATCTTTCCTATAGCAGGGAGACCAGAATTGAATGCAGAATTCCAAAAGTGGCCCTAACCAATATCCTGTACAGCCATAACATGACATCCATCAGAACACAGGAGCTCCGTCCTCCATCCTAGATAGCAAGAGGATTAACCCAAACTTCCATCCAAAATACTCTCCAACAACGTAGTACTACCTCAGTGTTGCACTATAGCATCAATCTAATTGTTGTTGCTCAAGTCTCTGGAATATGTCTTGAACCCACAGCAATTTGACTCAAGCAAGAGGGCTACAGATGTGTTTCCACCAACTGAGGGAATGACAGCCAGAAAGTAGTGACTGCAACTTACTGGCAAAAGACAGAGGCATGAAGAAAATCTTTGTGGTGATAAAATGATTAGAATCTGGAATATACTACCCGAGAAGTAGCAGAAACAACTTCAATAATAATGGCGAAAAGAAGCAAGTTTAACACTTGAAGATAAAGGGAAAGAGAAGTGAAGCTGGACCAGCTGGATTGCTGTTAAAAAGAGCAGTGCAAACTCAATGGACCAAATAATCTGTTTTTGTGACAAATTCATTCATGATTCTATGACATCTTGGGTAAATCTAAGCCAAGATCATCAAATTTTGGTATTTACTGAAAAGTAATGATCTTGTTAGGTTTTTATTTCCTCAATACTGTGGTCCCATTCTATTTTTCATCCCATTTACAATTTGCACATAGTTTATTTATAACAATTTATTTTACAATCTAGGTCTTCAAGAAATATTGGACTAGTGACTTTGCAACTTCTGTTACACTAGGTGTTTTGAAGTTTTTGTTTTGTGCTCATTAAGGATAAAGTGATCCATGCAGGTGAATAGAATACTTCCCTATTTCAGGATGCTTGTGGTGGGATGAATCTTTCCCCACATCAGGTGTTGTGTGAGTTGGTTTTTGAGTAAAGTTTCCATCAACATGGGGCACTTCTGACATAAAGTTCCATCTTCAGGCAACTAAACATTGCTGTAGTGAGTCAACATCCATTTCTACTAGAGTAGACAATGGCTTAGTAGTATTTTTGCAAGATGATTAATCCAGAGACCTGTGTAATGCTCTGGAGACCTGGGTTCAAATTTCATCACGGCAGAATCTGGAATTTGAAGACAATAATAATCTGGAAATAAGAGTCTAAAGATGATCATGACATCATCGCTGGCTGTCAAGAAAAGCTCATCTGGTTCATTAATGTTCTTTAAGGAAGGAAACTGCCATCCTTACTTGGTATGGCCTAAATGTGACTCCAGACCCGCAGCAATGTGCTAACTGCCCTCTGGGCAATTAGGGATGGGCAATAAATGCAGGCCTTGTTAGTGTAGCCACATCCCACAAATGATAAAAAAAAAGTTCCCACAGCAGCTGACTTCATAGCCTGTTATAAGTGGGAGTGTTAATGAATGAAACTTTCCAGGTTACGTTGCAAATTCATCCCTTTTGTCATTTTCTCTTCACTGTCTTCCATTCATCGCAGAGCTTCCATTTTATTCCTCCATCTGCTCTTCCCCATACACTGCCTCAGTACTTGGATAAAACCCATGTTAATTTTTTTCCAGATCTCTTGCAAGTTCATTGGCCTGGGAGACTGTCTAAAGCTTTTAATCAACAATGGTGTGTTACATTCGATACTGATCAGACAGAATACTGTGTACTTATTTGGTTGTGTTTAAACGGGTTGGAACACGAATGAAGCAGCCTAATGAATTCCCTCAGCATGGGAATCCACACAGGGACCCACACAAGAAATCAGCTGATGCTTAAATGTACAATTTGAATGTTAGTTTTTTTTTCTGGTTTGTTCATGAGATGTGAGTGTCACTGGCTAGATCAGCATTTGTGCATATCACTATTTACCCAGAAGACAGTGAAGAACCAACTACATTATTGTGGGTTTGGAGTCACATGTAGTCCATACCAAGAAAGGACAGCAGATTTTATAACAATGGTTACACAGTCATTATTAGGCTAAATTTATTCCAGATTTTTCTAACAACAGGATTTGAACCTACGTACTCAGACCATTAGCCTGACCCTCTAGAGTGCCAGTACAGTGACATTACCACCATTCCCCACATTGCCTCTCCAATGGATGAGTGGCTGAAGTAATGAACAGATCAAGTGGCAGAATGAGGACAGTGTGTAGGGGGCAGTTGATTGAGAAAATAAAAGAAGAGGGTGGGTGAGATGGGTAGGTGCGTAAGATGGGTAGATGGTCAAGGAGAGATCAGGTTGGATCAGGAGTGATAGTTAAACCAAGGGGATGTCTGGTAAAGTCAAAGGGAGAGTGTAGTTGCGTAGTGAGTATGAGTCAGATTGGATTGGGCGGAGAGAGATAAGCATGGGCAGGCAGGGTAAATGGATCAGATTGGGGGTGGGTATCTAGTGGTGGGGCGAGAGTTGCAGTTGGGGTAGAAGCAAGGATTCAGTGAGAGTCACTGGGGGCTGAGTTGTGTAGTTACTTTGGAATTAGTCCAGAATTTTTCAGTCTAACATTCCCTGGGCAACTATCTAAATAAGTACTGCAGAACTGTCCACAGCTTAGCAGGGGGTCTGAGGAGCAGAGGAATTGCCTGTTGGAAGTTCCAACTTCCTGGCCAATTCCCTCAGTGTGTCAGGACCTCTGAAGGGGTCTTGACATGCATCTTGGGTCACATGAACAATCTGACAATTGGGCAACTATATGATCTGGTAAATAAACTCTGGTTCTCTCTCCATACGTGAACAGATCAAGTGAGTATTTCCAGCGTTTTCTGTTTCTATTTCACATTCCTCGCATCTGAAGTTGTGATGGTTGTAACTTACTGAACTGGTTCATGTTTAACCAAACCACTTGTTGTAGAAAGTGAAGGGAATAATGTGCAAATCCATTGCATCACATTGCTAGGACCACAACTCTCAGAATTCCCAGCATGAGAAATTACAGAACCCAAACAAATCAGTGAGCCACAAAAGATCAAGTCACATGTGTAAGTTTGTTTATTTAATATCATCGTAGAGAATGAAAAAGAAATGTCCTGGCTTTTGCAAGTGCATACATTATTATAGCCCTGTTAATGTGATCGAATTGCAGATAATGAAATTTAAACAAGAAAGCAATCATAAAAATAACACATGGTTGTGAATTAAGTAAATGTTAAATGGTAATGCCATAATAAGTGGATTATATTACTTTAATGGTCACTTCATTACAGTTTTAATGAAGGTTGTTTAACAGCTGTCTGGGGGAGTAAGGGCTGAGAACTTCATGAGAACATTTAAAAAAACATTAATTAAGTAACTGCAAAAGAGCAGCTGACCCTAATTGATCATTTATCAGCTTCCACATCCCATTATCTGAACTGCACACTATTTCTGTTCTTGCCCTCTCACACACAGCTGTTGTTCCAGTTAGCATAGACGTCTGTTCCATCCATATCTATCTCCCTCATAAGAACATAAGAACATAACAAGGAGCAGGAGTAGGCCGTCTGGCCCTTCGAGCCTGCTCCGCCATTCAATAAGATCATGGCTGATCTTTTCGTGGACTCAGATCCACTTACCCGTGTTCTCACCGTATCCCTTAATTCCTTAATTGTTCAAAAAAAATCTACCTTTTCTTTGAAAACGTTTGCTGAAGTAGCGTCAACTACTTCACTGGGCAAGGAATTCCATAGATTAACAACCCTCTGGGTGAAGAAATTCCTTCTCAATTCAGTCCTAAATCTGCTCCCTCTAATCTTGAGGCTATACCCTCTTGTCCTAGCTTCACCTGCCAGTGGAAACATCCTCTCTACTTCTATCTTATCTATTCCCTTCATAATTTTATATGTTTCTATAAGATCCCCCCTCAATCTTCTGAATTCCAATGAATATAATCCCAATCTACTCAGTCTCTCCTCATAAGCCAACCCCCTCAACTCCGGAATCAACCTAGTGAACCTCCTTTGCACCCCCTCCAGTGCCAATACATCCTTTCTCAAGTAAGGAGAACAAAACTGCACACAGTACTTCAGGTGTGGCCTCACCAGCACCTTGTACAGCTGCAACATAACCTCTCTGCTTTTAATCTCAATCCCTTTAGCAATGAAGGACAAAATTCCATTTGCCTTCCTAATTACTTGTTGTACCTGCAGACCTACCTTCTGTGATTCATGCACAAGGACACCCAGGTCCCTCTGCATAGCAGCATGCTGCAACTTTTTACCATTCAAGTAATAACTCACTGAGGGCTGCATTTCTGCAGAGTTAGGAAGGCTCTGTGGGGAAACTTTAAAATGGCAGTCAGGATTTAAATGCAAAAGTCCCAACCCCTTTTCTGATTGATTTAATTTCTGCCAGTAGATGAAGGGTAATGGGATGAGAAAAACCCAAACTCAGCAGGGCTGTTTGAAGCCAATGCTAGGATCCAGGTCCTTATCCCACAATCTGCAAGTCATAAATTAATGAATTATGTATAAATAGATAAGTAAACAGTAAACAGATAGGTCTGTATAACTAACTAATGATCTGAAATTTTCTTCGATCTCCTCCCTTTCAAACCATAAAAAAGCTGCTGCTCTCAGAGTTTTAAAACAAAATCTCTGAACATTAGCATTGATAGATGGCAATCTGCTGCAGGCTAGAAAACAAATTGCACATGAGAATGGTTTATTTTTGAGATTTCTCAAGACCTATTGTTGAGTCATTATGAAGGCTTGGCTGAGTTTCAAGAGTTAAGGTGGTATCAACAGGAAATTCTGAATTCACAATGTCATTGACAACTTAAATAGGATATTAAAGGATTGTAAGTCTTCAATGTGGAGTCTAAATAGAAGCTTGAATTTATATTAAAAAAGATTTACAAATTTTGAATTTACAAATGGAATTTTTCTCACAAACAAATGTGTAATAGTGGGAGCTGTATTCGATAGCATTAGCAGGATTTCTTTCTACTTCCTGTTGTCTCCCAATGGTTGATACTAGGTGAGTGACTATGGAAGTAGTTTGGTGGCTTGAGGGTTGAAAAGATGACATGATTTGACATGGTGGGTATGAGTAGCCATGGAGATGGCTATAGGGGTTGAAGGGCTTTAAGGGCTCAGGGTCTAACAACTTCTCAAACGGTGTCCCAGAGAACCATGACTTTCCACCCAGCATGCCTGGGACAAACCCACTCTCATAGCTGCCTAAAGTTTAGTTCTGGGATTAGTGTGCACCATGCCTTTCTCCATGGAGCAAAAATCAAGTGATTTGGAATACTTGGTAGTGAGGCACATCCAGCAAGTCAGGAAATTTCCTGGCTCAAGCCTCAGTAATCAAAATTAAGCCCGAAATCTTGCTCACGTATTGTAAATTTCTATCTGTCTGTCTCACACGAGATGTCTAACCATGAGAAGACGTCATTGAGTTCGGATCAGATGGCTTACAGACAACTGAATATAACATGACCTTATTGTACCATTACCCCATCAAAACCTGAAAAGAGAAAAGACATTTCAAGTACAGATCATCCAAGTTGTGAACACATTTTTTCTCACTTTATACACTGGTGAGAACATCATGTTAAATTGCATCCAAGGTCCTGTGCTGTGCCTCAGGATATTTTGGCTGAATTATTCATGTTCGGTAGCACAGGGCAATAGAACTGAAGATCTTTGAGTGGGAAAATAAATATAGTCTCCTTACTTCAGTTACTGCACAGATCTATAGAAAAGACCAGTGTGATTGCACACCAAAGCTGTGCAAACAGGTGATTTGTCTGAACTTGGCACCAATTCATATTTGATACTAATAGAATTGAAAGTAGAGGAAGAGTTTTGTGTTAGAGTTTAATTGAAGAGATTTAGTTCATACACCATGCAATTACTTCAGAATCACATCCATTCCCCACCAGGAGGGTCTTAGGGCTCTCTGGTTCTTCCTGGAGCAAAGATCTGAACCATCTCCACCCACCACCACACTCCTCCATTTGGCCGAGCTCATCCTCACCCTCAACAACTTCTCTTTTAACTCCTCTCATTTTCTTCAGGTCAGGGGGTGGCCATGGGTACCCACATGGGCCCCAGTGATGCCTGTCTCTTCATGGGGCACGTGGAACATTCCTTGTTCCAGTCCTATTCCGGCCCCCTGTCTCGTCCAGAATTGGAAAAGTTAATTGATTTTGCTTCTAATTTCCACACTGCCCTCACTTTCACCTGGTCTATCTTTGATTCCTCCCTTCCCTTCCTCGACATCTCTGTTTCCATTTCTGGGGATAGATTGGCCACTAATATTCACTATACACTCACTGACTCCCACACCTACCTGGGCTACACATCCTCACACCCCACTTCCTGTAAAGACTCCATCCCATTCTCTCAGTTCCTCCGTCTCTGTCGCATATGTTCAAATGAGGCCAACTTCAATAAGGGAGCCTCCAAAATGTCCACCTTCTTCCTCAACCGAGGATTCCCCAGCAACATTGTCGACAGAGCCCTCTACCGGGTCCGATCCATTTCCCACACTTCCGCCCTCACCCCTTCTTTTCCCTCCCGCAACATCGATAGGGTTCCCCTTGTCCTTACCTACCATCCCACCAGCATCCACATGCAGAAGGTCATTAGAGGCCATTTCTGCCACCTCCACCGAGATACCACCACCAGACACATATTCCCCTCCCCTCCCTTGTCTGCCTTTGGCAGGGACTGTTCCCTCTGGGACACCCTGGTCCACTCTTCCTTCACCCTAACACAACCCCTCACAGCCTCACGGCACCTTCCCCTGCAACCGTTGAAGATGCAATGCCTGCCCATTTACTTCCTCCCTCCCCAGTATCCAAGGGCCCAAACATATCTTCCAGTTGAAGCAACACTTCACCTGCATTTCCCAGAATCTGGTCTACTGCATTCACTGCTCACAATGTGGTCTCCTCTACGTTGGGAAAGCGAAGCGTAGACTTGGAGACCGCTTCACAGAACACCTACATTCTGCTCGCAAAGAAGACCCTGACCTACTCGTTGCATGCCACTTTAACACACCACCCTGTTCCCTGGCCAACATGTTTGTCTCTTGCTTGCTGCAGTGTTCTAGCGAAGCTCAGTGCAAGCTGGAGGAACAGCGCCTCATTTCCCGATTGGGGAGCCTGCAGCCCTCTGGACTCAATATCGAGTTCAATAATTTTAGGGCCTAAACTTTCCTATGACCTAGCCCCCTACCCCACACACCAGGCCTCGTTACCACATAGCCTGACATTACACAGTACCTATTGTTATTCACTAACAGTCCCCATTAACAACTAATTACGCTCCTAGCCAAATCATTATCAACTCCTTTGTCTATCCAACTGCTCTTCTCTCTTACAGGCTCTATCCTATCGTTTACTCCCTACCTTATACCCCTCCCTATTTTCTGCTTATAAACCAACGTTTTCCCAGCTACGATCAGTTCTGAGGAAGGGTCACCGGACCTGAAACATCAACTCTGATTTTTTCCTCACAGATGCTGCCAGACCTGCTGAGCTTTTCGAGCAACTCCTGTTTTTGTTTCTGATTTACAGCACGCGCAGTTCTTTCGGTTTTTACTTCAGACTCAGTCACAAAACTTCCTTGTCACTAGCAGAGATGTTCTTGATAAAACTGTACTGATGGTATGACAACTGGCATAATCCGTAAGGTATCTCTCAGTAAAGTTATAAACCGATGAGTCTGATACAGAATAAAATGAGAAGAGAATACTACAAAATCACATTAAACCCCACTGTATCGTCGCATAGATTCTGAATAGAATGTACCTTTAAAACAGTTACACAATGCCATTATAAGTCATATTTCAGTGTAAAGATACCCACCTCGCTTTCAGTCATACAGTCTATGTAATGGAGTCAGTCATCTGTATATGTGTCTGTATAGTAATGTCAGAAACTAAATTACATATTTTAAACATTTAACTAATAAGCTTCAAGACATCTGACTCAACTAGAACCCAGTCCTTGTGGTTAATGATACATGAAATTAACATGTATAACACCACAAAGCATGTCATGGTAAATATAAGCAGACACTTCACATGATAGCTAGGTAACAACTAGTTATGAAAAGTCAACCTTTCTAGAGTCATCCATGAACTGTCTGAATTCAGAGCTGAAGTTACAACTACAACCAAATCTGAACTGCTACAACCAAACTAAAGGCTGCAAATCTCTACTGGCACATGAAGATTTCTACCTCTCTCTCTCTACCTATCTATCTCTCTATCTTTCAAAATAAACATCAGCTGAAGGACAGAATTGATGTAAGAAAAATCTCAGAACAAAGTACATTAAACAAACACGGAAAATGTTTTCTATAATAAACACGCCTTACTTCTGTCCAGGTATTGGTGATTATACCACTTACTTTGCCCAAAATGGTATGAAACTAAGCAAAATGTACAATCCCATCACTGCTTCATATTTGGTGAACATTACCTACAGGCAGAGCTTACAACTTTTGGAGGGGCAACAACATATAATAACAGAGCAAAGAGAAGAGAACTTAACAGTAAATTTTAAATAAGATAGGAAAAGCATTCCACTGCAATACCGATTTTGTACTAGCTTTTAAGAAAGTATAAATTTATACAAGAAAGACAGAAAGCAAACATCTCACCATGGACTGACAATACAATGCCATTCTCTCAGAAGTTCAGTTATTTAAAGAAAGAATTAATCTTTATGTAATGGATTAATGAACAAAGAACAACAAGCTGAAAAAACATCTTTCGACCTTGGGCATTGAAGGATTAAGGAAAATAAAATCTTCTATTGCTTCTGATAATGGCCACAAAGATCCTGACAAGAAGAAACCAAAAGAACTGCGGATGCTGTAAATCAGGAACAAAAACAAAGTTGCTGGAAAAGCTCAGCAGGTCTGGCAGCATCTGTGCAGGAAAAAACAGTTAACATTCCGGGTCTGGTGACCATTCCTCAGAACTGACGAACCATTGTTCTTCATTGAGAACCCTAGAACCGTTCTGAGGAAGGGTCACCGGACCCGAAACGTTAACTCTGTTTTTTCCTTCACAGATGCTGACAGACCTGCTGAGCTTTTCCAGCAACTTTGTTTTTGTTTAAGATCCTGACAACATTTTTTTGATTTTAGAAGAGCAACTCAAATTTCAGTAAATTTCAGAATACACAGACCATAAGCTTTTGTCCTTTCACCACAGCCAGGTTAACCAACATATAGGCACAAATGCATGCACTGTCTCATCACCAAACTAATATAGCTTAAAGATTTATAGAACTGGTGTGCATCAACCAAATCTTTCACAACTACATTCCTGAAAAAAAAATTTAAAGAATACATAAGGGGAGCAGCACAATGGCTCAGTGGTTAGCACTGCAGCTTCACAGTGCCAGGGACCCACGTTCAATTCCACCCTCGGGTGACTGTCTGTGTGGAGTTTGCACATTCTCCCTGTGTCTGCATGTGTTTCCTCCGGGTGCTCCAGTTTCCTCCCACAGTCCAAAGATGTGCAGGTTAGGTGGATTGGCCATGCTAAATTGCCCGTAGTGTTCAGGGATGTGTAGATTAGGTGAGTTATAGGGGGATTGGTCTGGGCAGGATGCTCCAAGGGTAGGTGTAGACTAGTTGGGCCAAAGGGCCTGTTTCCACACTACAGGGATTCTATGATATCATCAGTGTTTTATTAGAAGGCCAAAAGTTTAAGATAATTGTAGCAGGTCAGGAAATATTTGATTCTGAAATAACTATTTCAGATATCAACAGGTTCAGAACATCCAAATCTTGTATGAGTTGTGGCATGTCTCACCCACCAAGATAATACCCAGCATTTCATGATATGTGTAAGCAATGTTTTTTAAAAGGACATTGGGCTGAAATGTGTAAGAAATATGGCACACAAGCATGTGATAATCTAAATATTTTCTGAAAAGATAAAAGTTGTAGCCCCTTGTCAGTCAGCACTTGTTGTAGACTTGATGTGCCATATAGATGTCATCAGTCACCCTAGTGATATAGACTAACAAGACACATTCTCCAGCCTGTTTAATTCATGATCTTTAAGTATAAAGACACTTGCTAGGGTTTTCAGTTAGCTATGTTAAACGTATGGGCTGCTCTTCTTGGCAAAAGTCTACCCTTACTGGCAGCTCTCATGTTTGAAAAATCTACACGGTTCTTCCCTCACACACTTCCACCAATCAACCACATGTTAAACAGCAGGGAGAAAATGGTAAATGAGAATGATCAACAACTATGAAGACAAGTCAAACCAGCAAAATATAAACAAGTTTCACGTGGAATCATGGACAGATGTTACGTTGTTGTGTTCAGCTTAAGTCATACAATGTCGTAATGAGCAATGGTCAAGACCCATGACAAAATAAATGACTATTCCAAACTGCATATCACCAGCCCCTCTCACACAGGATGTTGACTTGAGTGCTGGAGACATCACACCAGACAATAACTACAAATCTACAAATGATACACTGCCATCTGCATGACAGGTGGCATACCATAGACTGGAGATTTTCCACCAAATTGCGATGACTGTATGAGACCAGATTCAGGTCATGTTGTAGTCCATCAATTTGTAATCTATATGTGTAAAGAGAATATATCTATATGCATTCTTGTATATGTTTATTGGAAAAATCGTTTGTATTCTTTAAAGGGAAAAGAGGGATGTTATATGATAGCATAGATTCCAGACCAGAAGGGTCTGTACCTTTAAGATGATCACTTAATGTTCTGGTATAAAGGTCCCTCCCTCACCCTCAGTCAGTCATTCTGTATGTGTAATGAAGTCAGTGTTGTGTATCAGTCAGATATGTGAATGTAACGTACAGTAACATTAGTCAGCCTAGACCATGTGCGTACGTCTGCAATATTATAGCATTGTTAATACTCAATGTTGTTAATAAACATTAAGACATCTGATTCAAGAAGAACTAAGTCTCTGTGGCATAAGACACAAAGCACATCACTAGCTACTCAAAGTCATTCTGGAATTACAGATAGATATCCTTGCAAAAAAGACAGTTACTTCACAGCACTGTTGTCATAATCTTTAGGAGGTAGAGAGAAAGCAAGTGGAGAGAGGTCTTAAAGGAAAAAAATGATGAAACCCCACCTCCTGCTTTAGTTTTAAAGGAGGTGCATTGGTAGGGGTGGGGGCTGTGCAAAGAACCATACAACTTTCAGGAGGCCAATTGTGGCTTAAATATTTTACTGAGGCTGTGTGCATCCAGTTGAAACAAATGTTCCATTTTTCACTCATATCTATGTCACATGTAAGTTGACAAATTAAAGGAGGTGTGAAGGCACTGATCCATTATTCCTTTCAATGCTCGACTGTTTGTAGGCCAAGAGGAAAACTTATGTCACCCCCACACACACCTCACCGTGCCTACCTCTTTTCAATACTCTGCTATCGGCTTATCCCATCCCAGGGTGTTCAATTCATCCTGACAGCATGCAGCCCCCCACACGCCCGCTTAGATTTTGGACCTACCTTCCCATTTTCCTGACTGCCTTAAAGGCTGACCAACAAGTTGCCAGTCAATTTGTCTGCATTTTGGGAAGGAAATCATTTGAGATCCTGCCTTTAAATCCAGCGGAACCTGTGGGAAACCTTTCTGGTTTCTTGTCTGCAAATCCTATTGCCTGTTCTTCCCAGCTCTGAGCTATTATTGGACCCTGCGTCTCAATGGAGAAGCTTGGAATGAAGAGTCCTTTCAGATGGGATTGCAATTTACCTTTTTCCATCTGAAAACTACGCGCTTTCTGTGACAGTTCTGTTGTATACATGTGTCGTTTGCAAGGACGAATGCTAGCTTAAGCCCATCAAAATTCCAAGGTTGAGCAGTAACCTGAAGAGAAACTCAGCCTGTGTACCATCAGCATGAAGGTTGTGAAAAACTGTAAGATCGCAGATACAAAAATAAATCTTCACTTGCAATTGTTGAGCTGCTTCTGGCATCTCCATGGGAACAAACACACACTCTCTTAGTGTGGGATGGTGCCTGCAGTGACATTGTATAAACTGTACCAAATTATACCTCTTAAAACAAAGCAAAAACATTGTGTTCCTAATGATGAAAGAGTATTTTGAATCAATAGTGGCTAACTGTTTATACAAAATTAAAGCATGCAGGAATTGTAATCCTCCACTGTTCTCTGATTATCTTTCAATACCTGGAAAATCGTTCTGTGTTAACAGCATTGCATAAATCCATGTTATTCCTGTAAAGGAGCTGTAAAGGTGTAGTCCTTGATTCTCTCTTGGATAAAAGCAGAAGAAGCAATCTAAAGTTTGAAGAGTACTTGAAGTAACTCTTAGAAAAACAGTTATAGATATTGCATTCAAAGGGGTGTTCATGGACTGACAGAACAACACAATCACAAATTAATGGATGTGACTGTCATGTGCATAATGAAATGGTAATGTTTTTCCCCCAAGAACCCATTAATCAACAGGTATTTCATTGCTCTGAATGCAGCTTTCAGATGACTTTTTCTATATCTCTTCAGTGGCTGTGTAAATCACTCAATCACAAAGAACCATTCTCTGTATGAAATATTCTACCTACTTCATATTGCGAGCATATGTATTTAATTCATTCATATGATGTGGAAGTATTTATTGTGCATCCCTAATTGCCTTGGAGAAGTTGGTAGTGAGCTGTCTTCTCAAAATACTGCATGCTTGGGTATAGCAAAATGCACAGTGCTGTTAGGAAGGGGGTTGCAGGATTTTGACCTGGCGACTTTGAAGATAAGATAATATGTTTCCGAATCAAGATAGTGTGTGGCTTGGAGGGGAATATTCATGTGGTGGTGTTCCTATGTTTCTGTTGCCCTTGTTCTAGGTAGTAGAAGTCGCAAGTTTAGAACCTAAAATTCCAAAGGAGATTTGCTAATCAGTAGTAAATAGTTATTAAAAGCTGCAAAACATAAATTATCAAATGTTATATTCACATGTCTGGGCATAACCAAATCAGTGAACTTAAAGTCAACGATAATTTCTTGTAATGTTGTATTCTGAATTGTTTGACATTATTTTCCACATCAGGTCTTCGGCTGTCTATCCTTCGCCTTTCAGACTCCTATGAAACATCAGTCACAACACAATAGAGGTCTCCCCAGTGAATTTAAGATAGTTGACCTGTTATGCGGTAATCTTTGAATCTAAATGTCACTCTGCAATACACGCTGCATAGTTAGAAATTACAGTGAGCTGAGTATAGAAAATATTTCCATTCCCCAAGGAGTTTTGAAGATTACTAGATCCCACGGTCTGGATAGATGCAGCTGGAATATGTCACAAAAGGGGAGAAATAAATTACTTTTTCAGCCCTATGTAGAAGCTAACATTATCTAATGGAACGTCAATGAACTCTGGTAGTTGATTGCCTGAGAGTTTAGCAGTTTTTTTTAAGTTCCTGCAATCTACCTTTGGTGAAACCAATTGGTAGTATCACAGAATGATCACGCCTTAGCAGCAGGCCATTTACCCCAACTGTCTGTGCTGGCTCTCTGCAAATACAATTCAAGTAGTCCCACTCTCCTGCAGTAGTCCTGCAGTGTTTTTATTTTCAGATAATTATCCAGTATCCTTTTGAAAGTCAAGATTGAATCTATCCCCACCACACTCAGGCTTTGAATTCCAGATCCTAACCACAATGAATCGTAGAATTTAACAGTACAGAAGAAGGCCACTCTGCCAGTCATGTCTGTAACAGCTCCCCAAAGAGCTACCCAGCTAGTCCCATTCTTCAGTCCTACCTCTGTAGCCCTCTAAATTACTTTTAAATATATGTTCAGCTCTCTCTTGAAACCTCCTATGGAATCCACTTCCACCACTCTCCCAGCAAGCACGTTCTAAATCCTAACAACTCTCTGAGGAGAGATGTTTCTCCTCATCTCACTCCTAGCTCTCTTGCTGACAATTGTGAAATTGTGACCCCTAGTTGGTGATGTGCCAATGAGTGGAAACAGAATAATCTTTTTTGCCCTGTCAATATTGTCCATAATTTTGAACATTTCAGTAGGTTATCCCTTAATCTTCTCTGCTCCAAGGAGAATAAGCTCAATTTCTCTAATCTTTCTTTGTATTTAAAATCACTCATCCATAGTATCATTCTAGTAAATCTCCTCTGCATTCTCTTACCAGTCTTCCTTAAATAAGGTGCCCAGAACTGAACACAATACTCCAGTGTGTTCTGACTAATGATTTGTAGAAATGTAGCGTAACTTCCTAGTTTTTGTACACTAAGCCTCTATTTAAAACCCAAGGATCCTTTAAGCCTACTTCACAAAGGTTTCAACTCGCCTGGTCACCTTCAAAGAATTATGCACATGAACCCGAGCTTTGCACTCCCCTAAAGTTGTACCATTGAGCCTGTATTGTCTCTCCATATTTGTCCTATCAAAATGCATTACCTCACTTTTCTCTGCATTGACATTCATCTGCCAGGTATCTGTTCATTTGGCCTACCTGTCAATGTCTCTCCAAAGCCGCTCAGCAGCATCGTCACAATTCCCAATTCTCTCTAGTTTAGTGTTATTTGCAGATTTAGAGATTTTGCTCTCAATGCCTGTGAAATAAATCAGAAAAGGGTCCTAATCTAATCCTCACAGAACATCACTTTCAACTTGTCTCCAATCTGATAAATGCTCATCTATACCTATCCTATGTTTCCTATCTTTTAACCAATCCATGCTGCCAAGGACTCATCAATCTCAAACATTGCTAATTTACTAACAAACCTATTATGTAGTACCATATCAAATGCTTTGAGAAAGTCCAAAACCAACATCCATGCTGCCAAGGACTCATCAATCTCAAACATTGCTAATTTACTAACAAACCTATTGCGTAGTACCATATCAAATGCTTTGAGAAAGTCCAAAACCAACATCCACTGCACTACCCACATCTACTGCCTGTGTCACCTTATCAAAGAACTCTATTAAATTTGTCAGACATGACCTGCCCTTGACAAAGCCATGTTGACTATCTGGTCTTGACAGAGAGACAGTAAGAACTGCTGATGCTGGAGTCAGAGATAACGCAGTGTGGAGCTGGAGGAACACAGCAGACCAGGCAGCATCTGCTATGATAACAGGAATAACTGCTGTAGCTGGTTCTGCAGTAAGATCAGCTCGACATTCAGGTGAATGAGCACTAACAGAGATTATAAGCATAAATAGATACTAGGAATGGTGAGACAGAATATCTCTGGAATCCTACAATGAGATCTTCATTGTTATGACATTACTTCGTACTCACATACTCTGTAGCTGTTCTTAAAGTAAAGATAAAATAAACCATTTACTCTCCATGTACTATGTGAATCAACACAAAATCAGCTTAGATGAGGATCATATTAATTACACAGTAAACTAAATACTAATCATTACATTCCTGATGATGAAGGTGGCAAAATTGCTCAGTTGCTCTGAAATGTAGAATATAGCTCGGGGATTTAAACTCAGTTAATCCAATATCTCTAAAAGGAAAAGTTATTATTAGTAAGAGTGGCCATGAAACAACCAAACTGTTGTGAGAACCCATCTGGTTAAATAATATACATCAGGGAAAGCAACAGCACAGTCAGGAAGGAGTGGCCATAAGAATGTTCAACATTGACTTTGGTCCTAATGAAGTGTCTTGGCATCAAGTCAAATATGGGAAATAAAACTTCCTGATTGTCACCTACCACCCTTCCTCAGTGGGTGAATCAATACTTCTCCCTGTTGAATATCACATGAAGAAGAACTGAGGGTAGCACGATCACTAAACATGGGGGGCTTCAATATCTATCACCAAGCATGGCTCTGATTAGTGTGGAAGCAGGCCATTTGGCCCATCAAGTACCGACCTTCCAAAGAGCAGACTTGGGGAGAACGCGTAAACTCCACACCTAAGGGTGGCATCGAACTCAGGTCCCTGACGCTTTGAAGCAGCATGCTAACCATTGAGCCACTGTGCTACCCATTACTCGGTTGCACCATTACAGTCTACAGCAGCTGAGTCCAAGGAATTTGTGACCAAACTAGTCTTGTGGTCGACAGTGAGAAAATCAACAAAAGGGAAAAGTTTACTTGAGTTTGTCCTCTTTCTTCCTACCTGTCACCAGTGTTTCTAACCATGACTGTACTGATCAGAGTGACCACTGCCCTGTTATTTGTGAACCTTATCTCCACACTCAGGGAAGTCTGCAGCACCAGCACTGTGAGAATAGATAGATTCATAACAGCCAAAGCAGGTCAAAACTGGGCATTGTATACAACCACAATCTGTAAACTTGCAGCCAGGTATATCACTACTCCACTATTAACATCCAGTCAGGGGTCCAAACCCAATTCAATGAATAAATATAGAACAGGAAGGAAGGAACAGCATCAGGTGTACCTGAAAATTTGGAGCTGCCTGGTCACACTACAACATATGCACTTCAAATAACAGCATCCGATAGACAGTGCTAAGAGATCCCACAACCAATGGATCAAATTAAAACTCTTCCTTCAAGTCATGTGGTGAACGGTGATGGACAATTGAACAATTAGCAGGAGGAGACTCCATGAACATGCTCATCCTCAGTAATGGCGAGACCAGCCATGAGTGTAAAAGACAATAGCTGAAGTGTTTGGAATCATCTTCAGCCAGAAGTTCCGCTTCTTAAGGTCCTGGGCCTAGTGTTGATGACCTTCACTCCAGAACAATTCACACCTTTAGCCAAAATAGTCCAGCACTGGAAATTACCCAGCAATATGAAAAATTGCCCTGAAATATCCTGTCCACAAAAAGCAAGACAAGAGACCTAGGGTGCGGGTGCATAGTTCCTTGAAAGTGGGGTCACAGGTAGACAGGGTGGTGAAGAAGACATTTGGCACACTTGCCTTTATTGGTCAGAACATTGAGTGTAGGAGTTGGGATGTCATGTTATGGCTGTACAGGACATTAGTGAATCCACTTTTAGAATACTGCATTCAATTCTGGTCTTCCTGCTATAAGAAAGATTTGTTAAAGTTGACTCAGAGACAGTAGGAACTGCAGATGCTGGAGAATCTGAGATAACAAGGTGTAGAGCTGGATGAACACAGCAGGCCAAGCAGCATCAGAGGAGCAAGAAGGCTGACATTTTGCGCCTCCACACTTCTTCAGATTTCTGAAGAAGGGTCCAGACCTGAAACGTCAGCTTTCCTGTTCCTCTGATGCTG
>NC_063363.1:7181747-7211446 GCF_021869965.1 Rhincodon typus
CGCTTGGGAACCCTGCAGCCCAATGGTATCAATGTGGATTTCACAAGTTTCAAAATCTCCCCTCCCCCCACCGCATCCCAAAACCAGTCCAACTCGTCCCTGCCTCCCTAACCTGTTCTTCCTCCCACCTATCCCCTCCTCCCACCTCAAGCCGCACCTCCATCTCCTACCGACCAACCTCATCCCGCCCCCTTGACCTGTCCGTCCTCCCTGGACTGACCTATCCCCTTCCTAACTCCCTACCTACACTCACCTTTCCTGGCCCCATCCCCGCCTCTTCGACCTGTTTGTTTCCTCTCCACCTATCCTCTCCTCTATCCCTCTTCTATCCGCCTCCCACTCTCTCCCTATTTATTTCAAAACCCCCTTCCCCTCCCCCTTTTCTGATGAAGGGTCTAGGCCCGAAACGTCAGCCTCTCTGCTCCTATGATGCTGCTTGGCCTGCTGTGTTCATCCAGCCCTGCACCTTGTTGTCTCGGAATTATTTCATGTTGGATTTGTTGACTGTGATCATGTTGACAATTCTCCAGTTAGATAAAGAGTTCTGCTACCCGCTACAGAGGGAAGACTAGAAGACAAATTCAGTTTTTTATATCTCCAATTGTGCTCAGGCAGCACGGCACCAATTCTCATCATTCTATGTGACTTCTGCTATAATCATGTCCTTTCTTCACCCACTGAAGTTAAGCTTTGTTGGTTTATCAAATAGCCAAACTCTAACATAGCAACTCAAATAAGAAAAAACTCATTTTCTACCCTAAAGTGACTGGTTATCAAATTCACAATCATTGAAGAAAACTTTGAAGTTAACAGTCACCAATGTCAGATTCATTAAAGTTTTAAATTCTAACTTAATAGGATGAGGACATCATTTGAATTATTGCACAATCAATTAGACAGAGGTCTAAGTCATTGAGAAGAAACTACAATGAACTCTTTATCCCATTAAGTTATAGTTGAAACCAATTATTACATTATGACTGCAAACTGGTTGCCACATTTCTCACATTACAATATTAACTATACTTCTAAAGTAATTCATTGGGATGCCATAGGTTTTGAAAGACACTAAATGAACGCAAGTCTGGTGGGAGGCATGGTGGAATGGGGATGTCATTGGACTAATAGTTCAGGATTGCAGAGCTCTTGTGGTGAAGCAGTAATGATCCAACCTAAGAAGCCAGGAGATCCAGGTTTAAGTCACACCTGCTCCTGTGTCTTAGTGTATCTGATCATGCTGATTAAAGACATCTATGAATTTGAATCTTTCTCTTAAACATCATCTAAAATCACCACCTACATATTCATTATATTCCATGCAGCTCTACGGAATTATACCTTAAACAGTTGTTCAGACACAAAACCTGCCAAATAATGTATATCCATTGTTTCAATCCAATTTCACATAAAATATAAACCCCCCACAGCTTGTTGAGCATATTAATCCCCCAGAAGGATACAGAAGAAAATTTATTTCTGATTTTCTATGTCTGTGGGATTTTGGGATGGAGAGAAAGACGAAAACGTACTGAGGGCACTTCGATGACATTGAATGAAGTCTATTGTTTGTATAAATTTGCTTCTTTTCATACTACATCCGTTTGTTTGACTCCCTGTGTAGCTCCAAATGATGCCTAACTCATATCCATACAGAATGTAGCATGGGTTGATGTCTGTGTTTACAGCCTGCTGCAATACGCTGTGGCTTTTATTCCCTGGAGTGCCGGAGGCTGAGGGGTGACCTTATAAAAGTTTATAAAATCATGTTGGGTACAGATAGGGTGAGCAGGCATGGTCTTTTTCCTCAGGGTAGGGGAGTCCAAAACTAGAGGGCATAGGTTTAAGGTAAGAGGGGAAAGATTTAAAAGGGACCCAAAGGAGCAACTTTTTCGCGCCGAGGATGATGTGTGTATGGAATGAACTGCTAGAGGAAGAGGTGGAGGTTGGTACAATTACTACATTTAAGAGACATCTGGATGCGTATTTGAATAATTAAGGTTTACAGGGATATGGGCCAAATGCTGCCAAATGGGATTACATTAATTTAGGATATCTAGTCAGCATGAATGAGTTGGACCGAAGGGTCTATTTCCGTGCTGTACATCTCTATGACTCTATAACTCCAAGTCACATATAGGGCAATTAGTTCTACTGGTCCCATCACCCCTCTTGTTCAAACGTCTCTATTTTCTCCCTGGCCTCTGTATCCAAAATGTTATTGTGAATGAACGTCAGTGATATCTGGGGCAGGGAATTGAACAGCAAACATTATGATTGCCAGGGATTAGGTCCATGTCCTATGCAGTGTATGGGTCTGTGCGTAATGTTGTTTTCTTTTAAAGTGCTTCATATCAATGGGTGTTGAGGCCTCACTCTCACAGATCAAGACACTTATCTCATCAATTCTGGGTGTGATTTTCTTCCCCATTGTGTACTCTGAACTTGCAACATGGTGGAGATGGAAGTCAGCTCTCCTAGGCCAATGTTCTTCCAGCCTCTGCCTCTATGTTTGTGTGAGGCCCCCTCAGACAAGGGATGAGGTTGAGAAGTTAGAACCTTTGTGGTAGCCTCAGCAGTACTCATGAACCCATGCTGTTGGCATCATCCTGCATCACAAACCAGTTGTCCAGCCAACACCAGTCATCTCTTTTTAATGAGAGAGCCATTCTGAGGTCCTCTGTGACTATGGCAACTTTACTTTTACCTTTAATCACTGAGAAAGCATCAAAATATGGCAGATTTCCTTGGGGTGAAGAGAACAGCAGATTGCAGTTTTCAAAATTAACTACAGAATTTATAAGATCAGTTTTCAAACAATCAAAGAAATGCTTCAGGCAGTTTGCTGCAAGGGTTTGGCTAAAAATTAAAGGAAATAATCTTATCACTCCATGTATTTTGGTGAAAAGAATCCTTAGTCCTCCAGAGATCTCTCCCATTTCATTTCTATCATTGTAATCAGCTTTGCTTGTTCAATTCATGGGTTTGAAAGATCTTAAAAGAAAATGTGAATTTTGAATTAACAATTAAACAACACACTAGACAGAATTTCTGTCACTCATTTGTTCGATCAGAAAATATGTCAGTAACTGAAAATGCTTTCTTCATCTATTTGTGCAATTTTAATTAACTCGGCCTTTATGCTCTTTAGAAGCATGTGAATTGACTGGGTGTTTAAGCCTTCCACAACGGAATGAGCGCCGTAGTGGAAAGGAGAGCAAGGAACAATTTCTTGGCTACTGGCTTAAGACAATCATTTGTGTCCTGCAAAAGTTGCTTGTAACTACTTTTCCAATGGTTTAAAGTCATAGAGTCTTGAAATTATGAAATCATTACAGCTCGAATATGTCATTTGTCCAGATGTAACTTGTTATGTAAGGGCTTTAGGAACCTGAAGCAACTTTAAGAAGGTATCATGTAACTTCTCACTGCAGGGCGCAAATAGCACAGTGTGGGTGGAATCAGTCAGACAGATTGAAAATGGAAAATTGTTATTATGTCGACTACAGTCTCTTAACAATATAACAATAAACTCTGAACCTGGTATACCTTGGATAACTATGTATGGTCGCATATAATACATCAAACTTTGTTTTAATCAGCACCTTATGAACCAGCACTCTACATAAACCAGCAAAAATTATATACCTGAAATACCACAAAGTTTACTGTTTTATTCTGCCCAATTATAGTTTTTAAATTTATTTACCTCAGTGTAAATGCACTTGTTGTTCAATCGAATGGCTGCACGAAATATCAACAGTTGATTCAATTTCAAGACACTTTCTCCTCAAATTAAGTGATCTACCATGATATCCCAATTATTCAGTTGAGGGTGTGAGTGAGGTTTTATTTAGTACAAGGTTGCATTATTATTGAAGTCATTTATACTGTAAGTAAAGTATAACAGTGATGTGTATATCCCCTGCATTATGTTTCTATTACTTAGTATGTGCTTTTACATTGATCACATGGACCTCTTGATTATTCAGAATTTTTGATCAGTCAGCGTAGTCCTTGTTCCACAGGTGTCAGGTAATAAAATATTTACTGTATTAATTTACAATAAACAGAGTTCTGCACAAGTTTAAGCCTGAACACAGGTCCTGTCTTTGCCTTCTCCTCAATGAGTCAATCTTGAACTCTCAGGTGTAGCCCCAAGACTACATGACTAAACACAATTCACTATGTTCAAACATCTAGGCCCACTATAAACTACATTCATTAGAATCCCTACAGTGTGGAATCCAGCCATTCAGCCCATCAAGTCCACACTGACCTTCTGTAGAGAATTCCAACCAGATCCACCCATCCATCCTATTACCCTGCATTTCCCATGGCTAACTCACACATCCTGTGCACCCCTGGAGACTATGGACAATTTAGCATGGCCAAGCCACATGATCTGCACATCTTTGGACTGTGGGAGGAAACCAGAGCGCCCAGAACAATCTCACGCAGACACGGGGAGAGAGTGCAAACTCCACACAGATAGTCAAATTGGCTGGAATTGAACGTCAGTCCCTGGCGCTGTGAGGCAGCTGTGCTAACCACTGAGCAACCATGCCATCCCACATTGTTTCATGTGGAGTGTCTATGTGCATATATCATCAAGAAAGGATCCAGAATAGCTGACTTGGCATTTGATTCTTGATGCTGATTTTAATGCAGGCAGAATATTCACACAGTTAGGTTCATTCCTGAGGGAAAGGATTTGTGTTGTCATGGGGTTTCTATTCAGTACATTGGAGAGATGACTTCTCATCTCTTCTAGTTGTTTACTGCCTGTAAAAGTTACCCCCTTACCTAAGAATATCTGCTGTCTGATTCAGGGAGGTTTCTCAAAGGGATTTTATATGTACACACTATGGTACATAAGCCTGATATCTGTCAGTACATCTCTCATTGGTACAGACTATTCCATCCTTTCTTCATAGTTGCTTGAACATGTCTGCTGTTACACCAGGATAAACATCTCTACCTCTTTTTATATATCCATTTGATTGCACTCCATTAACTGCCCCTTTTGATCTTGTAATTTAAATTTACAACACACAAATGTAAAACCAGCAATGCACTGACTTAGTAAAAACAGTCCTGAGACATTCAGAAGGCAAAGGCAACTAATGTTCAACACCTTGGTGTTCAGTAGAGAAAAGGCTACAGGACACTTCACATGAACCCTAACAATGTTGTCAACATAAGATTTCTCAATCATAGCATGCACCTCAACTGGCAAAAATCATTTAAAATGAAGAATTTGGGCAGGTTCTTTACTGCAGATAAAGGACCACCTATAAACTTTGCAAAGAGGAAGACACATCCAAGGCTAAGAAGAAACAACCCCTCGATGTATGAGGGAGCTATGTAACCAGCTGTGTTGTCATTAAGATCCTTGCTTTAAAAGTTTGCATGCATTAATTGATTTAGTGTCATGCATAATGTTTACAGGAAACTTATAAATTATAATTCAAAGTATGGATATTCAAAACAAAAATTTGGATGTGTTTTATTCAAGATTGTGATGAATTTATGGCCTCCTGATGACTTCAAAGGCAGGTTTACCTTAAGCGAGGCAATGAGACCAAACAAAAGGGGACAGTTTTGTAAATTCCATTGACACAGCAGTACGTTGGATAGAATTACCTCGTGGTTAATCTGTATTTATAGCAGAGAAACAGACAGAATTCAGCCCAGCATGTTGATATTGATGCTCCACAGGAGATCCTCTCAAGTCACTTCATCTCAACCGATGAACAGATCACAACAACTCGCATTTGTATAGACCCTTTAGTACCTACACTTCAAAATATGCAGCTGGCTGTCAATTTGGGACTCCCGAGATCATGAAAAGCACTTTATAAATGCCAGCCTTTCTTCCTTAAACGGAGTAAACTGTCCCTGCATCGCTTCACCTTTCACCAAACAGTAATGCTCATGCCAGTGGGACAGAATGATACAAAAACAACAAATGCTGGAGATCACAGCGGGTCAGGCAACATCCATGGAGAGAGAGCAAGCTAACGTTTCGAGTCTAGGTGACTCTTCATCAGAGCTGACATGAAGTGTGGCGGGGGCAGCATTTATGCAATGGTTGGGGGTAGGGGTTGCAGCGTTGGAGGAGAAAGAATGTTGATAGTTCAACTCACCCACTCTCTCAAAGCTGGAACAGAATGGTGTTTTTGTTTTGGCCATACAAGTGTCATTCTCACTCATTCACTTGGGCTGTCTTTTCCTGTTGCCAAGGAGGATCAAATAAGGTGGAAATGTGTTCTGGCTCAATGTCACTGACGTGAAACATTGACCCTGTTTGTCTCTGTGATGTTTCCTGACCCGCTGAGTATTTCCTGCACTTTCTATGTTTATTTCAGATTTTCAGCATCGGCAGTGTTTTGTTTTTGTAGAATGTGAGTCATTGCTTTAAAAAAAACCAAGTACACAATTGGCCTGCTGTGTTCATCCAGCCCTGCACCTTGTTGTCTCGGATTCTCCAGCATCTGCAGTTCCTACTATCTCTGACACAACAACTGGTACTACTTCTAGGATCGGAGCTCCAATCTGCAAGACAAATAATGTGATATCTGTAGTTTACAGCAAGAACAGCCTGGAGCTACATTGCAGCACTGCATCTTGAAGTGTTTTTGCATCGTAAGGAGGGAATTGCTGACTTTTGATGGAATGTGATGTACAAAAGCAGAAATAGGGCAACAGCCATAGGTATACATCCCAAACCCCTGATGCCCAGATCTGCCTACTTGATGTGAATGCTTCCTTTTTGGCTATTAACAGACTGTGAAGAAAGATGTATTTCATAAAAGACACAATGCTCAAACAGCTTAAAACAATAGGCCTTTGTCTATTTGGCTGGCGTATCATGTAATTCAGAAGCTTAGTATAACAGGATAACAAGATAGCACTTTATTCAAACTTTTGCTCTGTTACAACTTACAAACAATCACATTGTTGTAAGTGAAACCATCATAATTGGGGAATTATACAGCTGGATGACATGGTGTATGCTTTTATTCTCACTTTCCCAGGTCTGCTGGATTTATTCCGTACATTAATAGCCTAAGGCAGTTCAAACAATAGAATATACCCAATGTTCTTCATTAAAGCAAAGTACAGTACAAAATATACTTCAAAAAATCTGACCCATACAGTGCTTACAATCATAAGTGAACACATTTACCTGGACTTGGACCAGACTAAAACAAGTGATCAGCCTGCTCCATCTCACCCTCCAGCTGCTGATCAGATGACCACTGGAGCTAGCTAACTATGCTTTGAAGAAAAATTTCTTTCTACCTTTTTATTCTGTTCAGCCAAGCTGTGCATTCTAACATTTACACTATCTAGTCTCTAGCAATGATCAATCTTACCACTGGCAAACATCACAAACCATGTTACCTACCATGGCTAGTTTGATGAATTGCTCATTAAGACTTGCAAATCATAAATTGTTAACTAATACATATTCTACATTATCACATCTGATTCACTGTGTCTGTTGTAAATAGAGTTTTCCAGAGTTACTATGCAGTTCAGTTCATTACTGCTGAGTTATAGCTCTTCACATAAACATACACACTTAACATTCTTTCAGTAAAATACAGAACACATTAAAATCAGTGACTTTTCTAATCATTAGGTCTGAAATAATACCACAAAGGCTGGTATCCTGTCACCCTTTATTTACACGTACATAGTAAAGGACACTGCCACAGCTAGCTCAGTTCTGGCTCCTAGAGTGAGCAAAATCTCTGACACTCCTGTTTTGATCTGTCAGCCAGGGCTCCCTGATTAGATCAGGTTAACAGCCCAATTAGGGAACTCATATTCTGTGAGATCCACCTGACTGACGTCATTACACTCATTACAAAGTCATCACCATGCTCCAAATGTCTTTTTTCCCCTCTTTTAATATAGTTTAATTTAACTCCATTTTAACAAACCCAACAAATTTTAGGCTAATGTCTAAAACAGGAATGAAAAGTTCAGACAGGAAGAGGATACTTGCTCACATCAATGAGTTGGCACACAAAGGAATCCATACTAAAACAGTAACTTGTGCTTTTACCTGATAGTACCTTGTAGGATCTGGAACTGTGGGTAGCAAAGGTAGAGAGTCTAACATTCTATCACGTGTCTGTGGGGAGGGGGAGGAGGGGTGCGGTGGGGGTGGGATCTCTCAGCTCTTACCATCTGCCATTGATGTGTGATACTCAACCTGTTTGACCCCATTCTGAAAACATTTTTCCTTAGTCATCAAATCCTGGAGGAGGCTCAAACATGGAACACTCAAATGGAAAAGATTGCAATTCCTCTGCTACTGGAGTGTGACATTTGTTTTAAAATGTTGTAAAATGTTCTTTAACAAATGAGTCAAATGAATGAAATAAATTAACTACATAATCCTAAAAATCAGGAATTGGAATTTTTTACATTGCATTGTGTTTGCACCTCAAAAAATATTTCAGACAATGAGATGTTACAGCTACAAAATCTTCTCCTTACTTTAGTTATGTCTCCAACACATTGAAAATATTCTTGTGGAATATGATGCATCTGAATGATGATCTTCTGCAAGAGACAACATAATGGAAACAGTGAAAGAAATAAATTATTGAAATGCAGACTCTAAATGAATTTTTGAGCATTGTGCAACTGATACTAATCTAAGTAAACAGTGAGTTATTACGCTGGCTTTGACATCTCACTTTGCAAGAACTGTAATTAATGTTGCATTCATAACAAATTCATTGCTCTATTTCAAATATTTTTAGGCATTGCTAAAACAGTTGACAGCGAATATGTATAGGAAAGTGTAATGCAACATAATTGTTTCAGTTTAATATTAATATGGGAAGTTTCTTTTGTGTTTCATGAGAATCATCTTTTGCTTTTCATTAATTTTAAGAATTAAGATAAAAAACATTAGGTGAACCAAGACTAATCATGTCTTTACTCTCTCAGCATTCATGAGTCCTGTGGAACTCCCCTGGTAGCCAACTCATTCCCAAGGCTTCGAGTTATATCGCTCTGTGATAAGCAGTTGGGAGAGTTTCCTTCCCTGAAGGGAAGCGTTTTTGTCTTTACTGACTGCTTACACACCTGATACAACAGCTGGGGATCAGGAATTTTACCATATGGGAAATTCACAATGGCAGCAAATGAAGTTCAACAGATTTGTTTCTTCTTCCAACTAGTTTCAGCTCAGTCTAGTTGCCAGGGTTTCAATTAGAAACCAGCTTCAAACTTCACAAACACATAGCAACAGAAAGTTCTTAACAAAATGCAAGCTGGATAGGTCCTATTGAGCTGCACTTTACCTCCTTGTTTCCTGATCTCCACTGATCAAGTTCCCTTGTCAACCTTAAAGAAGCACTGGCTATTGTTTACGAGGGCATATGGACTTTTATGACATTAGCCACAAATTATCCATCAATAAACTTGCAGCAATGGCATAAATAAGTTGAATACCCTTTTGTGAAGGTCATTCAGTCACAATTCACAATTCTTGCTGTCAACCTGCCTCACAGGGATTAAAATGAACTTAAGGGAAAAGGGTTACCCTAAATAGTAAGTACTGCGTAATGAATTGCTATAAACTATCCGAGAATGTTGATGTCCAACCTAAAAATTAATAGTTCTAATCACAAAAAAACCCTGAACCATTGTTTGTAGATAATGTGTGCTCCAAAAGTAACAAACTGCCCAATATTTGCACTGCTCTTCCAAGTGACTCTATTTATCTACTTCACACTTTTGAATGAAGCACTAAGGTGTCTCCAAACATGCTCCTGTTGTAAAAGATTCCAAGGCAGTCTTTCAAAGGACAGCAGGGATATTATGCACAGTATGCTGATCAATACTTCCCATTACCACTGACAAACAGATTATCTGAGTCACTGTCACATTGCTACTTGTGGGATCTTTCAGTGTACAAATCGGTGTGCTTCCAACATTACAGGGTCTACACTACATTGGCTGTAAACCAATTGGGGACATTCTGGGGTTATGAAAAGAGTCATATAAAAGTAAATCTTTCTTACCTTTACAACTGTTAACTGATCATTGTTGCATATTTATACCTATTTTTTCTATTTCAAATAAAATCACATGGTCAGAAACCATGAACTTCTAGTCACACTGCCTTGCGATTCCATGAACAGCTACTAGATTACAAGGTTAAATGCACTCAAACTAGCGCAAGACAGAAATCAAATCCTTTCATTGCTTCCTACCAATAAACGCATAAATGCCACTCACACATAAAAAGGAATCAAGCCACCTGCACATCTAACAATGAAACCTTATCCATCCAGAAACCACTTACAATATTCTCTAATATTACCTTTACATAAAAGTGCCTCAGTGATTTAAGTGTGAACTCTATTCATCTAAATATTGTACATGGCCATTAATGACTGAGCCATTCTGAAGTGGTCATTCTAGTTTGCTCACAACAGTGCCAAATCTGAAAGGCACTTGTCTATTATTTCCTTATCCACTAGTATTTGTCTAAAATAAATGTGTCCTCTTGATAGAAGCAAGCTTAGCAACACCGTCTCCATAGGTAGATTCAAGGGAAAATAAAATTATGATTTAGCAGAGTTAATAACACATTAGAGGCACATTTAACATCATCTTAAACAGAAAAATTAAGGTGTATTCAAAATCCAGCTGTATGCTATCAATAAAGTCTGAGGGGTAAGTTTTGATACATTAAATCGCCTCTTTTCATCCTTGACTTATTAGACTTTATTACGAACCATTTACAGTTCTGAGCAAGGTAAACCCATATGTAAGTGTAATTATTTACATATTGTCCTTTATTAAATCTGCAATTGTGTCAAAGAATAACAATTAAGAATGGACAATGGATGCTGGCCTTGGCAGTGACACTCACACCTCATGAACAATGTTTGAACAGTCACAAATATGGACTATTGAGTTTTAACTTCCTTCATCTGATTGCAATACCTGAGGCCTTTCATGGACTGGATATTCTTGCCATGTCTGTGTGTGTTTCCTCCAGGTGCTCTGGTTTCCTCCTACAGTCCAAGGATGTGCAGGTTGGGTGGATATGACATGCTAAATTGTCCCATAATGTGCAGTCTAGGTGGGTTAGTTATGGTAAATTTTGGGACTGGGGAGTTGGGGTGCTCTTTGAAGGGTGGCTGCAGACTCAATGGGCCAAATGATGTTTACCTCCACTGTCAGGATTCTGTGAATAATTTTTCTGATCTTTAGCGTGTAAATTTTTCCATCAGACACCATGCTAGGACAAACTAAAATTCTCACTTGCAAAGACTCAGCCAATAATGACACTGTAGCTAGAGAGGAAATGGTACAAAAGAGTAATCCCAACTCAGTTGCCACCTCTCACACCCATGGCATCACCTCTTCAGATGCAATATGTGGACTGAGTGATCAGCTAGAACTACGCTTTTGCTATGGTGAAGGTGGCTAAGATCCTGAATCAGACAATGGGAGTTGAAAATTACTAAAGCTCATGGCTTGAAATTATAGTTTATTCCTCCACAGAGTCATGGACATGTGAAACAGATTTCACTAAAGCAATTTTCACAATGATTTAACTTTTAACTAAACCTATATTGCTTTAAAATGGTCTGAACTGAGGATAGCAACCATCACATCCTGTAGGCTTGACGAGTGTGTTAATTTTCTTTAAATATGAGGGTAGGACGTATTAATTGAGAGTTCACATCTTCGTAGGCTTCATGTCTAGTCAGGTTCCAGCAGCAGAGACCCAAACATTCTGCCTCTGATGTGCTGTGAAATGCACCAATGAAGAACAACTAAGGGGAATTTGAGATTGCTCAAATATTTGGTTTGATTTGCCTTCAAGGAATTTGGAGGAAATTTAAAGAATGGGGAGATGGTGGTCTAGCAGTATTCTTACTAGATTTTTATTGTGTCAGACACCCAGGTAATGTTCTGGGGTCAATACAATGTGGAGCTGGAGGAACACAGCAGGTTAGCCAGCATCAGAGGAGCAGGATAATTGACATTTCGGGTTTGCACCCTTCATCAGGACTGGGGATGGGGAAGGGAGCTCAGAAATAAATAAAGGGAGGGTGGTGGGACTGGGAGAAGGTAGGTGGGATGGTGCAGGTAAGGGGTTGTGGAGATAGGTCATGGGAGGAGTGGGGCAGATAGGTGAGAAAGAAGATGGACAGGTTGTGCCAGGTCAAGGAGGCAGGGATGAGAGGGGTGGGTTAGACATGGGATGAGGCCGGGAGGGGTGGGGAGGTTATGAAACTGGTGAATTCTATGTTCAGGCCATTGGGCTGTAAGCTCCTGAGGCGGAATATGAGATGGTGTTCCTTTAGTTTGCGTGTGGCGTCATTGTGACACTGTAGGAGGCCCAGGATAGACATGTCACCGAGGGAGTGGGAGGGGGAGTTAAAATGGTTAGTGACCAGAAGGTGTTGTTGATTATTTTGTACAGAGTACAGATGCTCCACGAAACAGTCCCCGAGTCTGTGCTTGGTCTCACCGATGTAGAGGAGGCCACATTGGGAGCAACAGATACAGTAGACCAGGTTGGAGGATGTACAGGTGAATCCCTTTCATATTTGGAAAGATTGTTTGGGGCCTTGGACAGAGGTGAGAGGGGAGGTGTAGGGGCAGGTATAGAACTTCTTGCAGGGAAAGGTGCTGGGTGTGGTAGGGTTAGTGGGGAGTGTGGAGCGGACGAGGGAGCCGTGGAGTGATTGGTCCCTATGGAAGACAGATCAGGGTGGGGAGGGAAATATATCTTTGGTTGTGGGGTTGGATTGCAGGTTGCGGAAGTTGATGCGCTGAATGCGGAGGTTGGTGGGGTGAGGACCAGGGGAATTCTGTCTTTATTTTTGTTTGGGGGGTTAGGGTTTGAGGGCAGAAACATGGGAAATGCAAGAGATGCAGTTGAGGGCATTATGACACACAGGAGGAGGAATGATGAGGTCCTGGAAGCAGGAGGACATCAGGGATGTCCAGGAACGGAACGCTCCACCTTGGGAGCAAATGCAGCAGAGGCGGAGCATGGGATCGCATCCTTGCAGGAGGGTGGGTGAGAGGAGGCATAGTCCAGGTAGCTGTGGGAGTCAGTGGGTTTGAAATAGATGTCAGTGCAGAGACAGTGACCAGAGATGGAGACGGAGAGGTCCAGGAAGGGGAGGGAGGTGTCGGAGATGGCCCAGGTGAACTTGAGGTTGGGGTGAAAGGTTTTAGTAAAGTTAATGAACTGTTCAAGCTCCTCAAAATAGAATTCCGGTTTCATAATCTCTCCACCCCTGGCCTCATCCCATGTCCAATCCTCCCTCTCATCCCTGCCTCCTTGACTTGACACAACCTGTCCTCTTCTTTCTCACCTATCTGTCCCACCCTTCCCATGACCTATCTCCATAATCCCCTACCTACATCCACCTATCACCATCCCACCTTCTTTCCCCCAGTCCCACCCCCTCCCTTTATTTATTTCTGACCTCCCTTCCCCCTCCCTAGTCCCGATGAAGTGTGTAAACCCGAAACGTCAACTTTCCTGCTTCTCTGATGCTGCCTGACCTGCTGTGTTCCTCCAGCTCCATACTGTACTGACTCTGACTCCAGCATCTGCAGTTCTAGTTATCTCTTAATGTTCTGGGGTCTTAGGTTCAAATCTCGCTCTGGCAGGAATTCAATTTTTTTAAAAAAATAAAAATCTGGAATTAGGTGTCAACCATGAAACCATTGTTGGTTGTCAGGGTAAAAAAAGCTATGTAGCACACTCATGCACTTTAGAGAAGGAAGTTGCTGTCTTTACCCGGTCTAGCCTATTTGTGACTCCAGACCCACAGCAACATGGTTGACTTGCAACTGCCCCCTGGGCTGTTCGGGATAGGCAAAGTGATGCCCATATCTTGTGAATGAATTAAAACAATATTGAGGCAGGGTCAAGTGTATAATGTAGGAAGTTGTACCATATTCTGTGGAACGAATGAATGAATGGATTTGATTGAATGAATGGCAGTTTCACATCCCAGCCACTTGTTGCATTTTAAGGAGACAGGCATTCTCTGCAGAGCGGAATTTATGACAGTCTAACCTCTGGAGGACAATTGCCGAAATGTTTTCTCTCGGTAGCTCTGGAGCCGTGAGCAGTGACAACAGAGAAGGAAGTCACTTTTCAGCTTGATTGGATCTCCAGGAGAATTACAGCTGACTAGCCCTCAGAGGAACCACAGATAGCCTCAGGAGAAATAATATTCTTTGAATACATCTCTGATTAAACTGATTCAGAAAAGAGCAGCTGATTGTAGAAGAATCAGATTATACTCCCTTTCTTTACTTCTCCTCATTAATTCAAACTGAGGCAATTCTTTAAAAAATGCATTATGAATTATACCCTTGGCTAGTTTCCTAAAAAAAATGTTTAAACACATAATCTATACAGTACAAAGAAAACTCTACAAACACAATGGGTTTCTTCATTACTCAGTGCTGCCGACATTAATCTTCACTGTACTATCCTGTATGCTACTCGTTATTAGAGACAGACTTTATTTTCTACTTTATCTCTGCAGTGGAGGCAGGAATCTAGGACTGCCATTTTAAATTTATAAGCATCATAATATTTGACAGCAAGTGACAATAAATTTGCATGATTGAAAAGGAAACAAAGAGCAATATTTAAGATAAAATGTTCATAAGTGGACAGAGTACACTCCACTTCCTCATCTAAATCATAAATATTGCTTGTAAATAGCTGAGGTCCAAGCATTGATTCTTGCAATACTCTAATACTTGTAGCCTGCCAACCTCAAGATGTCCCATTTGTCCCTACTGTTTTCTGCCCAATGAATCATTCCTCAAACCATATTAATATGTTACTCCCCAATCTGATGAGTCCCAATTTTGAGAATTAACCTCTGGTGTGGCACCTTATCCACTTCTTTTCACAAAAATCCAAATATATCATGTCCACAGAGTGCCCTTTATCCATCTGAAAAATCACATCATCAAAAAATCCCAACAGATTTGTCAAACATGTTTTCCTTTTCAATACCGTTAATATGATTTTCTAAATGTCTTTCACTGCATCCCTAATAACAGGCTCCAACATTATGCTGATTATTAACAGCAGGGAAGTGGTATGCATTTCCTTGAGTTCTCCCTTTCTCCTCTTCGAAATCGGAAGGTTTTCTTTGTTACTTTCTAATGATTGGGAGCTGTTCCAGAGGGACAGGGATCCTGGATCCTGAAAGATCAAAATGGACTCATCCACTATTTCTTCAGTTACTTCTAGGATGCAGAATGTTAAGTCCAGGAAATTTGTTACCACTTCATCGCTGTCCAGCCATGAATTCTGAAGTTTTTGTGTAAAGATATGATGCTTGGGTCTGGACAAATGCTAACAGGCTATAATACATAAGTAGGGGCAGCACGGTGGTTAGCACTGCCGCCTCACAGCGCCAGGAACCTGGGCTCGATTCCACCCTTAGGTGACTGTCTGTGTGGAGTTTGCACATTCTCCCCGTGTCTGCGTGGGTTTCCTCCGGGTGCTCCAGTTTCCTCCCACAGTCCAAAGATGTGCAGGTTAGGGTGACTGGCCATGCTCAATTGCCCAAAGTGTTCAGGGATGTGTAGATTAGATAGGTTTATAGGGGGATGGGTCTGGGTGGGATGCTCTGAAGTTCGGTGTGGACTTGTTGGGCTGAAGGGCCTGTTTCCACGCTGTAGGGGTTCTATGATTCAGTAACCTATTTGTTTTCTGAATCAACCTACTCAGAGATGTTATTACACGCCTCTGAAGCAGGTCGGACTTGAACCTGGGCCTCCTGGTCCAGGAGGTAGGGACCCTACCACGGTGCCACAAGACGGTAAAGAAAGAAGCCTCTTGCCCATTATTTTTGGGTTAGGGAAGTTAAATGCATTTGCTATGAGAACCCAGGATTGAACCAGGGACCTTTAGATTTTCAGTTGAATGCTCTCCCAACTAAGCATTCAGTAATAATAGTGAATTATCAAGTGATTCAATGTTTTCTAAGTGATTGTATATTTTCTTGGCAAAGTCTGACAGCAGAATCAAATTTTCAATTATTTTGAGATCTCAATCTGTATAGAGAGAAATGTACTTTCTACGTTTTTCCATCTCAGTCTAAATGGGAAGCCTATCAATCAGACTTTAGACGGTTAGCAGGGAGGAGGCTTCCAATGACTACTCAGCAACAACATTCTTCTGCATACGATTCCCTTCACCCCTAACATTCACATCTCTCTCGACCCAGTCATGCCATTTTGGTCCTTCACCACTATGGTAAACTCAAGATCAAAACTCAAAGTCAAGACAACAAATTCCACACCCCTCTTGCTCTCCAAAACCAAATGTTGTTGCCCATACAGTGTAATAAATGTCCCATTCTAATTGTCCTCTTCCTTCCTTTGCATCACTTGCAAAAGTATTGAACCAACCCTCTTTTTTCATTCTTTGCAAACAGACTTCTTTCAATCCTAACCTCAGAAAGGAAACATTAATCAAACATTAATTAATTAAAAATTGATCTTCACTTTGGACCTTAGGTTTATGTATAAGCTTGACTGATGGAATGAAACCAAGCGGCTTTCTGCTTATAAAAGTCCTTGTGATAATTGTGTCTTTTGAGTGTAGTTTCAAACCATGGACCACGTGGAAATCCCATTGGGAAAAGATGCGCAGGCGGTTAATGCACAATCGGCCCTTTTATATCTTCACACATTGTCCCTTATGTGAAATGAGCATGAAAATCTCAACCTAACTCATTGAGAGCACTTGACTGCACAATCTTACTCAACAAGGAAGAGTAAAGCTTCTCTTCTGAGGTTGGAATTGAAGGAAGTCTGTTTGAAAAGAATGAAAACAAAAGGGTTGGTTCAATACTTGCGCAAGTGATGCGAAACAAAAATGCACTGAGCCAGTCAATGCAAGACAGGTGGTTTCAATTGGAAAGTAGAGTACATCAGTTTGAAGTATACCCTGAGGGCTTTCATCTTACAGACAATTGGATAGAAGACATTGATTAGCTTTTGCTTATTTATTCAAAGGATATTAATGAGTCAATATAGCCAAAGTCAGTATTTATTCACCATCACTTGGTCACCTTTTTGGATATGACTGAACAAGCTTGTTAGGCTATTTCAGCAGCGGGTACTTAACCACATTGCTGTGGGTCTGTAGTCACATGTAGGCCATGCTGGTCCAGAATGGCTGATTTGGCCTTCATAGCAAGGGGATTTGAGTACAATAGCAGGGATGCATTGCTGCAATTGTATGGGGCCTTGGTGTGACCTCACCTGGAGCATTGTTTGCAGTTTTGTTCTCTTTATCTGAGACTACGGAGAGAATGCAATGAAGATTTACCAAACCAATTCTTGGGATGGAAGGGCTGACATATGAGGAGAGATTGGATCAGTTAGGATTGTATTCAATGAAATTTAGAAGAGTGAGAGGGGATCTCATGGACATCTATAAAGTTCCAACAGGAAGGATGTTCTCAATGACGGGGAGAGCAGGGTCAAGAACCAGGCATCACACTCTCAGGATACAGGATAGTCCATTTAGGACCGAGATAAGGAGAAATTTCTTCACCCAGAGAGTGGTGAGCTTGTGGAGTTCTCTGCCATGGAAGGAAGTTGAAGCCAAAATATTGAAAGCTTTCAAGAAAGCGTTAAACATTGTTATTAAGGCTAATATGATCAAAGGGTATGGGGGAGAAAGTGTGAACAGGTTATTGAGTTGGATGATCAGCTATGATCATAATGAATGACAGAGCAGGTTCAAAGGGCTGAAAGGCCTACTCCTGCTCTTATTTCCTTTCTTAAAAGACCTCTGGAGCTTTGACAATAATCCATGCAGTCAGCGCTTTCATTGTTCATTTTTTACTTTCAGGTTTCTTTCAATGAATTGAAATTCTCTTGCTGTCATGGTGGGATTTTAACTCTGTACCGTCGAGTAATAGAACCATTGTGCCACCATACCCCCACCATTCCTGGTGCTCCATGAGCAGATAAAACTTACCAAGGGGGAGTTGCTAGTGATCTGTTTAATCAACTTGTCACATAATGGGAATGAAATGCCCCTACAGTGGCCAAGCAAAACTTAAAAAATAGGAGCAGGATTTGGCCTTTTGGCCGTGTATGGCCATTCTGCCTTTCAACAAGATTGTGGCTAAACTTTTACCTCAACTCATTCTTGCTGCGTTTGTTCCACAATTCCTTCAGTGCCCAACAATCTGTTAATCACTGAATTAAATAGAATTCAATGATTAAGCTTGCACAGCTGTCCAGGCAAAGCATTCCAAAAATTTCTTTCAGTGAAATATTGCTCCTCATCTCAGTCCTAAATGGCATATTCTGAGACTGTGTCCAATATCACAAATTCTCCAGGCAAGGGAAGCGTTTCTATGCATTTAGCCTTGTCAAGCCCCCTACAAATTTTATATTTCACAAATTTCATTTCTCATGGAATTCAAGTGCAGAGAAAAATGTTAAGTGTAATGCCAATGTAGCATTGCAGCAGGTAACAGAGAAAAGACCGCATATCTCCTGCTGAGAAACCACATGCTCAGAACCATATGCTTCTCTTCTTCCATTAAGATCATGTCCATTGCCAGGGCATTTCAGCTCCTCAGTCCTTCTCAATGCAGGGATCACAAAGATTCAGGAGTAGTGAAGCTGACAGCGCTTTGCTGAAATCCAGTGCAGAGTATAATACGAAATGTGTAACGAGAAATTTTGAAAATTGCTATTACGTTCCAGAAATCACAGTTACCTTTAAAAATTTCATTCATGGGAAGTGGGCATTGCTGGCTGGTCCAGCATTTATTGTCCATCTTTAATTGCCCTTGAGAAGATGTTGGTAAGATGCCTTCTTGAACTATTACAATTGTGTGGTGTAAGTGCACACAAAATGCTAACAGGCAGGAAGAGATTTTGACCCAGCAACGGTTCAGGAACAAAGATACAGTTCAAATTCAGGGTGGGTATGGCTCAGAAGAGAGTTTGGGTGGTAGTCCCCTGCACCTACTGTCCCCTTCCTTCTGTGTGGTAGAGATCACAAGTTTGGAGGGAGCTGTTGAAGGACCCTTGCTGCATTGAGGCAGGGCATCTTGTAGATGGTGCACACTGACATTGTACATTAGTTGTGGAAGTAATGAACATTGAAGATGGTGGATGGGGTGTAAATCAAGAGAGCTGTTTCTTTGTGGATTTTGTTGGACTTCTTTAGTGTGGTTGGACTTGCATTGATCCAGGCAAAGTGGAACTGACCTGTGGCTTGTAGAATGCAGACAGATTTTGGGGAATTGGGAGGTAAGTTACTCAGAACTGAATTTCTAGCCTCTGACCTGCTCTTGTAGCAATAGTATTTATATGGCTGGTTCAGTTCTGTTCACCTTCTGGTTAATGGTAACCCCTAGAATGCAGACAGGGAGGGATTCAGTGTTAGTAATACCATTGAATATAAAGGGACAGTAATTGGATTGTCCCTTCTCGAGATGGTCATAGCCTGGCAATTGTATGGTGCAAATATCACTTACCACTTGTTAGCCCAAGCCTGGGATAATGGCATTTGAACACGGACTGCTTCAGTATCTGGGGAGTTGTGAATGGTACTTTGAATGCTATGAATGCTATTTTCGTATTGCCTAATTATCAGCAAATATCCCCATCACCGACCTTATAACAGAGAGCAAGTAATTATTGAAGCAGCTGAAGATAATTGAACTGAGGGCACTATCCCGACGAATCTTTTAGGGATGTCCTGTGGCTGAGATGATTGATCTCCAACAACCACAACTATCTTCCCTTGCATTAGGTATGGATTCAATCAGCAGAAAGTTTTCCCCTTGTTTTCCAATTGATCAAATTTTGCTAGGACTCCTTAACACCATGTTCAGTCACAAGCTGCCTTTATGTCAAGGACGGACACTCCCACTTCACCTGAATGATCGGCTTCATGCTTTTTTTTGCTGTAATTCTATAATTCTACTGACCAGAATGATGAAAGAGATTCTTAATGAGTACAACTTACAGGAAGATTATGGCTGCACGCAATTCAACTTGTTGGAATCTTTAAGATGCTACGAACAAAATTGATAAAATGGAGTCAATGGATGTAGTAGACATGGATTTTCTGAAGGCTTTGAATCAGGTTTTCTATAAGAGATTGATTTAAAAGATTAAAACACATAGAATAGGAAGCAATGTACCAGCACAAATTAAAGATTGGCTAATAGGCAGAAAACAGAGTAATGGGTGATTCTCATGTTGGTTGGTTGTGACTAGTGGGGTACCACAAGGATTAGTACTTGTGCACGAGCTCTTCGGAATGCATGTAAATGATTAACCACGGGGACAGAATTTAATATTTCCAAATTTGCAGATGATATAAAGCTAAGCAGAAATGTGAACTCTGAGGAAGAAGTAAAACAGTTTCAGGAGGATTTAGAGAGACAGTAAGTGGGGAAGAACATGACAGGTGGATTATTATGTAGAAAACTGTGTGGTTATCCCTGTTGGTTCAAGGAACAGATGTGCAGAGTAATTCTTAAATGGTAAGAGGTTAGAAGGTGAAGATTACAAAAGGACTTTGTCAATAAGTCACTGAAGTCTGAAATGCAAGTGTAGCAAGCTATTAGGAAAGATAATGTAATGTTAGACTTTATGACAAGAGGATTTGAGTACAGGAATAATGAAGTCTTTCTTCAATTGTAAAGGAGCTTAATTATACTGCATCTGGAGGGCTGCATGCAGCTTTGGTCTCCTTATCTCATGAAAGACATTACTGTCATGGAAGGAGTACAAAAAAGGATCACATGACTTGTTCCTAGAACTGAATTTCGAGCCTCTGACCTGCTCTTGTAGCAATAGTATTTATATGGCTGGTTCAGTTCTGTTCACCTTCTGGTCAATGGTAACCCCTAGAATGCAGACAAGGAGGGATTTAGTGATAGTAATGCCATTGAATATAAAGGAACTGTCTATGAAGAGAGACTGGGTAAACTGAGTCTGTATTCTCCCAAGTTTTGAAGAATGAGAGGTGATCACATTGAAACCTGCAACACCCTGACAGAATAAATGCAGGAAAGATGTTTCCCCAGTTTGGAAAGTCTAGGACCAGGGGACATGATTTAAAAATTACAAACATGCCTGTCAGGACCAACATGAAGAGGATTTCTCTTTACTCAGACAGTTGAGAATCTTTGAAATCCTCTATCCCAGAGAGCTGTAAAAGTTTATTCTTAGTGTGTATTTAAAATATTATTGTTAGATTTTTGACTGTAATGACTTAAATGTTTATGATGTGGAGGTGCTGGTGTTGGACTAGGTTAGACAAGGTCAGAAATCACACAACACCAGGTTATAGTCCAACAGGTTTATTTGAAAACACAAGCTTTCGGAGCCTCAGTCCTTCTTCAAGTGTTAGAGAGAGAGGTAGTATCAGACACAGAATTTACAAGTAAAAGATCAAAGGTTCACATCATTGATGAGGATGTACTAAACAAATCTAAGTTGCTGTTAAATCTTTAATCAGTTAGAAGGTTTTAATTGATTAATATGTATATGTAAATCCCTGAATTCCTTTCAAGTCATGTCCTGAGAGAACTAAAGGTTTTATCAGTATAAAGAATGGGTGACATTTTAGGTCAGACAATGCATGTTAGGTGTGAGGCGAGAAGTGGAGGCCTGGGGAAGATCTTGGCGAGGTGCTGATTGTCATCGATAATGTGTTGAAGGCTACGAAGAACATGGCGTAGTTTCTCCACTCCCGTGAAGTACTGGATGATGAAGAGTACCCTATCGGTCATATCCCGCTTCTGTTTTCTGAGGACGTCATTACGGTTTTTCGCTGTGGCCCATTGGAACTGGTGATTGACAAGTTGAGCATCGTATCCTGTTCCTATGAGGGCGTCCTTCAACACCTTCAGGCGTCCGTCATGTTCCTCCTCATCCAAACAGATTCTGTGTATGCATAGGGCTTGTCCGTAGGGGACAGCTGTTTTAATATGTTTAGGGTGGAAGCTAGAGAAGTGCAGCATCATGAGGTTATCCATAGGCTTGTCGTAGTGTGATGTACTGAGGTGTCCGTCCCTGATGGAGATGCGTCTGTCCAAGAATGAGACTGATTCTAAAGAGTAGTCCATGATAGGTCTGATTGTGGGATGAAACTTGTTAATATCAGTGTTTCCTTGCCATGAGTCCAGAGGAAGAAAATGTCATCAATGTATCTGGTGCATAACATTGGTCGGAGGTTCTGTGCAGCAAAGAAGTCTTGTTTGAACCCGTGCATGAAAATGTTGACATATTGCGAAGCAAATCTGGCTGTTCCCTTTGTCTGAATGAAGAACTAGCTGTCGAAGGGGAAGACGTTGTGTTTAAGGATGGAGTGGATGAATTGTAGGATGGCATCTGGAAATTGGCAGTTGGTGGTATTGAGTGACGGAGGCTGTTGCAGCAATGCTGTCATAGTGGGGGATTCTGGTGTAGAGTGCCAAAACATCCATTGTGATAAGGAATATTCCTGGTTTGACTGGTCTGTGGGTGCTGAGTTTCTGTAAGAAATCTGTAGTGTTGCGACAAAAGCTGGGGGGGTTCCCTGTACAATGGGTTTTAAGGTACCTTCGACATAGCCAGAGAGGTTCTCACACAAGGTCCCATTGCAAGATGTGATGTGTGTTGGCTTTGTGTATCTTTGGAAGGTGGTTGAAGTCCTGTACGCGTGAATTACATGGGATGAGAGTGCGTAGGGTACTCTGAAGGACTGCATCAAAAGCCTTGACCAGTCTGTTCAGTTGACAGATGTGTTCTTTGTTCGTACCGGCAGGTAGTCGTCTGTGGTGTTCCTGGTTGTTCAGCTGTCAGTACACTTCCTTGCAGTAGTCCATTCTATTTTAAATGACAATGGCTCCTCCTTTGTCTGCTGGTTTGATGACAATGTTGCAATTGGTCTTGAGAGCACAGACAGCATTGCGTTGTGCCTGGGTGACGTTTTGCACTACCTTGTGAATGTAGCTGATTAAATCCGGCGTTCACGCTTGCTCTGATGGCTTGGGAATACCTATCAAGCCCCAGGCAATGGCCCTCTGGAGGGGTCCAATATTTTGCCATCTTTGCTTTCTTTGCACGCTCCCCCATGGATCTCTCTGTCAACTGATCTGATTCATTGGTTGTCTCATTGGGCTGACTGCCTGCATCTTGGAAGAATTCCCGGACTCTCACACGTCTGATGAATTGCTTTATCTCTGCTGTGAGATCAATGGAGTCCATTTTGGTGGTGGGGCGGAAATTGAGTCCTCAGCTGAGAACTTTGATCTCGTCTGGTTGGAGGATATGGTCAGATAAGTTGACAATGGATTTTCCCGTGGTGGTACCGCTTTCAACTGTGGTACCAGGGGAGACTTGGTTATTGCTGGTGGAGATGCCAAGTTTCTCCAATTTCTTTTTCTTGGTGTGCATGTAGGTGGTGCAGTTCTGTTGCCTCGTCTGCTTGGCAGTGTCTCGTAGCTGTACTGCTGTATCTTGAGAGCAAGCTGAGAATATGGAATCGATCTCGATTTCAAGGTTACGGCGCTTGGTGTAGAGTTGCTGTACGAGATGATCGAGGAGTTTGTGAGAGGTGTGACGACAAAGTCTCTGAGTGCAATCAGTGTTGTAGGTCGATTGATGAGGTTTGTGATCTGTAGTCCTTTCGGGATCTTTTGTGCTTTCTCGCATTTCTGTCGAAACTTAATGTTGGTGCCGATATGTGTGATCTTCCTGGAGATCCCCTCCACTTTGAGCCAGCAGTTGGTGGTGTCGATGGCAGCCATGATGTGGAGGTGCCGGTGTTGGACTGGGGTGGGCAAGGTCAGAAATCACATGACACCAGATTATAGTCCAACAGAGATAGTAGAAACTGCAGATGCTGGAGAATCTGAGATAACAAGGTGTAGAGCTGGATGAACACAGCAGGCCAAGCAGCATCAGAGGAGCAAGAAAGCTGATGTTTCATGCCTAGACAGCCTATTCTCATTTCTGAAGAAGGATCTAGGCCCGAAACGTCAGCTTTCCTGCTCCTCTGATGCTGCTTGGCCTGCTGTGTTCATCCAGCTCTACACCTTGTTATCTCTATAGTCCAACAGGTTTATTTGAAAACACAAGCTCTTGGAACCTCAGTCCTTCTTCAGCTAAAACGTCACCTCTTCTTTACACTGATAAAACCTTTAGTTCTCTCAGGACCATAAACGTTTATGGGGATAGTGTGAGTAAAAGGAATTGAAATGTTCAATCAACCATCATTGTATTAAATAATGGAGCAGGCTCGACAGGTTGAACAGCCTATTCCTGTTCCTCTTCTGCCACTGGTCATGGCCCACAACACCTCATGGATTCCCAGTCTTGAATGACTAGATCAGTTCGAAATCTATCCCATTCCGCAGGATGGTAGCTCCATGCAATGTGACGGAGGATGTCCTCAATGTGAAGACAAAATCTCATCTCCACAAAAGTTGTGCAATAGGCATAACTATCATTGCTGATGTGGATAGAGACATCTGCTATGTGTAGACTGGTGAGAACAAGGCCAATACATTTTTTCCTCTTGTTGATTCCCCACCATCATCCTTTAGGACATGTCCCATTGGTTAGTCGTAATATTAATGAGCGAGACTGGTTGATTGACTTTGAGGACCCTACCCATAATACATTGTAGTTGTATTGTTTTGAGTCTAAGTAATCTCTGAACCTTCTATATTAATCATGCCAACAGGCGATTAGCAAATACCCTGCAGAACTCTTAAATTTAAACTGGAATGGAGAAACAAGCATAAGCTACTCTTTCAAGAGGGAGCAGGCTATGACTGGGGAAGAAACAGCATCACGTTGAAATGAAGTATATTTAAAGATAACACATGTAATTTCCGGAAATAGTTTTGATTCCCTGAGAGGTCTGGGGAGGAATTTCCCAGTATTGTTTCCATTGATGGCTGTGATTTTTTTGATCTTCTCTTGATAATACTGTCTACCGGATGGGGAGCAAGGAAGTGTTGATCATGATGTTGGAGCATTGCAGGCTTTTTCTCTTTACTCGTTCATTGGGCGTGGGCATCATTGGCAAGACCGATTTTTTTTGCCCATTCCTAGATGCCCTTGAACTGAGTGGCTTGCTAGGGCCATTTCAGGGGCAGTTAAGAGTCAATCACATTCCTGTGAGTCTAGAATCACATGTAGAGCAGACTGGGTAAGGGCAGCAGATTTCCTGTACATCCATACCTGCCACCACACCCACCCAAAAGCAAAGCATCATCAACAATCCTTCATTAAAGGATAATGATCAATAAGAATTGTCATAGTCACCATTTCTGAGGCGAGCTTTCAATTTCATATTTATTAAATAAATTCCACACACAACCCTGACCTGGAGCTATATCGCCATTCTTCAGTGTTGCTGGATCAAAATCCTGGGACTCACTCCTTAACAGCACTGTGGGTGTAGCAATACCACATGGACTATGCCAGTTCAAAAAGGTAGCTCAACATCTCATCCTCAAGGGCAATTAGGGACGGGCAATAACACAGCGGCTCGGTGGTCAGCACTGCAGCCTCACAGGGATACGGGTTCGATCCCAGCCTCAGGTGACTGTCTATATGGAGTTTGCACATTCTCCCCATGTCTGCATGGGTTTCCTCCAGGTGCTCCTGTTTCCTCCCACAGTCCAAAGATGTGCAAGTTAGGTGGATTGGCCGTGGGAAATGCAGGGATTACAGAGATAGGGTAGCAGGGCGGGATACCCTTCAGAGGGGTGGTGTGAACTCAATGGGCTGAATGGCCTGCTTCCACGCTTAGGGATTCTATGATTCAGTAATACAATAAATGGTGGACTGACCAATGCTCACATCCCATGATTGAATAAAGGAAAAAGAAAAATGTCTATCATGTTAAGATTTGAAACCTTATCTCCAAAGCATTACCCTGGGTTTACTAGAATATAAGGCTAGGGACGCTATCATGCCACCATCATTTTCCCTCATTTTGGAGGCTGATGGACCAGCTGCTCTTTTCCTGGCCATTGCTGGCAGTGCAGCAGCACGGTGGCTCAGTGGTTAGCACTGCTGCCTCACAGCACCAGGCGCCTGGGTTCAATTCCACCCTTGGGCGACTGTCTGTGTGGAGTTTACAAGTTCTCCCTCTGTCTGTGTGAGTTTCTACTGGGTGCTCTGGTTTCCTCCCACAGTCCAAAGATGTGCAGGGTAGGTGGATTGGCCATGCTAAATTGCCCATAGTGTTCCGGGATGAGTGGATTAGGTGAGTTATAGGGGGATGGGGCTGGGTGGGATGCTGTGAGAGTTGGAGTTGGAGTTGGAGTTGGAGTTGGTGTGGACTTGTGGGCCGAACAGCCTGTTTCCATACTGTAGGGAATCTAAGTAAATCCCTTTGTTCTTTCGGGGATATGAAGCTCTATAAACTAGTAGCATGGATTTCGGCTGATGTGTTGCAGAAACAGAGTAAATCAGCTATGTACAAATTTCCACACAAGAAAACAGCAATATGCCCCCAATTAACACTTGCTGACCTACAAAAAAATTCAGATTTGTCAGGTGATTCACATTAAAAGATATTTGACATGCTCCAGAAATGTCTCCAGTACAGCAGGTTTAACTTCAGCCTCAAATTAAATACGTGGTGATGCACTTTGGAAGAAGTAACAAGACAAGGGAGTATTCAATGAATACAGCACACTATCCAATAGAAGACAGAGGGTGGTAGTAGATGGAAAGTATTCACCCTGGAGCTCGATGACCGATGGTGTTCTGTAGGGATCTGTTCTGGGACCTCTGCTCTTTTGCCAATGACACGAAGGTTGGTGGAGTTGTGGACAGCGTGGAGGGCTGTTGTAGGTTGCAATGGGACATCGGCAGGATGCTGAACTGGGCAAAGAAGTGGCAGATGGAATTCAGCCCAGAAAAGTGTGAAGTGATTCATTTTAGAAGGTCGAATTTGTATGCAGCATACAGGGCTGATGGCAGGATTCTTGGCAATGTGGAGGGACAGAGGGATCTTGGGGTCTACGTCCACAGATACCTCAAAGTTGCCAACCAAGCTGATAGGGCTGTAAAGAAGGCATATTGTGTGTTGGCTTTTATTGGCAGGGGGATTGAGTTTAAGAGACATAAGGTTATGCTGCAGCTCTATAAAACCTTCGTTAGACCACACTTGGAAAATATAACAGCACCTCATATTCTGCCTTGAGAAGCCTACAACCCATTGGTCTCAATGTGGACTTTACTAGCTTCAAAATCTCCCCACCCCAATCTCATCCCAAGACCAGCCCCTCTCATCCCCGCCTCCTTGACCTGTCCGTCTTCTCTCCCACCTATATGCCCCTCCTCTACACTGACCAACCCCCATCCCAACTCCCTACCTACACTCACCTTTACTAGCTTCATCCCTGCCTCCTCGGCCTGTCCGTCTTCTCTCCCACCTATCTGCTCCACTATCCACCTTCTATCATCGCCCCCCTCTCTATTTATTTCAGAGCCCCCTTCCCCTCCCCCATTTCTGAGGAAGGGTCCAGACCCGAAACATCAGCTTTCCTGCTCCTCTGATGCTGCCTGACCTGCTGTGTTCCTCCAGCTCCACACCTTGTTATCTCAGACTCCAGCATCAGCAGTTCCTACTATCTCTTGGAATATTGTGTTCAGTTCTGGTCACCTCATTATAGGAAGGATGTGGAAGCTTTAGAGAGGGTACAGAGGAGATTTACCAGGATGCAGCCTGGACTGGAGGACAGGGCTTATGAGGAAAGGTTGAGGGAGCTAGGGATTTTCTCATTGGAGTGAAGAAGGATGAGAGGTGACTTGATAGAAATGTACAAGATGATGAGAGACATAGATAGAGTGGATAGCCAGAAACCTTTTCTCAGGGTGGAAATGGCTATCATGAGGTGGCATAGTTTTAAGATGATTGGAAGAAGGTATAGGGGAGATGTCAGAGGTAGGTTCTTTACAAAGAGAGTGGTGGGTGCATGAAATGCACTGCCGGAAGTGGTGGTAGAGTCAGATACATTAGGGGTATTTAAGCGGCTCATGGATAGGCATATGGATGATAGAAAAATGAAGGGTATGCAAGTTAATTTGATTTTAGAGTAGGATAATAGGTCAGCACAATATTGTGGGCTGAAGGGCCTGTACTGTGCTGTACTGTTCTATGTTCTATGTTCTACAAAGCTCAGAGGACCAGAGGGATCTTGAGGGGCTTGTCCACTGTTCCCTGAAGCTGGATGGAGAAGTTAAAAGGGTAATTAAGAAGGCAGACAGAACACTTGTCGTTATCAGTGATGGCCTAGATTATAAAGCAGGGAGATTATGTTGGAGCTGTACAGAAGTTTGATTAGGACAGAGCTGGAGAATTGCACTGAGTTCTGGTCATCTCATTATAGGAAGGATGTGATTGCACTGGAGGAGGTATGGAGGAGATTCACCTGGGTGTTGCCTGGGAAGGAACATTTTAGCTATGGATAGAGGCTGGACAAGCTTGGGCTGTTTTCTTTAGAGCGGAGAAAGTTGAGGAAGGAGGTGATTGAGGTGCATAAGTTTGTGAGGGGCATGGACAGTTTAGGTAGGAATCAGTTGCTCCCCTTAGCTAAAGAGTCAATAACAAGGGGGCATAAATTAAAGATGAAGTACAGAAGGTTTAGGGAAATTTGAGGAAAAAAATTTCACCCAGAGGATGGTGGGAATAATCCATAGCCTGGGACGGCAGTAGAGGTGGGAAACCCCACAATCTTTAAAAAGTACTTGGACAACACTTGAGCTGTCATAACTATAGGAAAGGTGCTGGAAAGTGGGATTGATGTAGAAAGGTCAGCACAGATTCAATGGGCTGAAGGGCCTCTTCCGTACTGTATGATACTATGATCCTCTCCAGGGCTATATTTGAGTTGAAAATTTGAGTTGTTTCTGTTACAGTCCTGCAGAAAAATCCCAAAAATACCCTTGGGCAGTGATCAAAATTCTATCCCTGAAATTGCAAGGTTGTAGTCAATTGTTAAAATTAAGAAGTCAATTGCAAGGTCTTCTTTAGAGAAAGAATGGTTAATTTTATTATTTACCAGCCCAAGAAAAATGATACAACACATCATCAAACACACACAAATGCAGGTAAATGGGAGAGTGTGTAGTACACAGAGGACACATTATATGCAGTTTATAAATTCCTTGGAGTCTTTGAGCTGTTACAGTTGAACTTGAAACCACAGTTGTTTAATTAATGTCTTGTATCCTCAGTAGTAATGAAATTCGTAGAATCTTTGAGTTCTCAGTGAATGGCTGCTTCTGGGATTTGTTTTTGTCTCTGGTGCTGGCTTTTGAGATGTTGAAAAGGTATTAGGAAGCAAATGAGTCTTCCAAATCTTGCTGAAGCCAAACCATTTTTTCCTTTCTATCTGCCGCACTGCCAACCAGCTCCTGAAATATGATTCATTTCAGTATTCCTAAATCTGGTTCCATTGTCTTTCTAAGCAGACTAGTTGCAGGAAATGATTTCATGCCCAATATATGCAACTTCTCATACAAGTGTAAATCACTTGTTTCAGAGATAGTAGGAACTACAGATGCTGCAGAATCTGAGATAACAAGGTGTAGAGCTGGATGAACACAGCAGGCCAAGCAGCATCAGAGGAGCAGGAAAGCTGACGGCC
>NC_063363.1:7211846-7243885 GCF_021869965.1 Rhincodon typus
GGCCGTCAGCTTTCCTGCTCCTCTGATGCTGCTTGGCCTGCTGTGTTCATCCAGCTCTACACCTTGTTATCTCTAAAATAGCAAGCTGTGCAGACTGGAATGTCCCAGGTCAATTCCTTGCTTGCAGCAGAAATTGTGTCATAGGCAATTGACCTCAAAGCCCTCAAACTACACAATGGAAGTTTAATAGCCTATTTTCCTGTACAGTGAGTAATAAGCCTTACTGTAAAGTATTTATGCATGTACCACAATTAAGAAGCATTTAAAGCTCAGGTGTGAGGGCCCATTGGTTATATAACTGCTGCCACTTGTACATGAAGAAGTGTTCCTTGAGTAAGGTAGCAACTAACAACTGTTTTCAAGGGAAAAGCAGTCAGTAAGTTCCTACCAACATTCAATAAAAAATACAGGTGGCTTGGTGGCTCAGTGGCTCAGTGGTTAGCACTGCTGCCTCACATCACCAGGGAGCCAGGTTCAATTCCACCCTTGGATGACAGTTTGTGTGGAGTTTGCACATTCTCCCCGTGTCTGCATAGGTTTCTTCCCACAGTCCAAAGTTGTGCAGGCTAGGTAGATTGGCCATGGTAAATTGCTATTAGTGTCCAGGGATGTTTAGGTTAGGTGGGTTAGACATGGGAAATGCAGGGTAGAGGAATGTGTCTGGATGGGATGCTCTTCAGAGGGGAGGTGTGGACTTGTTGGGCCAAATGGCCTGTTTCCACACTGTAGGGACTCTGTGACTCTAATATGTCAGCAGTTTCAGCATTTAGAACAGAAGAGCAGTGAAATGAATGAAAAGGTCCATGTGTGCTGCATTCCCTGAATCCTGAACTCTTAAATCATGGTCGATAACTCCATAGGGTATGACATGCTTGAAAAATCTTGCACTCATCCGTCTTGCTAATACCTTTGCAGATGTTCTACATTAGAATAAATGTGCCCTTTATGTTTAATTCATCCTGAAAATAATAACTTGTTAATTTAGTGTTAACAGCCATTTAAACACTCAACCTACAAAAAGCCTCCAATTTGAATTTCTCAATAACAGTTTTTAAATTGTAATGAAACTTCTAAATTTGGCAAACATATTTCATTGGATGTCATAAGTGATCAAAAGTCATGAAGTGGAACAATTTAAATTGCCAGACTGGAAAACAGCCAAAATTCAAATATGTTGTCAAGGAAAAACAAATAAACCCTTTCAATTCACAAACCTTTGCATAGATGGACTGCCATTAAGAGATAGTAGGAACTGCCGATGCTGGAGAATCTGAGATAACAAGGTGTAGAACTGGATGAACACAGCAGGCCAGGCAGCATCAGAGGAGCAGGAAAGCTGACGTTTCGGGTCAGGACCCTTCTTCAGACTCTTTCGATCACTAAGCCCAGAACTGAGCCTCCCAGTGCAGTAGGTAAAAGTGAAAATTAATTCACATTTGACTGTGATTTTTGTGTGACTTATTTTCATCAGCAGATCATACACAGACAATCAGCTCATGGTTGTTGTATAGGTTTACCAGATCATTACACAATATGAGTTGCTACTCATGATGAGTGTTGCTGCACTATCGCCTCTAAGCGTGGGAACCCACAGGCCCTGCTTGGTCTAACATGATAGAAGAAAACGCTTTTCTGGTCGAAACGTCAGCCTTTCTGCTCCTATGATGCTGCTTGGCCTGCTGTGTTCATCCAGCTCTGCACCTTGTTGTCTCGGATTCTCCAGCATCTGCAGTTCCTACTATCTCTTAATGTTAACAAGGTTTAGCTTATCACATGCTAGCAACCAGCGATAGGTTACATCTTAGGATGGACATTGTTACAAAGGCTTTGTGATTATAGAACTGTTCTGCCCACTATTCCACAAGATATCTTCATAGCGAATGATGCTTATGGCACTTCTCTTCCAGACTTAAGGGCAACACTGGGAGAGAGTGGGATCAGCTCTACAGAAGAGTATAGAGCACATTGCTTTTGTACAATTCCAATTTTTCTGATCTTTACACTTGCAATGAGTTGACTTAACAGACTTTCGAATTGAATGAGCAACATTTCCAGTAGCATAAGAAGGAAGTAGACCTTCTTTTGTCAACAAGTTCATTTTGTTCCATAAACTATGTCAAATTGCACCAGAGTGCCTCCCAACTGAAAATCTCTACTAACTGGGAAATATTAACATTTCCCCAAACATTTTGTACAGAAAGATTCCATTTCCAAGAGAAGATAATCTTCATTTATTCCTTTCTTTGATTGTGTGTTATTTGCACCCATAGTTTATCTTTCTTCCTTCCATATTTTTTACTCCCTTTTTCCAACAGGAGGATGAATTGGTAACTTCATCAGGAGTAATTGTGTTACTTCCTCTCAATTAGCAAAAGTCCAATCACAGCCAAAAGCAGCCTGCAAATTTTCCAACTTTAACAATGCTGTCCTATACAAACAAGCTTCATTGCTAAGGGATGGATAAGTTAGTTCTAGTCACCCTCTCACCCAAAAACAAACTTTCAAAATAGGAGCAGGAGTAGGATTCAATCCCTCAAGCATACTCTACTGCTCAATAAGGTAACATTGACCTGATAACTTCACAATTCCACTGAAACCTGATAACCAATTGCCCCCTTTGCTTATCAAGAATCTTTCTGTCACAGATGGAAAAAATTCAAAGACTTTAAGGAAGAGAGGTGTATTTAAGGTGTATTTAATGCCATATGATAATTCTTGTGATCAAAACAGACTGGTTAAGTAGAAGGCAAAGTGAAGCATTGTCTTGAGAGTTAGACATCGATGTAACATTATTTACCATACATAAATACAAAATACTGCCATACACGGTAATCATACACATACCAGGCTCTGACTTCTAGTTACATTATTCAGTGCTAAACTATCTTATTCAGAGTGATTCAGGGGGGTAGGGCTTTGTCTTATAAGGAGATATAGAGCAGTTCAGACCCATACTTTCTAGAGTTTAGAAGAATGAGAGGAGATCTAAACAAAATATATAAGATGCTAATGGGGATTGACAAAGTAGACATAGAGAGGACTGAGATGTCATAGTTTTAGGGTAAGGGGTAGCATGTGGAGAAATTACTTCTCTCAAAGAGTCATTAATCTGTGCAATTCTTGTCCCAGAGTATGATGGATGCTGGGATATTGAGTAAATTTGAGGAGAAGTTAAAAAGATTTTTAAATGCTAATGGATTGAAAGATTATGGTGTGTGGGCAGGAAAGTGAAGTTGAGGCTGAGATAAGATCAGTCATGGTCGTATTAAATGGTGGAATAGGCTTAGGAGCTGAATTGCCTTCTCCTGCTCCTGGTCCTTATGTTCTTATCCATGTCCATGTACGCATGTGAATCTTTTAGATATTTGTGCAGTCTACATTATTTTGGTTTGGTGTTCGAACTCCACCCAAATAATTCTTACTTACATTCAGTGATGTGCAGCTGCACAACATTGTCTAAAGGATGTTTGGGGGTCCTGAAGCCCTTACACAACCAGTATTTCCAGCATTGTCTGTTTCCATTTCAGATTTCTAGCATCCACAACGTTTCATTTTTACTATAATTTGGAGGTAACACTTGAGTGAGAAGTGACTTATTGCAAGTGCTTTCTGTAAGTTACATCAATGTTAATGAACCATCGACAATCCATAAAAAAGAATTCTTACATTCTTCTAATAGCAAGCTGACCACTGATTGAACGCCATTAACATGGCAGGATGGGATAGAGTCATAGAGTCCTATAGCACAGAGACAGGACCTTCGCCCCAAACTGGTTCCTACTGACTATAATGTCCATCCACGCTAAGTCCATTTCCCTGCACTTGGCCCATACCCATCTAAACCTTTCCTATCCAAGTATTTGTCCAAATGCCTTTTAAATGTTGTTAATGTACCCGCCTCAACCACTTCCGCTGGCAGCTCATTCCATATGCGTACCCCCCACCCTTTATGCAAAAAAGTTGCCCCTCAGGTTCCCATGTATTCTTTCCCCTTTTACCTTAAACTGTTGGCCTCTAGTCCTATTTGAGGCATTTGATCAAAACCCCTGATGTGTGTTAATCATCTCATGAACTATCCATAACAAACATTGAAACAAAACTCAGAATATAACTCCTGAGGGCTCAAAACTTGGAGGTTTTCTTGGCTTGATCTTCTTGAATCCATCACAGTCAAATAGTTTGAGGTTCATTATAAGATAATAAAGTGTAGAGCTGGATGAACACAGAGGGCCAAGCAGCATCAGAGGAGCAGGAAGGCTGACGTTTCGGGCCTAGACCCTTCTTCAGAAATCCGTCTGATGCTGCTTGGCCTGCTGTGTTCATCCAGCTCTACACCTTGTTATCTCAGATTCTCCAGCATCTGCAGTTCCTACTATCTTTGAAGTTCATTGTGTTGTTGGGAATGAAAAGCCCACATTGAAAGTATCCAGGGACTCCTAGTGTTAAAATACCTCATTTGCATTTATATTAGACAAATTGCTTACACGTTTTTCTTTCAATGAATCAATCAAAGCTGCTATATAAGGGAAGATGTTCTGCAGGACTTAGTTTTCGAATGTTGTGGGGAAGGTTCAATGAAGCAGCAATACAATATAAAGATTTGCATTTAAATAGCTGAGCCTTTCATTACCACCAGATGGCTGAAAGCCTTTTATAGCCAATTAAGTAGTTCTGAAGTGTAGTCACTGCTGTAATGTAGGAAACGCAGCAGCTACATTGCACGCAGCAAACATCCACAGCCAACGATGCAATAAAGAAACAGATAAATTTGCTTTTGTGATGGTCAGTGAGGGATTTGCCAGAATGCTGTGGTTAACTCTAATCATCTTGTTCAAAATAGTACCATGGATCTTTTACATCCACCTGACAGTACAGACAGTGTCAACAAGGTGCAGAGCTGGATGAACACAGCAGGCCAAGCAGCATCATAGGAGCAGGAAGGCTGACGTTTCGGGCCTAGACCCTTCATCAGAAATGGGGGAGGGGAAGGGGGTTCTGGAATAAATAGGGAGAGAGGGGGAGGCGGATAGAAGATGGATAGAGGAGAAGACAGGTGGAGAGGAAACAGACAGGGCGAAGAGGCGGGGATAGAGCCAGTAAAGGTGAGTGCAGGTGGGGAGTTAGGGAGGGGATAGGTCAGTCCAGGGAGGACGGACAAGTCAAGGGGGCGGGATGAGGTTAGTAGGTAGGAGATGGGGGTGCGGCTTGAAGTGGGAGGAGGGGATAGGTGGGAGGAAGAACAGGTTAGGGAGGCGGGGACAAGCTGGGCTGGTTTTGGGATATGGTAGGGGGAGGGGAGATTTTGAAACTTGTGAAATCCACATTGATACCATTGGGCTGCAGGGTTCCCAAGCGGATTATGAGTTGCTGTTCCTGCAACCTTCGGGTGGCATCGTTGTGTCACTGCAGGAGGCCCAGGATGGACATGTCATCTGAGGAATGGGAGGGGGAGTAACTCCCCACCTACACTCACCTTTACTGGCTCCATCCCCGCCTCTTTGACCTGTCTGTCTCCTCTCCACCTATCCTCTCCTCTATCCATCTTCTATCCGCCTCCCCCTCTCTCCCTATTTATTTCAGAACCCCCTTCCCCTCCCCCATTTCTGATGAAGGGTCTAGGCCCAAAATGTCAGCCTTCCTGCTCCTATGATGCTGCTTGGCCTGCTGTGTTCATCCAGCTCTACACCTTGTTGTCTCAGATTCTCCAGCATCTGCAGTTCCTACTATCTCTAGTACAGACAGGGTCTTGCTCCAATGTTTCATGCAAAAGACAGTATTTAAAAAGTGTTTCACTTCTTCAGTACTGCACTGGACCGTCAGACTACTGGAGGGTCGCTTGAGCAGGTTTTGAACAGACAACTTTGTGACTCAACAATGAAGAGAAAATAGATCAACATTAAATTTTACTGCTATTCCTAATGGATGCCTTCTTCTTCATTATACCGTAATAGACCAGAAAAACAAGCAGTTAGGAAACATTTGCAGAGAAAGAGCAGGGGGCGTGGAACTAATTTCAGTGGTCTTGCAAAGAGCAACCATGGACATAATGGATTAATTGGCCTCCTTCTGTAAAATATTATTCACTGTGACAGCTTACAAAAGAAATGGGATACGTCAGCACCCATGGAGCCATATTCTAGCAAGGATCTATATTCACTTGATTATAGATAACACAGTGTGGAGGAGCACAGCATCGGCAGTTCTTACTATCTATATATTCACTTGGAGATCAGGGGGAAGAAGTAGCCAAGTATCGAGGGAAGTAATATAGCTGTGTTTGTCAAGATAAAATAAGGGTATTGCATTCAATCACCAACAGCAAAAGTTCTGTGCTCAAAATCTCTTCAATGCAATTACAACTGAGAGAAAAAATTCTTTATTTTAACAAGAGATGCATGTAGCGACACTGCAGGGTTTATCTTACAGATGATCACAACTCGGTAAGCCGGTTGTGCTTAAAGTAATAAAATACTTCTATAAATCATCTTGACAGCTCTGGCCCATCAAACATTCCCACTTCCGGGTGCTCAAACATAATTTCAGTCAATTTTATCGCCATGGTTGTTTTCCATTCCTGTTGATCCCAATCCTTGTATGTCCAATCATGGCTCTCTGCTGAAGCTGCTCATTTATGCAATGATAGGAAGAGCAACAATGTCGGAGAGATTGGGCAGAATGAACACTGAGTGACGATAGAATATCAGTGTGAGGATTTGCAAATGTGAATGGTCTGATACATTGGATTACAAACTATCAGTCTTAGTACAGGCCATTCAATTCAACCAGACTATGCATTAATGCATCAAGCTTCCTCCCATCTTTCCTCACCTAAATCCGTCATGATAACCCTGTGTCCCTTTCCTCGTTTTCTTTTATTTGTTCTTGTGATTTGAGCGTTTCTGTCGAACTAAGCATTTGTTGTCCATTCCTAATGGTCGCTGAAAAAGTGCTGGTCTAGCTTTTATAAAAATATATCTATCCTATTCAGTTCAACCACTTCCTTTGGTTGTGAGTTCCACGTTGTCATCTCTCTTTGGACAATGAAATGCCTTCTAAATTTGCTTATATTAATGCTTTCTCATCTTGCTTTTCCCCATAAGACGAATCACTCCTTCTGTATCCACTTCATCAAAATCTTCCATCCTTTTAAAGACTTCTTTTAGGTCAGCCCTTCCCAATGTGGGTCAGTATCTTATAAATGGGTGCAATGCAAATAGGTGAAAGAATTTATGGAATCTTTTCCAGCACAAGCTTCTGAGAGAGGAGGATAGAAATCCAAGAAAAAGAAAAATAAGTTCTTCGGAAGACAAAGTTGATACAGTATTTAATTGTATTGATCACAGATTGGCCCTTCGAGTCATTAACAGAGTTGAATTTCATTTAATTACTAACAGAGCAATAAACATTGCTCATTCCATCAGCTAACTGGTGTTCCTTGCGGAACACTATCAAAATGAACAAAAGGTAGTGACTAGGATTAAATACATCCTTGTCTCTGCAGTTCATTGCTCATCAAACATCATTACAGTAGCTTACTTCCATCATAAATCTGTCCTTTAAATCAAAGACATTTACAAGGGATTGCAAACAAAACGATTTACACCTTTTACAACCTGAGTCAGAAATAATTTCTCGTGACTTTTTCTCCATGGATTTTGAAGAAATAACAATGAAGAAATAATATTTATGAGGTGCTTTTTTGCATAATAAAATGTCCTATGGTCTTGTCTAGAATGTGAAAGCAAAATCTGACATATTAGGGGATATTAGAGTACGCGATGAAAGGCTCAGTCAGTGATGGAGGTTATTGAGGAGAAACTGGATGAAGGAAAGAGAGACAGGGAGGTTTAGGAAGGGTCAACCACCAATAGAGGACCAATTGAAATTTGGGATGATCACGAGACCAGAAACAGAGAAAAGCAAAGATCTGAGTCAGGTGCGCCAAAGTTCTGACCAACTTAACTTAATAGTTAGCCAGGGTAAATTAGAGGGATTAAAACCTGTTCAAAGTCCTGGCTGACTATAAAACTATAACACAATCACTCATACTGACCTCCCAAATAGGTACCCAACCATTCCCCCAGCCCCATACTGGAACACTCCTCCCTAAGACCATGAGATACAGGAGCAGAGTTAGGACATTTGGCTCTGCCTTTCGGTTGTGGCTGATATGTTTTTTTTATTCGTTTGCAGGATGAGGGCATTGCCAGCTAGGCCAGCATTTATTGCCCATCCCTAATTGCTCAGAGGGTAGTTACGAGTCAACCACATTGCTGTGGGTCTGGAGTCACATGCAGGCCAGCCCAGTGAGGATGGCAGTTTCCTTCCCTAAAGGACATTAGTGAACCAGATGGGTTTCCCAGACAATTGACAATGGATTCATGGTTATCATTAGACTCTTAATTCTAGATATTTATTGAATTCAAATTCCACCATCTACTATGGCTGGATTTGAACCCAGGTCTCCAGAACATTACCTGGGTCTCTGGATTAAAAGTCCAGCAATATACCAGTAGGCCATTGCCTCCCCTATTGCTTATCCCATTCTCCTGCCTTCTACTCTTGATCATCTCACTAATCAAGAACCTATCTACCTCTGTCTTAAGTACACTCAATGACTTGGCCTCCACAGCCCTCAGTGGCATGGAGTTCCACAGATTCACCACCCTCTTGCTGAAAAAATTCCTCCTCATCTCAGTTTTAAAGGATTGTCCCTTCACTCTGAGGCTGCGCCCACGGGTCCTAGTCTCCCTTATTAGTGGAAACAGCTTCTCCAATCCACTCTATCCAGGCCTCTCAGAATTCTGTAAGTTTTGACTAGATCCCCCTCATCTTTCTAGACTCCATTGCGTTTGTCCCTTCCACCAAACACCAAATCACACTGACACCCAAGAGACAACCGAACTCCCGAACACCCAGCCCACCCTATCCTCTCACCCAGTTAACTGCTACGTCCACGCACTTACCCCTTTAGTCCATTTCCCTTTCAACAAGCAGCTAGATGAACATTTGAATGAGGAAAATCTTACTGTATCAAAGCATACAGGTTCTTTTTGTGTGCTAGCTGTGGCTCAGTTCATGGTTTTCCTACCATTGTGTCACAAGATTCTAGTTCACTCTCTACTCAAAAACATGAGCACAATAGTTAAAGCTGACCCCACAGCCTGTACTAGCAAAGTGTTGCTCTGTCTGAATTGCAGTCTTTCAGATTGTTACAAAGATAACTCAGAAAGAATATTTCTTGAAGGATTGAAGTTTTGAAGGATTAGGGAAGAATAGATTTATTTCATGCTTTATAGAAATACCTGGAGTGGTATTTCTTTGAAAGAGGTCTTTGAAAGCTCATCATGGCCATTGGAATTCTTTTGTAAACAAGGTTGTTGAAAATCACATGACTGTTGAGCACCGTTTGCTTTCTGGGAGACCTTTGCTGGGATTGTATGAATAGTGACTGGATGGATAGTGCTTTGGTATCTGAAACTGCCTGGGGACAAGAAACCTGTATGGAAGGGCTGCCCAGCTGATCTCTCCCACCTCTGAAAAGAAAACTGTCTTGTTAAGTTCAAGGTGAAACCTATTTGGCCCTTTGTAAGATTGACTGGAGGAGCTCCTCAACGTTGCATTTCTTGAGCAAACTACAAGACTCCAGAGACAACAGTGAATTAGTAGTGACTTGCTCACAAGTGTCAGAAAAGATTGGTAACAGACCTGTATACTTTATTTCAAAGATAGTAGGAGAAGAAGGGTCTAGGCCCGAAACATCAGCTTTCCTGCTTCTCTGATGCTGCTTGGCCTGCTGTGTTCATCCAGCTCTACATCTTACATAAGAACATAAGAACTAGGGGCAGGAGTAGGCCATCTGGCCCCTCGAGCCTGTCCCGCTATTTAATAAGATCATGGCTGACCTTTTTGAGACTCAGCTCCACTTACCCGCCCATTCACCATAACCCTTAATTCCTTTACTTTTCAAAAATTTATCTAGCCTTGCCTTAAACACATTCAGCGAGGTAGCTTCAACCGCTTCACTGAGCAGGGAATTCCACAAATTCACAACTCTTTGGGTGAAGAAGTTCCTCCTGACCTCAGTCCTACACCTCCTTCCTTTTATTTTGAGGCGATGCCCTCTAGTCCTAGTTTCACCTGCTAGCGGAAACAACCTCCCTGCCTCCACCTTATCTATTCCCTTCATAATCTTATATGTTTCTATAAGATCTCCCCTCATTCTTCAGAATTCTGAATTCCAATGAGTATAATCCCAGTCTACTCAGTCTATCCTCATAATCCAACCCTCTCAACTCTGGAATCAACCGAGTGAATCTCCTCTGCATCCCCTTGTTATCTCTATACTTTATTCTTTGGATTTCAGGAATAACCTTTGGCCAAAGTGCTTTCCTTAGAAAGCCAGTCTCGAGAGAGAAATCTGTTTTTTCTTCTCTCTTTTCCTGAAGTGTATGATGCATGTTTGAGTGTGTGGTTTGGGGCTCTTTAGAGGGAGGAGACTTCCACACTACTGATTGTGTGTTAATCAATTATTATATCTCCATTGAATTCATTATTTCTATAATAAAATAATAATTGCATTTATCAAAATTCATTGTTGATAGATCTCGTTGCTTAAGATATGACATAGTTAAGAAGTGGGACTTAGTTAGCATGAACGGATGGTTTGCGATACAGGATGACACCAACAGCATGGGCTCAATCCCACACCAGCTGAGGTTACAATTTCTCAACCTCTTCCCTTGCCTGAGATGTAGTGACCGTGAGGTTAAACCACCACTAGTAATCTCTCTCTGTAATCAGAGAACAGCACTATGGTCTTGTAGAACTGTGGAAACTTTACCTTTTAGATAATGTATTTAATTGCTTGTTTTGGTAACTGGATAATGTACTTTCATTTTACGTTGTGATCCAGTGAGTAACGGGACTAAAGGGACAGTGCATACCTTCAGCCTCAGTTATAAAATAGAAATGTAGTTTTCCAGCGGAATACCAAATGAGGGCATTGTTTAATTGGAAGTGAGGTACTAATAATTGGAAAATAATAAATAAATGCACCAGGTTCGTTTGTATTATCAGATTAAAAGATTTCTTCAATGTTGGCTTTTGTAGAACATTTGATGCGTTATATGCATTGATAATGAGTATATTCACTCCCTTCTTTCCTGTCTGCTGCCAATGTAATTAAATCTAGATAAAGTCAGAAGTTGCAAGCAATTTGTCAGTACAATTTCCTCAGTGAAATGTCCAAATATCCATTTCTTTATAAAATAAGTGGCAATTATTTAAAACCAATCAAAGTCAGTATGTTAGAAGGATGCTGCCTCCATTCCTCTTTCTTTAACTGGGTCAAAGGTGTATTTTGTTTGTAGTGGTAGAGGAACTAACATAGCAAGTCATGACAAGAAGAGGCCTTGTCTTAACAAGATGCTATCACACAATAAAGTGCATTCAAGTATAAGTCACATTTGTGAATTAGACATTGCTACTGAGACTATTGGGAGACATATATGATACACCTGCCCCCTTCATAATCCAGAGCTAATCTCCCACTAGCCCCAACCAAGACTGTATGGCATCATCAGATTGCATTAAGTCTCACCTCGTATCCAACATTAACCCTTTCAGAAACTTTACCTAATTGTCTGACAGGGAGCCCTTTTCTCGCGTTCTGCCTCTGTCACATTTTACCCTGTTTCTGGTAAATGCTCCTCAATTAATGTTAATATTCCTCAAATTGCTACTATTGCCCTGCCACATAAGCTATTAATGTCCTACATCCCTGAACACTAACTGCGCTCAAGTCAAGGATTAATGCAAAAATCTTTTTATTCTCTCTGCATGAAATGTGCAAAATAACAAATTGTTGCAGTTTTGATTCTGGCTCTATCAAAATGTGCGACTATGGAGATTGTTAGAATGCATTTTGGTTTTGGCCAAAATGTGAATTCTTATCTTCTTGTTTACAGTTTTCAGAAATGAGGAAAAAAAGCCAAGGAATAAAGAATGCAGCAGAATGGCAATGGAAGTGCAAATAATAAACAAAGGGCAAAGTTAAGGAGAAAATTTAAAACATGGTTAGTGAGAGGGACAGTAAGCTGCTGGATCTAACAATCTCCATAGTCGCACATTTTGATAGAGCCAGAATCAAAAACTGCAACAATTTGTTATTTTGCACATTTCATGCAGAGAGAATAAAAAGATTTTTGCATTAATCCTTGACTTGAGCGCAGTTAGTGTTCAGGGATGTAGGACATTTATAGCTTATGTGGCAGGGCAATAGTAGCAATTTGAGGAGTATTAACATTAATTGAGGAGCATTTCTATCATCAACGGCTCAGTGAGGAATACTCTCATTTCTGTGGCAGTAAGTCGTGTTCTCAGCCCATCCCACATCATCTGGTTTAAAACTCCATTGCAGTACCGATAGGGTGCTGCACTGTCAGAGACTTTACCAGATCTGACACTTAGGTGTCAAGGATCCCACGAAATTATTTCAAAGAAAGGTCCTTACAGTGTCCTGGGCTTACCTTAATGTTTCAATTGACTTCTCTAAACCAGATCATCGGGCAATTATTGCATACCTGTTTGAGGGAGCATGATCTGCATAAATGAGGTTTTTGAGGACGATAGATGAAGCTAGATAGATGACGGCACAGCAGTAGACATTGTCTACATGGACCTCAGCAAGGTGTTCGACAAGGTTCCGCATGGTAGACTGGTTAGTAAAGTTAGATCACATGGGATCTAGGAAGAGTAGATACAAAATTGGCTTGACATTAAGAGACAGAGGGTGGTGGTAGAGAGGGATTGGTGCTGTGTCCACTGTTGATTGTCATTTATATAAGCGATTGGATGAGAATATTGGAAGCATGGTTAGTGAGTTTGCAGATGACACCAACATTGGTGGTATAGAGGACAGTGAGGAAGGTGAACGGAATCTTGGTCAGCTGGTCCAATGGGTCAAGGGGAGCCAGATGAAGTTTCATTTCGATAAATAAGAGATGTTACATTTTGGTAAGACAAACCAGGGCAGGGCTTACACAGTTAATGATAGGTCACTGGGGAGTATTGTCAAACAGAGAGACCTAGGGGTTCGGGTACACAGTCCCTTGAAAGTGGCCTTGCAGGTAGACAGGTTGGTGAAGAAGGTGTTTGGCAAACTTGCCTTCATTAGTCAGAGCATTGAGTGTAGGAGTTGGGACATCATATTGCAGCTGTACAGGACGTTGGTGAGGCCACTTTTGGAATACTACATACAGTTCTGGTTGCCCTGTTATAGGAAGGATATTATTAAATTGGAAAGAGTGCAGAAAAGATTTTCAAGGATGCTACTCGCACCAGAAGGTTTGAGTGTGAGGAGAGGGTATATAAGGTGGGACATTTTTCCCTGGAGTTTAGGAGGTTGAGGGGTGACCTTATAGAAGTTTATAAAATTAGCAGGGGCATAGATAAGGTGAATAGCAAAGGTCTTTTCCCTAAGGTAGGGGAATGCAAAACTAGAGACATAGTTTTAAGGTGAGCAGGCAAGATTTAAAAGGGAGCTGAGGAACAGTATTTTCACCTGACGGTGGCATACGTATGGAATGAACTGCCAGAGGAAATGGTCAATGCAGGTACAGTTACAACATTTAAGCGACATTTGGACTGGTTTATGAACAGGAAACATTTAGAGCGATATGGGCCGAACACAGGCAAATGGCGCTAGTTTTAGTTTGGGAAACCTGGTTGGCATGGATGTGTTGGGCCAAAGTGTCTGTTTCCATGCTCTATGACTCTATGACAGTTCCTACATTACAAAGATGACATTACAATCACGAAACCTCCCGCTATCTGCATCCTGGGGCTGCCATTGTCTGGAGATTGGGCCTGGTCTGCCATGTAAATAATGTATCTACAAGGGCTGGGAATTCTGCAGCCAGTAGCTCTCTTCCTGAATCCCCAAAGCTTGTCCATCATCTACAATGAACAAGTCAGGAGGGTGATAGGATGCTCCCCACTCACTTGGATGAGTGCAGATCCAGTTTACCACCGTCTACACCAAAAAAGCCCACTTGACTGGCACCCTATCCACCAGCTCAAATGATCACAGTGGCAGCAGTGAATATTAACTGCAAGATTCACTGCGGCAACTGACCAAGAATCCTCTGACAATACTTTCAATAATAATAAGGAAAAGGATAGCAGATGTATGGAACACACCCACCTGCATGCTTCACTCCAGTTTCCTGACTTAGATATATTTTGCCATTCTATCGCTATCGCTACATCCTGGAAGTAAGTAAAGGGTAAAGTCATCATAGTCGCACTGAACCATAATGTTGCTCTCTCATTATAGACAGAGAATCAGAGAATCCCTACAGTGTGCTAAAAAGCCATTTGGCCCCTTTGAGTCTACACTGACCCTCCAAAGAACATCCCACACAGACCCACCCCATCCCTGTAACCTCACATTTACCACAGCTAATCCAACTAGCCCGCACATCCCTGGATACCATGGGCAATTTAGAATGGACTGTGGGAGGAAACCAGAGCATCCCATGGGAACCCACACAGACACAGAGAGAACATGCAAACTCTACAGTCACCCACAGCTGGAATCAAACCCGGGTCCCTGGCGCTGTGAGGCAGCAGTGTTAGCCACTGAGCCACTTGAAAGAGAGAACTGGTGGTGGATTAACCCAAGGTTTCATCATGCCTTTGGTGAGGGAAAAGGCTGAGAAGTAGAGTTCCTCATGGTAACCTCAGCTGGTGCAGGAATCGAGCCCATGCTTTGGTGTCACTCTACATCACAAACCAACCATACAACTAACTCAGCTAACTGACCCCAATTCCTCTCTAAGAGCACTAAGGAGGCATTGACACCTTAAGGACTGCAGTGGTTCAAAAGACAGCTTGCCTTCTCGAGGGCAATTAGGGACTGGCAATAAATACAACTAAATACTTTAGTGATAAATTGCTTTGGGACACCCTGTGGCTGTGAAAGACTCTGTAGAAATTAAATATTTCAATGAAAGAAGCTTAAGGTTGATTTTGGTTTCCATAACTTTCAAAATTACAATTTTTGCAGCCCAGAGAAAGAGAGAAAGATACTGTGGGATTAAATGTGACAGCAATAAATGCAGCACAAGAGTTATTTCATGCAATTAGATGGGTTATTAAGAGAATGGATCACAGAGGCAAAACCAACATCTTAATTGCAGAGTAGATCAAAACAAAAGACAGAAATTTTGAGGATGACATCTAAAAGGAGGTGAAAATGTATTCTGAATGGAAGCTTTGACACCTGTATCCTTCATGGAAAGCTGTATTATAAATATTCTCTTTTGTTTCAACCTCCTGAACGCAGAATTAATAACAGAGCAACAAAAAAACTGTCACATGTAGAGTCAATGATACGGTTTCTATTTCCTTGCACTCGCACTGTTTACATTCTGGGTCACTGGCTGAAGTCAACAACAGCATTTCACTTGTTTACTTTTTATCTTTAACCCCTTCCTTGGTCAGTTGGGATTCTGCAAGGTCCCTTGTACATCCCCAGGCTCTTATAGAAACTTTGCCCTCAAAAATTGGTCCATTAACTGGATGCTACTAAGTCTACTATTGAAAGGCAGGATACCTGCTCAAACTTTCAGTCAGCCATTATCTGGGGAGACTTGTACCACACCACTGATCCCTGCCCCCTCTCCCTCCATTGTGTTGTTGCATAGATTCCAGAACAGACAGACCTTAAATAAAAACAAGACAAGAAATTGCGGGAAAAGCTCAGCAGGTCTGGCAGCATCTGTAGAAAGAAATCAGAGTTAACATTTCAGATCAAGGGACCCTTTCTCAGAACTGTTGGTAGCTGAAAAAACGTTTTTTATGCAGAAGTTAGGGTGGACGGAGTGGTTAAGGAGTAAACGATAAGTGGAGATAGAGCCCAACGAGAGAGAAGAACAGTTGGACAGACAAAGGAGTGAATAACGTTCAGCTGAGGAGAATGGATAGCTGCTAATGGGGACTATTAGTGGCTAACAATGAGTTGTATGTAATAAGAGACCATGTGATAACAAGGCCTTGTGTGTAGGTGTTGGGGAAAGGACATTGGAGAAGGTGCTTCAAGCCCTAAAATTGTTGAACTCGATATTGAGTTCAGAAGGTTGCAGGGTCCCCAAGTGGAAAATGAGGTGCTGTTCTTCCAGCTTGCGCTGAGCTTTGCTGGAGCACTGCAGCAAGCCTGGTTCAGAGATTTTGGCCAGGGAACAGGGTGATGTGTTGAAGTGGCGAGCAACTGGATGTTCAGGGTCCTTTTTGTGCGTAGAACATTGGTTCTCTGTGAAACAGTCACACTGTCTGTGGTTCGTTTCCCCAATGTAGAGGAGACCACATTGTGAGCAGCGAATGCAGTAGACTTGATTCTGGGAAGTGCAGATAAAATGTTTCTTCATTAGGAAGGTGTGTTGGTGCCCTTGGATACTGAGGAGGGAGGAAGTAAATGGAAGGGTGTTACACCTTCGGCGGTTGCAAGGGAAGATGCTGTGGGACTGTAGGTGTGGGTGCTGCGGTGAAGGAAGAGTGGGCCAGGGTGTCCTGGAGGGAATAATCTGTGCAGAAGGGCGACAAGGGAGGGGAGGGGAATATGTGTCTGGTGGTGGCATCTCGCTACAGGTGGCGGAAATGGTGGCTAATGGACCTCTGGATGTCAATGTTGGTGAGATGGTAGGTGAGGATGAGGGGGTCCCTACCGCAGCTGTGGGAGGGAAGAGAAGGGGTGAGGGCTGAAGTGCGGGAGATGGGTCAGACCTGGCTGAGTGCCCTGTCAACCACGGCACTGGGGGAACCACAGCTAAGGAAGAAGGTGGACACTTCGGAGGTCCCCTTATCGAAGTTGGCATCATCAGAACAGCTGCAATGGAGATGGAGGGTCTGGGAGAATGGACTTGAGTCTTAAACAGTTACATTCCATCACATGTAACATTCTGATACAAAGGTATTCCCCTCACCTTCGGTTACTCTCTTAGTGCAATGGAGTAAATCTGGAATCTTCAGTCAGTCACTTAGTTATGTGTGTATAATGTACAGTTAACACAGGTCCCGGACTATGTACAAGCTTGTGATATTTTCGCAATGTGGAAATAGCTCGCACTATTCATAAACTTCAAGATATCTTCATACAGTCCAGTGAAAAAAGTCCCAGCCTATCCAGCCTCTCCTTCTAACTCAAACCCTCCATTCCTGGCAACATGCTGCTAATTTTATTTTCTGAACCCTGTCCAGCTTCATAATATCTTCCTATAGCAGGGTGACCAGAACTGGACACAAAACTCTGGAAGAGGCCTCACCAATGTCCTGTACAGTCCCAACTCCTATACTCAAAGGTCTGAGCAATGAAGGCAAGCATGCTCAATGCCTTCTTATAATGCTCTGAGTTCTGAGGAAGGGTCACCAGACCCGAAACATTAACTCTGATTTTTTTCTTTACAAATGCTGCTGGACCTGCTGAGCTTTTCCAGCAACTTTGTTTTTGTTCCTTCTTATAACGTGTTCTTCTCTAAAAATAATATTCACACTATCCCTTAGGTGATAGGTATTGTTCCTCTAGCTTGTTGTCCTCAGTGATGAGGTGACACATTGATTGGGTATTCTCACTCCTGATGTTGGAGGAATCATGCTTCCTGTTGCTGATGGTGTCTTCCTGGATAGCAATTTTTCCAGTGTTGTTGTTGATAATCTTTTCTGGTTTTCCAGTTCAGGCGCTGGTTGAATATGAACTTCCGTTCTTCTCATTCACTTGCCAGTTTCACTCACAACTCTGCATCACCAGTTTAAGCACCAACTTTTGCCAGGCTCCAGGTTTTCATAACTGGGAACCTGGACATGTACAGTTTGTCCTTTCCATAGCTAAGGTAGGGAGTTTGCATCTTTGTTCTGGTGTTGATCTTCTCTTTTCTTTGCTTTAGTGAACTATTATCCCATTTCCATCTGGTTGCTTGAAAGGTACATTTTCTTGGAAGAGTAATCCTATGTTGTCTTCTGCACAACAGTGAGAGCCATAGAAATGTATAGCACGGAAGCAGACACTTTATTCCAACTCATCCATGCCGACCACATATCCTAAATTAATCTAGTCCCATTTGCTAGCATTTGGCCCATATCCACTTCCTATTCACGTACCCACCCAGATGTCTGTTAAAGGGTTATTCCGCTGGTGATTTCATGTCAGCCTTGATTGGTGTGGATCAGAGTGACAAAAAGGCAGGGTTTTGGTCTTCTTTTGTCTCTCAACCTGTCACCACATCCACAAACATCCACCCTCTCCACCACCAACGCTCAGTAGCAGCAGTGTGTACTATCTGCAAGATGCACTGCAGGAATTTATTAATGCTCCTTAGACAGCACTTTCCAAACCCACGACCACTTCTACCTTGAAGGACAAGGGCAGCAGATACCTGGTAAAACCATCTGCAAGCTCCCCTTCAAGCTACTCATCTTCCTGACTTGAAAATATATCGCTGTTCCTTCATTGTCGCTGGGCCAAAGTCATGGAATTCCTTCCCAAATCGCATTGTGGGTCAACCTACAGTACATGGACTGCAGCAGTTCAAGAAGGCAGCTCACCACCTAGGAAATCAGGGACGAGCAATAAACACTGGCCAGCCAGCGATGCCCACATCCTACTAGTAAATGTTTTGAAAACGTGTCCCAACATTGATGAGAGTAAGTCAACCTTACTCTGGTACAAGGGCAAAGTAGGATATTAGAGACCAAGTAGAGTGGCAGGTTAGTAAAAACAGACCAGCTATGAAGAGTGCAGACAGTAGACACTCAAAACTAGGAGAAAAGAGTAGTGATACAGTGCTCTCAAAGCACATTTAAAACAAAAATCATCTTAAAATATGCTAGCAACAGTGATAGCATACTAAAACATGATGTTCACAAGCATCGAAGTATCTACATTTAATCAAAATACTCTGGATAAATTTGCACTAAATGTTCTTTACATCTGATCAGATGGCACTGTTCAAAGGATGTACTATCTTCAAACCTCAGAGTCACCTCCTTCACATCATAGTTTTGCTGAGATAATTTGCAACTCTTTACAACTGCTCAAGCCCAGGATAGCAGTTCATCGAACATGCATTTAATATCTTTTCCTCTGTGCATCCCGAGCTGTCAAATCTCAATTTCTCTGTATGCTGTTGGCATGACATTGTTTGATCTTAGATATACCTGTCTTTGGAAAACTATTTTCTTCCAAAGTTTCAGGAGACATCTTCTGGTTCTACCTGAACAGGATGATATTACTGTGTCCTTCACGATCAGTCTCCACTTTTAGATTTATCATGTCGGCGTATTTCTCACCTTTTGGCTGATCTGAATGGCTGTATAGATTTCTTTTCTCTCGGAACTGTCACATCCAGTAACATTTCATGGAATTGTACAATTCCTGTGTTTACCATGATCTCAAATTCACTGACATCTTCCAGGGAATGTCTGCTTTGGTTTACCTTCCTGCCCATTCACCCTCTTATTATCACTCTGGTCATGTATCCATCATCCTCTTCCTGCACGCGAACTCACACCATACTGATGTACTGACAATGAAACATAACACAACATCCCTCTTTCTTCAATGATAAAAGCTTATCCTCAGCAGATATACGTAGTTGTACCTGGGCACTTGTTTTCAATGTGATCAAAGTTGACAAGACAAACTTCAATGTAACGCTGCAGTGGTTTAAGAACCCAACCTCATCCGGTGATCGTAAAACTGTTTGCAGAGATATGCATCAAACTCCTCAAGAGGGCATTGGATGGCTATTTGAATAGAAATAGTGTGCAGGGATTTGAGGGAAAGGCAGGAGATTAGCACTGGGGTATAGAACAAGTGCAAGCATGATGGGCTGAACAGCCTCCTTCTGCTCAGTAACAGTTCTGTGATTCTATATTTATGTCATTTATTGATGGACTTGTTCAACAATTTGGTTGCCTTGCTGCTGGTGGCTCTCACTCAATATCACTGTGTAATTATTATCATTGTGGCAATGCTTTTCCACACTCTCTTCACACTCGATTGGTGTGCTGTACATTGGTGTGAGTTGGTTTCAGTGCCTTCTCAATGGCAGATTTCATATGACCTGGACTGGTTGCATAATCTAGTGACCTTTGCTATGGTCCAAGGTATTTGTACTTGAATAACTAACTCATACTCTCTGCTCAGGTTTGGTCATATTCTATCTGGTCACTCAATGTGTATCTCTTTCATTGAAGGACAATGTCCTGTGTCTCAGAATAATATGATTTGTTGCTGGGCAAGGGTTTTCACACTTGTCCTCTGAGCATAAGCTGTGCTGGGGATGACAGTCCCTTCCCCCTTGATGTTGCATGAAAATACAGCAATGCAATCTGGAAATCTTGATTTGTCGCTCAACATTTAATTGATCACTGATTGGTAGTATGCACCATACATTCTACAAGACCATTTGAGTATGGCTAGTGAAGTAATATTGGTCGCAGAGCACTTGATACATGTCTTAAAACACTTTGCCAGTGCCTGGCAGTCTGACACTATCTGATCCAGGACATCGAATAGATTCGTAGCATTCACCATGTCAACAACAGTACCATTTGTTATGATGCAGATTTATTGAACAAAGGCAGATTTAGAGAAATAACCCATCACAAGGATTTAATCTTCCCTACGTACTTTTGCTACTTTCATCCAAGAAGTGAATGGACCAGTGCTTAGATGTCCAGCCACTGGACTCAACTGCTGGGCTTGGTACATTTGGCATGCCTCATTTCATTCACAAGTCTTTGAATTCCTTGATTTATTACTGGCCAATTTACAGACTCATATGCTGGCTGCCTTGTGTAATCTATAACCATAAGGCCCTGTCGGAACATGGGCGTGTTATCTTGGCAAAATGCTATTGGTTTTAGGACTTTTATTCCCTTGAAAATATCTTGTCAGGATATGCCAACTTTGTCTCTATGGCCAAAATGAACAAATCCTTGAAGGTACTTCTTCAAAACTGGCAGGCCATCTGGGTAATGATCTTTGATATCTACGGTGTTGCTCATTTCAAACTGCTCTCAATGGGTCTTGTCAAAGTATACAGACTAACTTTGAGAATATCTTCAGTTTCATAGTCTAGAGCATCAATGTGTATAAATCAAGAGGAATATTTTGGTTTTTGTGTGGGTTATGTAATCAGGTCAGTGAGTTAGACATAATTGTCCTAGTAACTGGTCAATATTTTACTTCAGAGTAATTTCCTTGCAGTTTGTTGATAGAACTGATTTCATCACATTGCATCACAATTCCTCTGGTGTGGAAAGAGGCTGTTCAGCCCATCTAATTCTCGCTGACCCTCTGAAGAGCATCCCATCCAGATACAGCCCTCTACTCTATCCCTGCAAGCCCATATTTACCATGGCTAATCCACCTAGCCTACAAATTCATGGATACTACGCCAATTTCCATAACTTTGGACTGTGGGTGGAAACCAGAGCACCCAGCAGGAACCCACATAGACAGGGGAGGAATATACAAACTCCATACAGGCAGTCACCTGAGGCTGGAATCGAATCTGAGTCCCAGGTGCTGTGTGGTAGCAGTGCTAACCATTGAGTGGCTGTGCCTACCCTGCAGTGGGGATGGCTTGAATCTCATGAATTGTGACAATTCTGAGATCTGTGAACTCAGGCAATCGTGCTACTGCTGGGCCCTTGGTATCTGCCAGGTAGAAGATTTTAGGAAGCTATGTAGTAGACTGTTAACTTCCCTCTGTGCAATTAGGGATGCCAATAAATGCCAGCCTAGCCAGAGACATCTATATCCAATGAACAATTTTTTTAAAAAGCAGATGTAATCTTCCAAAAGCATGAAGGGATGATAGAATAGAGTATTGATGCCCAGAGGGCACATATTTAAAGGGATTTGCAAAGGAAAAAAAATGTGAGATGGGAAAAACTTTTTTGGGTCTGGAATATATTACCTACGAGGATGGTGGAGGCAGAGTTAACTGAGGCATTCAAGAGGGGCATTGGATGATTATTTAAATGAAACAACTTCTAAGGGTATGGGGAAAAGGCAGGAGAATGGCACTAAGTCATGATAATATTTACAGATCCAATGCAAACACAATGGGCCAAATGGCCTCCTTGTAGGCCATTCAAATTCTGTGATTCTGTGATTCATGTTTTTTGTTACAGCATCTTCAGCAAATTGTTCAGTGGATCCTTGGGGTGGCTGTCTGTGTGACATGATTTGAAGTCTATTAATCCTTAAGTTAATTCTTACCTTGAGCTGGTCTTCAAAATCCTTCCAGACCTTTTCTGGATCTTCCTAATCGTCCATGGAAAGACCAGACATGTTAATTCCACAAAACTTTCTTTACCAAAGGCAAGCAGACTTTTAAAGATCTTTTCTTGGGATCATATATTGCTTGACCGTTAAAACAAACTGCAAATGTTATTTGAACAGTTGTAAGTCAATAAGGATGTCACTGCATGCCTAGTCCATAATGAAGTTTCTGCTATCCATGATTATGCCTTAAAACATTAGACTGTACCACCTCAAGCTACATGTCCCAGGCTTCATAGCAGTGTAGAATAAAAGCTGTTTCTTTCATAAGAACAGAAATCTTTCAGCTGTTCTGACAAGCTGTTACTTATATATTGACCATTAGAAAAGTAGCATTCTCACGTCTTCTCTGTTGCACTTCACTGGCATTGTACTGCAAGTCAAAGACCCTTAGACAGCACCTTCCAAACCCACGACCCCTTCCATGTAGAAGGACAAGGGCAGCAGATACACGGGAACACCACCCCCTTCAAGTTCCCCTCCAACCACTTGCCACCCTGATTTGGAAATATATCACCATTCCATCACTGTCACTGGATCAAAATCCTGGAATTCCCCCCCGAAGGGAATTGTGGATCAACACACAGCAGGTGGACTGCTGTGGTTCAAGAAGACAGCTCAATGCTACCTTCTCAAGGACAATAAATGCTGGCCAGACTGCAGCGCCCACATCCCACAAATGAATAACAAACAAAAAGTCAAAGTGGATACTTCAGACTTTTCATTTTATGTTTTTCCTTTTAATTAAGACATTTAGTTTGTCATGAAATAACCATAAAAAATTAGCTCTGCTTCCTTGGTAGTTGATGCTTTATCTATAGATCTGTACAGCTGCAGGTACCCATTATTGGGATGGCACAGTGACTCAGTGGTTAGCACTCCTGCATTGGACTGAACAGGGATGTGCAGGCGAGGTGGATTAGCCATGGGAAATGTGGGGTCACAGGGATAGGCTAAGGGGGTGAGTCTGAGTGGGATGGTCTTCAGAAGGTCAGTGTGGACTCGATGGGCCGAATGGGATTCCATGATTCTGTGAAAGTGAAGTCACAGGTAGAGAAGAGAGTGAAGAAGGCATTTGGTACGCTTACCTTTATTGGTCAGTGCATTGAGATTAGGAGTTGGGAGGTCATGTTGTGGCTGTACAGGTTTGGACAACTTTTGGAGTATTGTGTGCAATTCTGGTCTCCCTCCCATCGGAATGATGTTGTGAAACTAGAAATGTTTCAGAAAAGATTTAAGAGGATGTTGCCGGGGTTGGAGGGTTTGAGCTATAGGGAGAGGCTGATTAGGCTGGGGCTAATTTCCCTGGAGCTGAGGGGTGACCTTATATAGGTTTATAAAATCATGAGGGGCATTGATAGGGTAAATAAGCAAGGTCTTTTCCCTGGGGTGGGGGAGTCCAAAACTAGAGGCCATAGGTTTAGGGTGAAAGGGAAAATATATAAAAAGGACCTAAGGGGCAACTTTTTCACACGGAGGTATTGCGTGTATGGAATGAGCTGCTAGAGAAATTGTGAAGGCTGGTACAATTAGGACATTTAAAAGGCATCAGGATAAGTGTATGAATAGGAATGGTTTAGAGAGATAAAGGCCAAATGCTGGCAGATGGGACTAGATTAATTTAGAATATCTGGTCGGCATGGACAGGTTGGACTGAAGGGTCTGTTTCCGTGCTGTGTATCTCTAATTAATAACTGATACTGCTGAAGGGTGAGAGGAAAGGGGATGGGAGTACGTTGCTATTAAACATCAACACTGGTAGAGACCAACTGAACTGAATGGCCTGTTTCTGTGCTGTGTCATTCAATGTTCCTACAACCATTCTCTCCACCTCTGATTCATGATTCAATTTAGTATCAGCATGATAATCTCAATTAGAATTGCTGTGGTGAAATTTGCAAAGACAAGAGTATTAAATTTAATTCCATTTTGTTTGCAACCATTCAATTGATTGTGATCAATGTTGAAACTAAATTAGATTTAGCTCCAATCTACAAAGCTGTGATTTGATGCCAAGTTTTCCATTCTATTCTTTGAAACAAAACGGTGTAATTAAACTCATTGAATGATGAGAGAATTTTCCAGAAAAAATTCCATTCAAAGTTTTAAAAGTTAATTCCTTCAAATTGAGGATGTTTCTTATTTTAACATTCTTTCTCCTGCATTAATTTATCTATTAGGCACATAGTCTGAAAATTACTTCAGCAATCTTAATTGTAAATCTGCGTTCAAGGAACTATACAAGTTCACTTTGTTGATTGATGCTCAGTGTGTTCCTGTCAATGTCTTTTTAATCACGAGTGTCCAAGGTTTAGTGTCCGGCTAATTTAGTTTCTATATATTAGATAAACAAAAGAGGTCTAAGAAATTGTAGAGCTGCCAGTTTAAAATTGGAAACTTAAGAGCATTTGAAATATGAGCAGAAGGACACATTCAGCCTTTGAGCTCATTCTGACAATCAATGCCATCATATCACACCGACATCAATGCCATTTCCCTGCACTATCCCCTCATCCTTTGTTATTTTTATTATGTAAAAATCTATCATTCTCTAATAAGGGTGGTACAGTGGCTCAGTGTTTAGCACCACTGCCTCATAGCACCAGGGACCCAGGGTTAATTGCAGCCTTGCAGCAACTGTCTGTGTGGAGTTTGCACATTCTCTCTGTGTCTGCATGGATGTCCTCCGGGCACTCCGGTTTCATCCCACAGTCTAAAGGTGTGCAGGTTAGGTGGATTGGTCTTGGGAAATTGCCTTGTAATGTCCTGGGATGTGTAGGTTAAGTGGATTAGCCATGGTAAGTGTGGGGTTACAGGGGATCTTTTATGTCTATCTGTGAGGGTAGATGGGCCTTAGATTAATATTTCATCCAAAAGATGATGCCTCTGACAGAGCAGCACTCCCTCAGTACTGTAATGGAAATCAGCCAAGATTTTGTGCTCAAGCCTCTGGAGTGGAACTTGAACCCATATTCTTCTGACTCAGATGTGAGACAGCTGCCAATGGGGCAATCTGGATAGGTCCATGGCAAAGTTTATGCTTTACACAAGCCTCGCCCATCTTCGGATCTTCATCTAATGCCATCAACATACTCTTCCATTCCTTTCTCCTTTATCTATCCTCCCTTGAATGTGTCCATTCTATTCAAATTTTAGTGGTGAGTTCCACACTGTCATCAGTAAAAAATTTCCTCCATTTTCTCTTATGGATTTATTTGTAACTGTGTTGTACGAATGGGCCCTATTTCTGATTTTTCCTACAAGTAAAAACACCTTCTCTGCATTCACGATCAGAAGCCTTCATAATTTGAAATCCTTTCTTCAATCACCTATCAGCCTTTTCTCTTCTGGAGTATAGAATCCCAGACTGTTCAATAGATGGAATCTCTCAAATGCATTGCCAATCAAGTAATTGTTTTGTCCCATCTCAATATCTCTTTTTTTAAAATAAAGCAGACAGAACTATTTATAGTTCACCCAAGTCTAGTTAACCAATGTCCAATGTCATCTGTTTAGCAAGCAAGGCCAGACGTTGAAAGAAAAACACACAGCCTAAAAACTAGGTATGATCATTTGAGATAGAACTTAAAACATAATAACACGCTAATACACATGTCATTGGGCAAGCAGGAACAGATTACAAGGCAGTAATAATCCTGTCAAAGAGGTTTCAGATATATCAAGCACAATGAAAGCAAAGATAAATCTGTTTGTTATTCATTGGAATCACATTTAAATTACTTCCGGCAAATGTTTTCCATTTATGCGTGCACTATATCCAATAAGGATTTTATTAAGTAGATTTGCGCAAAAATTGACTTTTAGCAAATTATTTTTAAAATATTCTTTGGAGGTATAATATGAAAGGATAATGAAAAGAAGATGGAGCCAATCACTTAAAAATCCCATGAGACAGAATAGTTTTGGTACTCCCCCAGATACCTACAACATTTCAACACTGAGGGGAGCCATTAACAGAAAAGCACCGCCGTGATTCACAAGATAGTATAGTCACTGATCTAGTGCCTTTGGTAAACTGTATTAATTCACTTTTTTTTATGTTCCCTCATGTCTGGCCAGCATTTATTGAGAAGGTAGTGGTGAGCTGCCTCTTGAATTGCTGCAGTCGTTGTGTGACTCTGTAATGATTGATACAACTGAGTGGCTTGCGATGCCATTTCCCAGAGCATTTCACAGTCAACCACACATTGCTTTGGATTTGGAGTCAAATGTAGGCCAGACCAAGTGAGGATGGCAGATTTCCTGCCCTGAATGAAGCACCTTAGTAAGTCAGTTGGGTTTTTCCCTACAATTGTTTCATCATCATCACCTGGTTTTTAATTTCAGATTTTTTTGTAGAATTCAAATTCCACCATCTGCTGTGGCGGGATTTGAACCTGTGTTGCCAGACTATTAGCTCAGTTTCTGGATTAATAGTCCAGTGATAATAACATCAGGTCATTGCCTCCCTTTAAATTTGCTCTCATGTTGCTTGAGAACTAGCCATTTGGATGCGGAGATAACAAGGTGTAGAGCTTCATCAGAAATTTCTGATGAAGGGTCTAGGCCTGAAATGTCAGCTTTTCTGCTCCTATGATGCTGCTTGGCCTGCTGTGATCATCCAGCTCTACACCTTGTTATCTCAGATTTTCCAGCATCTACAGTTCCAACTATCCCTAATACAATTTGGATATGGAACTGGCTTAAAGATAAAAGACAGAGGGTGGTGGTGGAGGGTTGCTTTTCAAACTAGACACCTATGACCAGCAGTGTGCCACAAGGATCAGCGCTGAGTCCACTGCTTTTGTTATTTATATAAAGATTTGGGTGTGAATATAAAAGGTACGGTTAGTAAGTTTGCAGAAGACACCAAAATTGGTGGTGTAGTAGGCAGTGAAGAAGGTTATCTCAGACTACAATGGGATCTTGATCAGATGGGCTGAATGGCCAAGGAGTGGCAGATAGAATTTAATTTAGATAAATGTGAGGTGCTGTATTTTGGAAAGGCAAATCAGGACAGGACTTATACACTTGGTACGAGGTTCTGGTGAGTGTTACTGAACAAAGAGGTCTTGGGGTGCAGGTTCATAGTTCCTTGAAAGTGGAGAAGGCATTTGGTATGCTTGCCTTTATTGATCAGTGCATTGAGTATAGGATTGAGAGCTCATGTTGCAGCTGTACAGGACATTGGCTCAGACACTTTTCAATTCTGGTCCCTCTGCTTTAGGCAGGATGTTGTGAAACTTGAAAGGGTTCAGAAAAGATTTACGAGGATATTGCCAGAGTTGGAGGGTTTGAACTATGTGGAGACACTGAATAGGCTGGGGCTATTTTCCCTGGAGCATCGGATGCTGAGGGAGTGACCTTATAGAAGTTTATAAAATCATGAGGGACATGGATAGGGTGAAGAGCCAAGGTCTTTTCCCCAGGGTAGGGGAATCCAAAACTAGGTTTAAGGTGAGAGGGGAAAGATTTAAAAGGGAGCTGACAGGCAACTTTTTCATGCAGAGGGAGGTGTATGAGCTACCAGAGGAAGTGGTGGAGGGCAGTACAATTACACAATTTAAAATGCATTTCAAGGGTATATAAATAGGAAGGGTTTAGAGGGATACGGGCCAAATGTTGGCAAATGGGACTAGATTTATTTAGGATATCCGGTTAGCACGGATGAGTTGGCTTGAAGGGTCTGTTTCTATGCTGTACATCTCTGTGACAGTATGACTCTATTGCTTTGCTGAAGCTGGAGTGAAGCCAATTTCATAAGAGCGCCAGTTAATTTGGACCTTGTTTTCAAACTTTCTCGGATAAGCAAAAAATGAGAATCTTTTTAATCAGCAATTACTTCTGCATATGCATTTAATGTCACACATGGCCACCTCCTCCACTGATTAGACAATGCAGGACCAAAAATAACTCTGTTTTGCCACTAAAAGGCAAGCGCGATATCTGGAGCTACACAATACTCCTTGGTTCAATATCACCTACTTATTTCTGCTAATGAATATAGAAGTTGAAGAAAATAACAATAAGCTAATAGACTATAAAAGTAGTTAGACAACATGTTTAACCAGTGCATGATCATTAACTCATCAGTAGCTAGTTGAGATTTTCAAACCATCCATTTGTAAAATGTAAATTGAAAACCATAATGCCCAAGTAAAACAGGAATGTTTTATTCATAGAAAATTTATTCACGTACTTAATTGAGGATGACAGCATCAATGAATTTCAGCTTTGTTGGTACAATTGTAAACACAGATGGGGTTCTCCACTTTTATGTAGTTACTAATTAAAGTCAACATCATTATTTGCTCACTGTGCATCATTTAGGTCTTCTGTAACACTGGTCACAGAGAAAAACTCCAAGAAGCTAGCTTTACCTGATTTTCTGCCTCAATAAACTTGTCACTCATTTACCGGAGATTTTGACCACTCATCAAGTTTTTGCAAAGACTGTAAAACAGTAATTCTGGAGTTGTGTTTCCCAGGAGTAACTAATACCAGGAGTCTAAGGAAATTTGGACCCACCTGATTGAAATAACCTGATTGTGGCAAGGTCCTAGGATCTGAAACCAAAAGAAGCTAATTTTCTTTTGTGTGTTCAAACTCGACAACTGTGCCCAGCCCTTTTTATCTCTCAGACTTTCATTCAAATTCTATACAAACCAACAAAGGGAGGAGATAAAATCTCCTGCTGTCTGCCACCCTTCCAGGTGAAATCTGAATCCAACCATATAGCTCAGGAGAAACAGAATGACCATTATTTGATGACCTGTCTCTGGAAGATGAGGATGAGATTTGTCGGTCTGGAGAGTTTTAGTTATGAAGAGAGATTGAACAGACTGGAGTTGTTTTCCTTAGAGCAGAGGAGATTGAGAGGAACATGATAGAGATGTCAAAAATTATAAGTGGTTATGATCAGTTGATGGAGGGATCAATGACGAGGGGCTTAGATTTAAGCTAAAGAACACAAGGTGATGGAAAAGCTTTTTCATCCAGAGGCTGGTGGGAATCTGGAACTCACTGTCTGTAAGGCTGGTAGAGGCAGAGACCCTCATAACATTTAAGAGGGACAGGGCTGATATGTTTTTGGAATGACAAGGACTGATTAGGGATAGTCAACATGGTTTTGTGCGTGGGAAATCGTGTTTTAGTTACTTGATTGAGTAAGTGACAAAAAATATTGATGAAGGCAGAGGGACGGACATTGTCTATATGGACTTCAGCAAAGCATTCAACAAGGCTCTGCATAGTAGACTGGTTAGCAAGGTTGGATCACATTGAATCGAAGGAGAGCTAGACATTTGAGTATATAATTAGCTTGGAAGTAGGAGACAGAGGGTGGTGGAGAATGGCTTTTCAGACCGGAGGCCTGAGACCAATGACAGGCCATAAAGGTCAGTGCTGGGTTCTCTACTTTTTGTCATTTATATCAATTATTTGGATGTGAATACAGGAGGACTGGTTAGCAAATTTGCAGATGACACCAAAATCGGTGGCGTAGTGGACAATGAAGGTTACCTCAGAGTACAACCTTGATCAGATGGGTCGATGGGGCGAGGAACGGCAGATGGAGTTAATTTAGACAAATGTGTTGTTGCATTTGGAAAGGCAAATCAGGGCAGGACTTACACACATAATGGAGGGGTCCTGGGAGTGTTGCTGAATAAAGAGACCTTGGAGTGCAGGTTCATAGTTCCTTGAAAGTGAATTCACAGTTAGACAGGGTAGTGAAGAATGCTTTTGGTATGTTTGCATGGAGTATATGGATTGGGAGGTCAAGTTGCAGCTGTACAGGACAGCGGTTAGACCATTTTTGGAATATTGCATTCAATTCTGGTTTCCCTGCTATAGGAAAGTTGTTTTTAAACTTGAAACGGTTCAGAAAAGATTTACAAAGATCTTGTCAGGGTTGAAGGGTTTGAGCTATAGAGAGAGGCTGAATAGGCTGGGGTTACTTCCCTGGGGTGTTGGAGGTTGAGGGGGTGACTTTATAGAGGTTTATGAAATCATGAGGGGCATAAATTGGTTCAATAGCCAAGGTCTTTTCCCTAAGTTGGGGAGTCCAAAACTAGAGGGCGAAAGTTTAAGGTGAGAGGGGAAAGATTTAAAAGGGGCCTTAGAGGCAACTTTTTCACGCAGAGGGTGGTTCATGGATGGAATGAGCTGCCAGAGGAAGTGGTGGAGGCTGGTACAATTACAACATTTGACAGGCATCTGCATGGGTACATGGATAGGAACGGTTTAGAGGGATATGGGCCAAATACTGGCAAACGGGACTAAATTAAGTTAGGATATCCAGTTGGCATGGACAAGTTGGACTGAAGGGCCTGTTTCTCTGCTGTACAACTTCATGAGACTCTATGACTCTGAGTATTTAGATGTGCATGCGTAATACCAAGGCGTATGAGGTTGTGGGCCAAATGTTGGAAAACAGGATTTGAATAGTTAGGTAACATGGTGTAGAGCTGGATGAACACAGCAGGCCAAGTGCTCCTCTGATGCTGCTTGGCCTGCTGTGTTCATCCAGCTCTACACTGTGTTATCTCAGATTCTCCAGTATCTGCAGTTCCTACTATCTTTGAATAGTTAGGTTCTTGTTTTTGACTGGCCCTTTCTGTGCTGTAGATCTCGATGATTCTATGGAAGATGGTGCTACCATTGGGAAATTCACATGGATGCAGCAGATGTTGCTTTTTGTTGAATAGGTTGTAAGAAGAAATTTCAGGAAATCGGTGAGCATGAAAGGTGTTTTGAACTCGATGCAAATTAGACACTTCATTCAGGTGTTTAGAACCCACGAGTCGGTGACTTCTCACGAGCAATCAACAAAGACCATCTGCCTAATCCTTGTGCATTGATCACTAGGGAATCAAAGGAATTTTTGTACTTTAATCTTGGCCAATTAGAAACATCTAATCACCAAGCGTTCATATGCAGTTCAACCTGAAAGCCAAGTGAAAGCAAGGAATCCAAGCAATCCATTTCCCTTTATATCAAAAGGAATTATCACATGACTCAACATTCTATAAAGGGGGTGCCATATATTTGCAGGTAATAGTGGATCTTGACCAATAAAATCCTTAGTTTTTCACACATCTCTCTAAATTTATAAAGCTAGTCGTTGAAAGACAGTGGGGTCTAATCAAGTCACAAGTAGAAATAATACTTGGTCAGGTTGAGAATCAAAACCCTGGGCTATAACTGGAGCTGAATGAGTTTAAAATTGAAAATGGTAATTATGCAGCAATTATCCAACCAACTGCAAATTTGGGAATTTGAATTGAAGTCCAGCCACGGAAATGGAAGGTGCTTCACACAATCAAAATTGTAAATAACAACACAAAAAGAAAGCACTGGATACTGAAAGAGAACACAAATATGAAACCTGACTTCTGAAAAATAACTTCCATCAATGGAATGGTAATGGAAATCTGCAACAATCATGGTTACCATTGTTCATCCCACAGGTCATGTTTAATCTACGGTCTGCCTTCAAATCAGGAACTGGCCCTTGGAGGTCTTTAGACTCCTTGAGTGATAGAGGGGGCTTCTACCAGCAGCAGGCACAGTGAACAGGCTGCTAAGGGAGAGGCGTGCTGTGGGAGAGGGGTGAGGGTGCTGAGGGAGAGGGGTCAGTATGCTGAGGGAAAGGGGCTCAGGGTGCTGTGAGAGAGGGGCTCAGGGT
>NC_063363.1:7243895-7264298 GCF_021869965.1 Rhincodon typus
AGGGAGGGGGATGACTGTGCTGAGGGAGATGGGTCAGTGTGCTGAGGAAGGGGAGTGAGTTTGCTGAGGGAGATGGGTTAGTGTGCTGTGGGAGAGGGGTCAGGGTGCTGTGGGAGATACTCCATGGCTCCATTACAGAGAGAATGACTAAAGGTAAAGCAGGTACGCTTATTCCAGAATGTCCTTGACTTAAAGTACAGGGCTTTCTGGACTGGGGTATATGCCATAATACGATAGTCCCAACCAGTGAGAGAGAGAGTTGTAGGAAGCAGGAGAGAATCGCAGGGCAGGGAGTGAGAGTATGTGGGTGCAGGGGAAAGATCTAAGTCATGGGGAGAAACCCAGGTGTGGGGATTGAGTTTCTGTGAACAAGGGAGAGTCGTGGGGCAAAGGTTAGAGTTTCAGGGAGAGTCCCGGTACATGGAGTAGAGATTCAGGAAGCATGGGGTGAGTTGCACGATGTAGTTTCAGAGAGGAGGGGAGACATTTAGATCACTAGGATGAGTCTCAGGGCACATGAGAGAGTCTCGGTGTGTGGGGTAGATTTCGGATACAGCAGAGAGTCTTGGGGGATTGGGGAGATTCCCAGGGGTGGGTGAGTCTCTGGGGGTGGGGGTGGGGGAGGGTCTCAGGGAATAGGACAAGAGTGTCGGGGTGCAGGGAAGAGCAACACAAAATGATCACGCACAACGTCTTGGCCCTTGCTGGCTAGAATGAAATTTCCAGAGTGTATCCTTGTGCCCAACATGCATTGATTTCAACCCTTTGGAAATATTATTCGTGCAAAAGTCAACGCCTAAACATTTGCGGAAATATTTGGCCTCAAAAGTTGTATTTTGTCAAAAACCAGAAACAGAACGGTTCTGAGGAAAGGTCACCAGACCCGAAACGTTAACTCTGATTTCTCTGCACAGTGGCTGCCGGATCTGCTGAGCTTTTCCAGCAACTTCTGTTTCTGTTTCGGATTTAAAGCATCCGCAGTTTTTTCAGTTTTTATTTTGCATTTTGCCAAACTACATACGTTACATTACCACCTTGTGAATTTATTCTAATTTTGACACTGAACCTTCAAAGCATTTGTCAATTGTATCAGCATTTCAATACGAGGAGGTCTTTGTAGTCTCGATTTGGTGGTCGTAGTGACAGGGTGTTTTCTGCTGTTTGAGGTGACAAGATAATATGGCAAACATCCTACAGACTTGGTGGGATGCAATATTCTGCAATTCAGATTAATTATTAGACTCGGGTTGCCACAGAGAGAATAAACACAAAGCACTTTAACTCCATGGAGACTCAGACTGCTTATGAAAATTGTTTTTAAGTCATTTACACACAAAAAAACAGGATGAACTGCAGCAATTAGATCCTATTGAAATGCTTGAAAGGCTCCCCCGCCACCTACAAAAAGTATTTAATTCAGCTTCCAATTGCTGCAGCAGATTCAGGTGCAGCTGATATGGATAATACTAGACAAGACACTTGCATGGCTTATCAGAGACAGAACATTGTCAGTCATTTACTTTCTTTCTTTGGCAACTTATTGTGTGAAAATCAGTGCATTTAGTATCCACACAACCCATGGTTTGAGGTAGAGTTTAGCCTCATTCATCAGTTATGGAGAAAGGTTGCATCAACATTGTTTCCTCTCTTTGGAACTAACCGCAGTTGGAGGACTGTGCACAGTCTATATTTAAGGAAGGTTGTATTTGCTCTGCGGACACTCACAAAGCAGATTTGCAAGGCCCATCGCTGTTGATCATAGGATGTGTTGAATTGGTTCTCACGCTGAGCAGAATGATGCTTCTCAGTCTATCTTTTTCTGGATGCTTCCACTGGTTTTCAAGAGGCACAGGGTGGCTGGTTCACTGATTTAAAAGCCTTTGGCTTATTAACTTAAATTCGCAGTTTACAGCAATTTCTGAACAAAAGATAAATTGGTGTTCTTCAGGCTTGAAGTGGCTGGGCTTTGTGTCTTGAGGGAGAAAGGTAACACTCTTGCCCCCATCTGTGGAGAGAAAGCAAAGTTAACATTTCGGGTCTAGTGACCATTCTTCAGCATCATCATCACTAAGTTCTGAAGAATGGCCACTGGACCTGAAATGTTAACTCTGCTTTCTCTCTCCACAAGTGCTGCCAAACCTGCTGAGTCTCTCCAGCAATTTTCTGGTTTTGTTTCGGCATTTCTGATGTCGTATTCCAAATCACCTCTGCACGAATCCACAGAATTGTAGAACATCAAGTCAAAAATTAGACACAGTTGGATTGAAGTGTCGAAATGGGTGACATTATCTTGACACGCAGCTAGTGCACCAACACAAAACCCATGGATCAATAACCCTGCAGTATTCCTACCGTATTTTTCACTCAGGCAATGAATCATTTTTGTCAAATAGGTCACACAGTAAATCTTGACCTGCAGGCTTTAAACAATGTGCAAAGATAATGTATGTGCAACAATACATACATTATCCATCCTTTCCCTCATATGAGTTTCATAAAACTCTGACATTTTAATGGACATCAACATTAATGCACTTCACATAGCACCATTTGCACTACTCCATTATGAGGAAAGGCTGGGCCTGTGTCCATTTATACTTAGAAGAATGAGATGTGATTTTATTGAAACATTAAAGATCCTGCATGTGGATCAATAAGATGTTTCTAGGCCAATATTACTGAATTTTGAAGAAAGGTCATATCGGACTTGAAACATTAACTCTGTTTCTCTCCACAGATGTTACCAGACCCATTACGTTCCTCCAGCATTCTCAGTGTTCATTTCAGATTTCCGGCATTGGTAGTGCCTTGCTTTTCACTATTAGTCAGGCTTATTTCGAATTCCAGAATTGTTAGTGGAATTAAAATTCCACCCACTGCCATGTTGGGATTTGAGCCCACCCCCCACTACAGCATTGCCCTGGGCCTCTGAGTTATTAGGCCAGTGGTATTACCATTAGACTACCATCTCCCCAAGTGCCTTGACTGTAGAACACTTTGAAACAATCTGAGCCTGTTGCATAAACATTTTGTTGAAGGGTTGTCTGCATGTGTTAAGGAAGAATATCAATAGAATCAAACAGAAGAGGCACTTCGACCTGTGGAGTCTGCACCGCCAAAAATATACTACCTACAAGAAGGCCAAGCAGCATCAGAGGAGCAGGAAAGCTGACGTTTCGGGTCTGGACCTCCCCCATTTCTGAAGAAGGGTCCAGACCCGAAACATCAGCTTTCCTGCTCTTCTGATGCTGCTTGGCCTGCTGTGTTCATCCAGCTCTACACCTTGTTATCTCAGATTTTCCAGCATCGGCAGTTCCTACTATCCCTACCTACAAGAATCCAACTTTCCCGGACCCAGTCCTTGGCCTTATAATGCAATGGCAAGGAAATGCTCTTTGTCCAACGTCCAATCCCAAATTTTTGCTATTTGGGCATCCTGAAACATATAGCAGGAATTGCAAATTCCTTCACCAATTCTGAGTGCTGACATGGATTAGTCATGATCACTGTTCCAGATCATTTGTCAATGAAGTGGCACAATGGTTAGCATCAATGCTTCACAGCATCAGGGACCTGGATTCAATTCCAATCTCGGGTGACTGACTGTGTGGAGTTTGCACATCCTCTCCATACGTATGTGGGTTTCCTCCCACAGTCCAAAGATGTGCAGGTTAGGTGGATTGGCCATGCTAAATTGCCAATAGTGTCCAGAGACGTGCAGGCTAGATGGGTTAGCCATGGTCATTGGGCACATGACAAGGATAGTGTGGGCCTGCATGGGATGCTCTTTGGAGGGTCAGAGCAGAGTCAATGGGCGGAATGGCCTCTATTTGCACTGTAGGGATTCTATGAATGACTCCGATGGGAAGAACAGCAACCTCCTCTGCTGATATTTCACCTGCCTGCCAGCATCACCGCCTAAGCTCAGACATGGAGGTTCGACACTGTCTCAGAAAATGAAGCTGCACATACATTTGTGCACCTAAGGCAGACAATTTGGAGAGAGAAATTCACTCATTGAAGAGAAACACCAAGATACTCATTCAGCAGTAACTCATAGCAGCTCACAATTAGGATTTAATAGTGAGTAAATAAAGTTAATCAACTAAATTTGGATAAAATTCAAAGTAACATACATTAAAAGCCTGTCTACTATCTACAATGCACAACCCAGGAGTGTGATAGAATACTACCCACTTGCCTGGATGAATACAGCTAAAACAACACTCAAGAAGCTCAACATCATCCAAGACAAAACAGCCCACTTGATTGGCAGCACATCCACAAGCATCTACTCCCTTCACCATTGATGTTGAGTGGCAGCAGTGTGTACCATCCATAGGACGCAAAGCCGAAATTCAACAAAGGTCCTCAGCCAGCACCTTGCACACATTGACCACTTCCACCTAGGAGGACAAGGGCAGCAGATACCTGGGAACACCTGCAAGTTCCCCTCCAAGTCATTCACTATCTTGACTAGGAAAGCTATTGCCATTCCTTTAGTGTCACTGAGTCAAAATCCTGGAACTCTTTCCCTAACAGCATTTTGGGTTTACCTACAGCACATGGACTGCAGCAGTTCAAGAAGGAAGCTCACCATCAACTTCCAAGGGCAACTTGGGATGGGCAACAAATGTTGGCCTATTCAGCGACGCTCACATCCCTACAAGTGTATAATAAAAATTTTAATGATATATAATGCAATGTGAACCCAGGGATATGGTCAGGTGCCGAGTGAGAACTTTTGACAACTTTAATAAGTGAAGCAGTGGGACTGTTTTTCTTGTTCCTGCAGCATCTTTGTGACAAACGTGCACACTTGCACTAGCGGTGTCACATCACCCCAGATTCTGATTCCCCAGAACATGTAATCACAGACAAAGCCATTCTCAATGTTATACAACAGCTTCTTACCAGGGTCAGTGGGTAGACTCAGCCATGACTCCCCAAATTGGAAGTTTGTGGATCGTTCCTGGAAGTGTGGTGAGGGAACTGAGACTTTCCAGAGGGCAATGAATGATCATTTGGATAGAAATAAGGTGCTAGGATATGGGGTAAAGCAAGAGAATGGTGCTAATTAGTCATGTTCATTTGAAGAGCCGGTGCAGACACAATGGGCTGAATGGCACACTTCTGTGCATATCACTTCTGTGATTCTGTGATTCTGTGATCCAATTGGAAACACAAAGCCAGACTGACAGTGCAGTGTCATCAGTGTCATACTTAGAGACGGCTGCATTGTCAGAGGTAGTACCTCTTGAATGAAATATTACATGAAGGTCCCACTTGCCCTGTCAAGTGGATTTAAAAGATCCCCTGGCACTCAGAGCAGGGATGGTGTCCCTGGTGTGCTGGCCAATATTATTCAACCCATAGCTAAAACGCAGATTATCCAGTCAGTATCATATTGCTGTTTTACTGGGAGACTCTTAAGCTGAATACCACTCTTCCTACATGACAACAGTGACTACAATCCAAAAGCAGAACAAAAGGACCTTGCAGTGTAGGTTCATAGTTCCTTGAAGAGGTAGACAGGATAGGGAAGAAGACATTTGGTATGCTTGCCTTTATTGGTCACTGCACTGAGTATAGGAGTTGGGATATCATGCTGCAGCTGTACAGGACATTTGTTCGGCCTCTTTGGGAATACTGTGTTCAGTTCTGGTCTCCCTGCTATAGGAAGGATGTTGTGAAACCTGAAAGGTTTCAAAAAGATTTACAAGGATGTTGCCAGTTTTGGAGGGTTTGAGCTAAAGGGCGAGGCTGAATAGGCTGGGGCTATTTTCCCTGGAGCATTGGAGGCTGAGGGGTGACCTTATGGAAGTTTATAAAATCATGAGGAGCATGGATAGAGTGAATAGTCAAGGTCTTTCTCCAGGATAGAGGGCATAGGTTTAAGGTGAGAGGGGAAAGATTTAAAAGGGACATCAGGGGCACCTTTTCCACACAGAAGTGTGGTTTGTGCACAGAATGAGCTGCCAGAGGAAATGGTAGAGGCTGGTACAAGTATAACATTTAAAAGGCATTCTGGACAGATACGTGAATAGGAAGAGTTTAGAGGGATATGGGCCAAATGCTGGAAAATGGAACTAGATTAATTTAGGACATCTGGTCAGCATGGACAAGTTGGGGTGAAGGGTCTGTTTCTGAGCTATACATCTCTATGACTCTAAGCACTTTACTGCCTTTAAAGCCCTTTTGGACATACTGAGATTCTAAAAGGCACTAATAAAATGCAAGCTCCTTATGAATTGGATTGTTTTCTTAATGACTGAGAGGTATTAATTACAGGCAAACTCCTTTCACTCATCTGGTTAAAGGAACAGTCAAAAAGGAAGGAGCACATTCAAAACTTAAAACCAATTTGCACAAGATTCTGTTGTGTAACTCAGAATTTATCAGAAAAGAACTTGCATTTATGTAGTACCTTCAATGTAGTGAAAAGTTCCATCAGGTTCATAAGAAATTTATGAGAAAAAAAATTAACACTGAACAACAAAAAAGAATATTACAGCAGTTGATCAGGGGGATATGGTTCCAGGAACATCTTAGAAGGAGGAAAGAGAGCTGAAGCAGTTTTAGCAGGGAAATTGCAGAGCTGAGGACCATGGCAGTTGGATGTATGGCTGTCAATTTTGGCATTACTGAAGTTGACAATGTGCAGGAGCCCAGAATTAGAGGAATAAAAGCTGGAGAAACAGGAATAATTCAAACAGAACGAATATGATTCCAGTCCAATATGGTTCTTCAGAATCAAATCCTGGAGGGTTGTGGGGCTGGAGGAGATCCCAGAGAGAGGGAGGAATGACCTGGTAGGGAGTGTGAAAATAAGGATTTGATTTTTAAAATCAAGGCATCGCTCATCCCAGAACCAATAAGCAAGACAGTGAGGGATGAACAGGACCCAAATTCACGAATGTCCTTTAGGAAAGGAAACTGCCATCTTTACCTGGTCTGGCCTACATATGATTCCAGGCCCACAACAATGTGGTTGACTCTTAGCTGGCCTCTGGGCAATTAGGGATGGGTAATAAATGCTGGCCCAGCTAGTGACGCCCACATCCCATGAGTGAATAAACAAAAAGTGCAGTGGAGTCTTGAATGAGTTCAATTTTTGGAGTTGAAGACAGGCAGCTGGCTAGAACAGAATTGAATTGTCAAAGCTAAAACTAACAAAAGCACAGATTTTGGTTTCAGCAGCAAGTGTGTTGAGACAGCAACAGAAGAGTTACATTGGCGGAAATAAGCATTCTTAATGTTGACATGGGTAACACACAGAATGTGACAATGCAGAATAAGTACACAGAAGGTGATGAACAGGTAAATATTCAACTGTGGAGATGATCAGCCAGCATATAGCATGTTTTTTGCTCCATGTTGAAGAAGACAAGAAGGAGTGAGGTAGAGTTAATGCTAATAAACGCATGCACACATTTTCTGTTATAAAATCAATTAGGATAAGAACACAACCTTGCTATTCAGTCCACTTTGCTGAGCAGCACTTTGATGTTCGAATGTTTGTATTGACTGGCTGTAAGCTCAAGGTTGACAAGAACAGTAGTTAAAATGGTTTTATTTTCAAACCTGCTTATGAGAGAAGAATGGTACATGTCAACTCGAGACAGATATCTAACAAAATGCACCGTGCTGAGCAAATGCAGTAGAGCCATTAGTTTACTAAATGAATTAGAATCCTTGAAATCCAAAACACAACATGGGGTTGGACAAAGGTGAGAAACAGTCATTAAACAAAAATATGAGAAACAGAGAAAGGCATTGCACTGGCCTGGGCAGCCAGATGCTGAATGATGTGTCACAGGTATTCGTGTTTAGACCTCTCTTGTTACTTATCTACATTAAAGGAATAGACTTCAGAAACCAATCAGAAGAAGATTGTACCTTTATTTAGCACCTTTCACCACCTGAGCATGTGCCAAAGTGCCACATAGTCAATGAGGTACTTGTGAAGTATGGTTGCTTTGCTGTGCAGGAAATGCGCCAGACAATTTGTACACAGCAAGCTCCACCGAGGCTGATAATGACCAGGTAAACTGCTTTAACCATGTTGGTATGCATACCCAGCAAGACTCTCCTGTTCTTCTTCAGAGTAGTACCAGAGTGTGCCAGGTCAGTGAGGTGCCACCTGGTTTACATGGAATTAGTGGGTGCCCACACCAAAGTGAGCATGTCTCTAGCTCCCATCAATCCCATGCAGATGGAACATCCTTGTGTTACCTACCTTGTGGGTGGGGAGGGTTGCTTAGTCAAGTGAGGGGTTCTGATCAAGCTTTAACGTTGTCCTTTCCATGAGTTAGATTGCTAAAGGGATCTTCTTTTCGCTCTGAAAGTAAGTATCTCTCACCTATGCCAGTGAAGCAGCCTCCAGGACCTGTAAAGGCTGGAATCTACAGAAAGTTCTCATCCCCACTCTCTCACCATGCCTCATGGTGACTCTTTCCTGTTAGAGGTGACAGGCAGAGGTGTCAGGCCTTACAAGGTACATTGGAAACTCCCAGAAATGACAGAGACTCAATACAAATGATTCCCAAGTGGAATCGTCCAGTAGGTCACAGCAGAAGGGAAGCAGAATCTCTGTGGATTCCCAGGAAGTATACTGTTTGGCCTTCATACATCGCCTATAAGGAAAGTGTATGAGAAAATTGATGACACATGCCTAGCTGTCAGACCAAGCTGTCTACAAGACATCAGTTATTTTCTCAATTATTAAAAAAACAGTCTAAGTACACCCTTTCTCATCAATGGGAGAGTTTTGCTTTGGTTATTCGCACTGTTACATTATAAACATGGTCATGAAAATGACTCCTGGCCTGTATTAATGGCAGGAAAATCAATTCAAGAGCTCATGCTGTCATAATAGTTGAGCTAATCTAACTGGGCACAAACCCAAGGTTTGAACTTGGGACCTTCCTTTCTATCCATAACTCTGTGCTGATAGATGTTGCCATTCCTGCTATTAGTAACTGAATTGTCAATCAATTCTGGTTAGCAAGTCAATAACCACTGGTGAGCCCCCAGGCCCTTGGAGTACTCTCTAACCTTTGCGTAATAATGAAGCTGAAGTACATGCTCTCCCTTGGGTGCGTATGCATTAGAACGGCAGCCATACATGTCGGTCTGTATTAGAATATTCTGTGTCACGGTGAGTTCAATTCAAGTGCAACTCATTTCACTCCTTCTTTGGGATATGCCGCAACTGTAGCGTCAAATGAAAATGTAGCATAAAAGTTCAACAATGAGATTGACAATCCTAATGGTACAGAACAGGTTGAAATCAGGGATTGGGGTAGATTGGCATCTTCAAGTGTCACTGTCAATGCTCAGGCTCCCAGTAAAAGGCCACATTTTAAATACAGCAGGTTGTTAATCAACCGTCAACTCTTCTTCATGTTCAAGAGTTTTGGTTATGGAGAGAGTTTGGAAAGGTACAGGTTGCTTTCCTTGGAGCAAAGTAAACTGAGGAATGACATGATTGCAATGTATGAAATTAGAGGGTCGTAGGTAGGGTAGACAGGAAGGAACTTATCCCTTGGTAGAGGGATCAATGGTCGGGGGCATAGATTTAAATAAGGGGCATGTGAGGATTGGGTTTTTACTCAGAGGGTGGTGGGAATCTGGAACTCACTGCCTGAAAGGGCGGTAGAAGCAGAAACCCTCATTACATTGAAGAAGTATTTAGATATGCACCTGTGATGCCAAGGCATACAAGGCTATGGGCCAAGTGCTAGAATTTGAGGTTAGAATAGTTAGGTGGTTGTTTTTGACTGGCGCAGGCATGTTGGGCTGAAGGGCCTTTTTTATGATGTAGACCTCTTTAGACTAATATTTTGTTTAAAGGAATTCCAGCATCCATGTACATAGATCACAGAACATTAACATGTAATTTTGGCAAGCAATTCTGCCTATTTTTTCTCTTGCTCTCGCTTCTGAGAGATAGGCCATGGACTTCCATTGGATTAGTCCATACTTATGGGCAAAGTCCAGCAGGGATTTGCCATTGCCTTTTGAGCTTTGGCTGCCTTGTAGACTCTCAATACTTTTACCACCTGCCATCCAGTGTATTGGGAGATTTACAGGCTGACAATGAACCTGCCCACCTATATTACAAATGCATCATTATGACTAAGGAGTCCTGGTGAGGGATTTGAACTTGGAGCTTCTGACCCAGAGGCATGGACATTACCCGCAGCATGGTAAGTATTTAGAAAAGCAAATAGCAATTCACCTTATTACAAAGGAATTGGAGTAGGAGAGTAAATAAATCTTGCTGTGATGTGTCGATCTTCAGTGACACCATACTTGGAGTAGTCTGTATAAATTTGGCTTCCCGATATATGAAATATACATTTGCCTTGGAGACATGCAGTGAGGATTGATTCCTTGAGTTAGGGACTTGTTCAATGAAGAAGGATTGTGTAAAATAAGCTTTTATTCCTCAGAATTGGGAAGAATGAGAGATTTGCATTGAAACAGGGTAGATGCTAGGAGGCTGTTTCCCCTGAATGAGAACAATAGAAATAAGGATCACAATTTCATGCTAAGGTATTAGTCAGTTAGGACTGAGAGGAGATTACCTTTCTTAGTCAGTTGTGAATGTTTAGAATTCTTTGCCTAAGGGAGCTGTACATACTGAATCATTGAGTGTATTCAAGCCATAGATCAGGAGATTTTTGTTTACTAAAAGCACATGGTGATAAGCCAAGGAGTTGTAGGTAAGATAGAAGATCATTCATGATCTTATCAAATGGCAGAGTAGTTTCCAGGGACCTGCTACGCTCCCATTTCTTATCATGATTTTTCTGTCTGAGCAGTGACTGTCAAACATGTCTTCTTACACCACCATACCAATTCTAACACTTTTGCAACTAGTAAACGGAAGTGTTCCAAATGAACTTTGTTAAAAAAAGCTTTTCCTATATTAAAAAAAAATGATTTTTCTTGCAGTTGGTTCACAACAGCGTTAAGGAGATTGACCTTGAAGTATTGGAGACCCCAGGTCTTCGCTGGAGGACTGGGAATACTATTCCCACCATTCTTCATGGAATCTCTGTGACCTCCACCAGCATTGCTTTGTAGAAAAGAGAAAGGCTTATCCAAACAGGAGGAGCAACTTGTTATACTCAGTCATGTCTCAGTTTAATGGATCCAGTCGAAAACACAGTTGACTATATCTGTTGCAGGCTCAAGCTTAAAGAGATATTCCTTCATAGTTAGGAGATACAGGGAAATTGTTGCAAAAAGATTATCAACAACCAGGGAACATTTGCAAGTTATACTTCTTGCTGCTACCAATAAAGACATGCAGAAGCAGGACACAGCCATATCTGGATCAAAAATTATTCTTCTCACCTTTTCAGAATGAAAAGCCGTTATCTCATCCCAGGTAATGAAGGGAAATATATAGCCATTCAATTTGTTTATTGTGTTTGGGTGACATTTCATTAAAGGACATGTGTATTTGTACTGAAACCTTGCTGACAACCTTCGGTATTTTACATCGCACTTAGCTTCACAAATTACGTTGTCAAGATATCATCCAATTTACTTTATTGATTTCCAGTCAGGTTTGTTATTTAATGCTAAAATTTCAGGTTTTTCTCTATGGCTGTTTTGCAGCCTGGTTCAGGCAGAACTGTTTCAGAGTTGTAAGAGGCATCTGAATAAGAGTCAAACCAGACTCGAAATGTTAACTCTTTTTCTCCCTCCAAAAATGCTACCAACCCTGCCGAGTTTCTCCAGCATTTTATGCTTTTATTTGAGTCCTCTCCATGTTCAAATGTCTCAGGGCTTACCTCTCAAACCAAGTAGCCACAGGCCACATACATCTTCCCCCTTCTAGCTGTGCCTGTCCCTTAATGAAGCACATGGAGATATTGTATTCTTGACAATGAGAGAGAATATCTCATGATTTCTCCTCTTCCAGTCTGTAATTCCTGTCATCACCTAGCTATTGGCTGTGACTGATGTAATTAATGCAGGAGGCAGTGGTGTGCTGAGAGATGTTTTCAAATCAATCTGCTCAAAAATATTATTACACATCTCTGGAGCAGGTGGGACTTGAACCCAGGCTTTCTGACTCAAAGACGGGACATGAACACTGTACCAGAATAGCCCTCTACAGTGGCATAATGATAATGTCACCAGACTAATAATCCATAACCTCAGGCTAAGATCTGGGGTCATGGGTTCAATTACCGCTGTGGCTGGTAGTGAAACTTGAATTCAGTAAAAAATCTAGAATAAAAAGTCAGGCTATTGATCACCATGTGACAATTGTCATAACAACCAATCTGCTCTACTAATGACTTTCCAGTAGGAAATCTGCCATCGTTGCCTAGTCTGGCCTATGTGTGACCCACAGCAATGCGGTTGACTCTTAACTGTGCCCTGAAATGGCCCTGCAAGTCATTCAGTTCAAGGGGCAATGAATGATGGCTCAGCCTGTGATACCCACATTCCACAGATGGATTAAAGAAAGGAGCTCCATCCACTCACTCCTGTAATGTTTGCTGCCTGGATGAAGAAAATAAAATTGAAGAGAGCAGTTGATGTAAAAGATGAAAGTGCACAGTCTCTGATACAAGCTGGTAATGGTGAAAATCAATCAATCCTTCAGTTTGTTCTCTTTCGAAGGCATTCTCTTATAGCATGGTAAAGTTCTACAAGAATGGTCCTCCTGTACCCCGCAGTATCTATATCATGAGTACCAACATGGAGTGTGATCAGGCTATTCATTTGAGTTGATTTATTATTATCGTCAAATGTACCTAGGTACAGTGAAAACTTTTGTTTTGTGTGCGGATCGTAACATACCAAGATCATAGGGTGCAAAGAAGGTGCACAAAAAGCAAGGTCAGCATTAGATTTGAAATTTGAGAGGTCCAATCAGAAGTCTGATAACAGCAGGGAAGAAGCTATTCTTGAACCTGTTGGTACGTGCATTTTAGCTTTTGTATCTTCTGCCTGATGGAAGAGATTGGAAGAGGGAGGGGTCTTTGATGATGTTGGCTGCCTTTCCTTGGCAACAAGAAGTGTAGATGCAGTCAATGGACGGCTTGTGTGATGGACTGGGCTGTGTCCATAATTCTCTGTAGTTTGTTACTGTTCTGGGCAGAAACGTTGCCATACCAAACTGTGATGCATCCAGATGAATGCTTTCTATAGTATATATATAAAAGCTGGTGCGGGTCCTTATGGATATGTTGAATTTCCTTAGCCTCCTGAGGAAGAAGATTTACTGTTGTGCCTTCTTGGCCGTCACATCAATATGGGTGGTCCAGAACTGATTGTTGGTGACCATCACTCCTAGGAACTTGACTCTCTCAACCGTCTCCACCTCAGCACCACTGATGCAGACAGGGGCAGGGCTAAACAACCTTGCCTCCACAAGTCGATGATCAGCTGTTCAGTTCAGCTGACTTTGAAGGAGAGAAAGTTATTTTTGCACCACGACACCAAGCATTCTATCTCTTTCCTGTATTTTGTCTCATCATTGTTTGAGATCCAGCCTACAACAGTAGTATCATCACAAAAAACTTGTAGATGGAGCTCAGACAAAATTTGGCCACGGTCATGAGTGTACAGGGGGCTGAGTACATATCCTTGTGGGGTGCCGGTGTTGAGGAAAGTCGTGGAGAAGGTACTGTTGCCTATCTTCACTGATTGCAGCCAGTGGGTCAGGAAGTCAAGGATCCAGTTGCAGAGGACAGAGCAGAGGCCTAGGTCTTGGAGTTTGAAGATTAGTTTGTTTGGGATGATGGTGTTGAAAGCAGAGCTGTAGTCAATCAGTAGAAGCCTGATGTGGGTTTCCTTGTTATCCAAATGTTCCAGAGATGAGTGTTCAATTCGCTAAGTCTTCACATTGGAGTCTGATTCAAAATCGCACCTATACTTCACAGTTTACTGACTATAACCTGTTATTTTCCTCTCAAACACTCACTGATGATGGTCAGTCACTTTGCTCCCTCCCATGGTCAACAGTAAATGCCAATTTCACTGTAGTCTTCAAAGTTCTAGCTGAGATCAGATAATACGGCAGAAGAACATAAGAAATTTGAGTAGGAGTAGGCCATTCAGCACCTCAAGATCATCTGCCACCAGGCCTCAACTCTTCTTTGGTGCCAATTCATCAACGCCCTCAACTCCCCATTATTTAAAAAAATCAAGGGAATTTAACGAGAATTCCAAATATTAACAATCTCCTCAGAGAAGAAATTCCTTCACATCTCACTTTGAAAAGAATGAAGGAGCCGCGATATGCAGCTGCAATTTGCTTTTGTTTGTCATTTGTTTGAAAGTTAATTTACTAAATTTCACAGCCCATTACAGGCAGGATGACAACTTTACATTGTCTGTCTCACTTAAGACACAATTCTATCTTAAACAAATTAATCAGTGCAAAGTTAAATAAAAATATAAGAGCTGTTTAACTTTGAAAATGGATTACACATGCTCCTGGACAATCTATAAGCAAATTAACATCAAAATGAAAAAGTATCACAGTGTACATGCAGTACTCAGGGGAAGAAATGGCCTAGTGGTATCATTGCTGGACTGTTAATCCAGAGACACAGGTAATGATCTGGGTAACCAGGTTCAAATCCTGCTACAGCAGGTGGTAGAATTTGAATCCAATAAAAGTCTGGAATTAAGAGTCTAATGATGATCATGAATTCAATGTCAATTGTCAGGAAAATCATCTGGATCAGTAACATTCTTTAGGGAAGGAAACTGCCATCCTTACCTGGTCTGGCCCACATGTGACTCCAGACCCACAGCAATGTGGTTGACTCTTAACTGCCCCCAGGATGGGCAATAAATGCTAACTCAGCCAGTGATGCTTCCATCTGTGAATGAATGAAAAGAAATGCATGAGTATACAGTTTAACACAATGAAAACAAAGGAGATGTGCATTATCATCTTCGTTACATTTCAGTGACCCCTATTAGTTTGCTTTGCTTTGTTATTTTATCCCTATTATTACAAACTATTACTTTAATTACCCACTTTGTCACAAGTACATTTATTACACTGTGTGTCTTTCTGCAATTTTTTTCTTACACCCCCTTTTCTCACATACATTGCGTTACATTGTAAAAATCAAAAATGGCCAACATAGCACATCATATCTTAGAGATCACAATTAGAATTGGGATGTGAGACATTCTGGCAAATTTTATCCTGCATAACTTCACCCGGCTTTCTCAATGCAAAGCAGAAAGAGAAATACTCTCTCCTCTGACTGCCTCCACCCGACACCAACACTAACTTCTACTATTCCAGTGACATCTTTAAAATTTTAAAGCCCTAAAATGCACTAATGGAATCTAGAGAGCAGCTGCTTCAATCTTGTTTTCTATCCATGACCTTCAATAGCTGTGAAGAGGTTTCCCAGCTGCCAGAATGATTTCAAGAGAAAAAAAACATACTTGCCTTGCATAGCCCCAGGAGGTACCAACTGCCTTCCTACCATTGAACTGTATGTGACATTAAATCCCTGCTCTAGAATGACAATCAACTTGCACAAAGCAATGGTCCCACAGGCAACAATAAAGTCAATGGCACTCATCTGATTTAGGGATTGGTTGATGGATAAATTTTAGCCAGGACATGGGAAATCTCTCTGTGTCCTTCACTGAAATAGTATCATTGGATCGGTAACATCCATTTGACAATGCAGCTGAGGTCACAGGCATGCACACTTTCAATAATGTAGGGCTGAATCTGACATGTTTTTGACTAAGTGTGAGTTGTGTCAAGTTGTTTGGAGGGTTTCTCGCCATGAGGCCTAGCAGGTTTTCTCACTGTACCTTAGTAAATGGCCTCATTAACCACCTAACCCATTCCTTTGGTATCCCTCTCGAACGATTGCATCCCCATCTTACTGCGTGCCTTTACCAAACCAATGCACCACTGCAGGTATCTCAGAATGGACTGGCACCCTTTGCACCAGTGCCATCTTTAAAGGCCACTGTGGACACGTAAAACCTCTTGTTAGTCTGGAGCTGCCCTGTACAGTTCTTATCATTTGTCCTAGACAATGGCAGACAAGGGAAACTTGGCACTATATGGGGTGGTGCAAGAAAGCAAGCCCTCCTCCCTCAGGATCAGCAAAGAAGGTCATGACACCAAGCCACATCAACTGGTCTGAGGCTTCCACATGGATTAGTGAAGTCTCAGCTGCCTGGAGTAATGCGCACAATGCTGTAGGACGAAGGTCAATGACCTTCACCACTGCCCCAAGGTAAAGGTCACCATCTTTTCTCCAAAACCTCGCACTCTCCCTCTCTCTCTGCTTCTGCACCCACCTCCCACCAAGACTCACGTTTTACCATTCTCACTATTGCCTGCTGCATCTTCCCTCACCCACTTCAATCCCTGATAACACTCACTCTGAATGCCCTCTACACTGCCTTTCCACTCGCTTGCGACACCTCACCAGCTGCAGCAACAGTAACAGCTGTGCCACAGGCTTTCATCTCCCTTAATACCTGTCCCTCTCACTGATTCAGGAGGAGAAAAGCCCACAACGGGGCAGAAAGAGTAAAGATACATTGTGGGCCGCTATACATTCAGTCATTCACTTTCAGTGAGGAGAGAATCCTAACTCTGACCACCCCGAGCAGCTAACTGACCATGTTCAAGGCCCTGGATTGGTGTTGGAGGTTGCTCTTAACTTGTTCTGCCAGGACACTTTTACTGAAGGTTGTATCCCTTGACTTGACTGAGACCAGCTTGCAACTCTGAAATGCTTCCTGGCTTTGCATCTTCGTTAAACAGTAAGGCAGATAAATCAGTACAGTGAGCCTGGTATCTCTGACTAAGGTGTCAAAGCACAGAAATGCAAGGCAAAACAGGGATGCTACAAGGGTCTAGGTTGGCTCAGAGTGAACCTGATCACTGTGAGAGCGAGCGAACACGAGAGATGTTCTGAGAAAGGGTCACTGGATTTAAAAGGTTCACTCTGTTTTCTCTCCACTGATGCTGCCAGACCTGCTGAGTTTCTCCACCTATTTCTCTTTCTGTTCGATTTAGGCCTGGTGCAGTCTCTGAGCTGGGGAAGGTGTCCTTGAGCACACAGTCTCCTTGCTGCAACATTACAATGAGAGTTCCTGGGGCAGCCTGACAGGCAGCATTGAAGTGCTGATGTGTTCTGTAAGTTGATTGGAGATGTGACACGAGGCTTGTTAGAGGCTGGCACATGTCAAATGCCAATGTCTGTGGATGTGAGGCAGTGTGGAAAATGCCTACAGAGCCTGCCCTGAGATGTTTGGTGTCCAGCGTCCAACATTTGGAGCAAGTGGTAATCTGTCAGCTGTTCTGACCTCCATGTTGAGATACACAATGTCTGGCTTGTTGAGAATATGGGTAAGATAAGAAGCTGAATATTAATGAGGTGAGTTGTGGAGGTAATGAGGTGTTGAGCAAGTAATAATTCCTGTTAAATGGCAACTTGCTGCTGCCTATCCTGTAACTCACCTCACTACTCAAACGGGTAAAAGATGCAGTGAGTTTCTCCCAATGTTGTAATTGACCTCGCCAGACATCTCACTTGATTCTGATACAAATCCTGTCGTAGATCACATCATTTGGGCCCCTTTAAAATTTCGCCTATTATTCAGAGCCTCATTGCAATAAGGTTGCAAAAACAGAAGGAGAGGAAATTGTATTATCACCTCCATCAGGTCTCAATTTAATGTCTCATCTGAAAGACATCACCTCTGATGGTGCAGCACTGCCTCAGCACAGCACTACACAATCCACCTTAGAGAGTGGAATTAACAGCTTCATAGCAAATTGATCAAAAAAAGCAGGCACCATTCAGAACAGAAAGATTCATTCTGATCACATGCTGCGTCCATGGATTAGTTCCAGCTTCCAAAGAAAGACACGCAATAATTTCAACCTGATGTCTAGCTTTTAGCCAGAGATTCTAGTTACAGTTACACAGACATGAAATATGCATATGTCTCACATTCCTCACTGTAATGCTAGATCCACCAACAACCTCAGTCTTGGAAGAGGTCTAGGGAAGACCAGAAATTGAAGTTGCATCTAAAATGTTTTCTGTTTACCTGCAATTTTAAATGATGCAGCACAGTGAATCCCCTGATAATCAACATTATTTCAATGCTATGCCCTATTTCTGACACAGTGCAGCTGTTAAAGCATGATGTTTTAACCTCTTCTCCACCCTGCTAATCAAAACACAAGAAGAAAAAGAAAAATACTACTCCCTCCTATTTCACTTGATTTCCTGACAGGAACAGTTACGAGGAGAGATCAGATCGTCTGAAGGAGAGACAACTTGACCCAAAACGTTAACTCTGATTTCTGTCCACAGATGCTACCAGACCTGCTGAGCTTTTTCAGCAACTTCTGTTTTTGTTTCTGATTTACAGTTCTTTTGATTTTTATTTAGATAATCTGGCTTGCTTTTCCGACAGCAGAGAAAGTTAAAAGAACAAACAGAAGAGAAAATAAGGATATAACAAACAAATGAAAGTGAGAGGCACACAACAACAAAATAAACCACAATAACCACGTGATAGGGTTTGTAAGATGAAGAGACTTCAACATCTAAATTAGACGGACATTAAAAATGAAACTTCTGGGAATACTCAAACTTCCAATTTGAGTAAAACCTGGGCAACTATGACAGGGCAACTTATCCACAAATCAGGTGGCAGTTCAGAAGATTCGATTCTAACGGTAGATTGGCCTCGTTTAAGTCTAGCAAGGTTAATGTGGCAGCAGGAAATTATTAAAGGTCGCCAAATAGGAAGTGCGAGCGTTTCAAATGTCAGCTCCAAACTAGACAGACATTCTCAGGTTCCTCACTTATCTCCCATGTCAACAGTTCCCACATCATCTCCAATCAAGAGTGTACAGTCACTGTGCAAAAGTTACGTAAATCAGAACATGACCCAAAATGAAGAGCCGTTGTTTTGTGGACTAAAGACAGCTACTTGTCTAACTATAACATCTTTTCCCAAACTTTGAGAAGATAGATTTTTTATACGCTACAGTAAGAATAATTTTGTTTTTAAAATTTTCACATGGTGGTTTAATCACTTTTTCTTGTTCATCCAAATGTTAATTGTGTTCTGCTCATTCATGGGGCATGGATGTTATTGAATGGATCAGAATTTAATGCCTATCCCTAGTTGCACCTGAGAAGCTGGTAGTGTCAAAACCGACTTGGGCACTGGAGCCCACTACTCCTGGGATCATCACAAAAGTTAAAGACTGAATCAAATTACTCAAAGTGCCCAGTTTTACTGTCTAACACAGGTTAACAGAAAACACTGACCAGGTGACTTGAAACTAATATTAATTACAAATAAATCAGTTCTAACCACAGGCAAATAAACAATGAATTATCAACACGTAACACTACTAGTTGAAAATCTAACACCCTTCTTACACTCTTACATAAGGCCGAAAAAAATTGCACAGAGACTGCTATCCCATCACCAAGTCACTGTTTATTTACTTGGGCACAGTACATGTACTCTGACCAGCTAGCTCAGAGCCAGTCCATACAGTGAGGAGAATGCCTGAGACTCCTGTTTATATCTATCAGCCAGGGCTCCCTGATTGGCCCAGGTTAGTAGCCCCAATCAGAGATCTCATACTCAATGAGATCCACCTGGCCAACTTTACTCCAAGCGCCACATATGACAAGCAAACAAGAGTGTGTTATGGGTGGGGAAAAAATTTTAGGGAAACACAGTTCAATAGCACCAGTCTAGAGGATTCAGTGAGGTATCCTTTCTGATTCTTCCAAGGCTTTCTGTTCTCAGGTCTCCTTTTCTTCAGGTTCTTTCAGTCCTTGGCTGAATACACAGGGTGGTTGACACACTAATTATAAGTCTTTTAGTCGGTGGTTAAAGGCATCAGCCTGCAGCAACTGGTGGGAGCTCAAATAGCTAGTTATCTTCCAAGATTTGATTACTTCACTACAGAGAGACAGAGAGAGAGAGAGACCCTTTCTCTGTTACAGTCTGAAGGCTCTGCCCCTCTGCTGCTCACAAACTTTCTGTTCACCAGCACAGGAGACAGTTGGTGAGTTGCTGTCATGCTGATAGCTCCCGACCTCCATACCTGGTCCTGATTGCACAGCCTGTTGCTTGGCAAAGCCCCCAGTACACACACACTCCCCAGTGCCAAGGCATCTTAGATATCTGCCCCTGCTTTTGAATGAGGCAACTGTGTAAAAACAACTTACAATGAGTTCCAGAGATAGTAGGAACTGCAGATGCTGGAGAATCTGAGACAACAAGGTGTAGAGCTGGATGAACACAGCAGGCCAAGCGGCATCAGAGGAGCAGGAAGGCTGACGTTTCGGGCCTAGACCCTTCTTCTTTTTCTGAAGAAGGGTC
>NC_063363.1:7264698-7279033 GCF_021869965.1 Rhincodon typus
CATCAGAGGAACAGGAAGGCTGATGTTTTGGGCCTAGACCCTTCTTCTTTTTCTGAAGAAGGGTCTAGGCCCGAAACGTCAGCCTTCCTGCTCCTCTGATGCCGCTTGGCCTGCTGTGTTCATCCAGCTCTACAACTTGTTATCTTACAATGAGTTCCAGTAGCTTGTTTTTAGAAGGCCAACAACTCCATCCACCATCCTTGGTTTCAATCAGTCCTTCTTAAATGTTAATCCACAATCCAAAATACAGAAAAATAAAAAGATATGGTTCTTGTAGTGAGTGAGCTGCCTTCTTCAATTACTGTAGTCCATTTGGGAAAGATACACTGACTGTACAGTTAGGGAAGAAATTCCAGCGACACAGTGATATATTTCGAGGTCAGCACGGTGAGCGGCTGGGAGGGGAACTGCAGGTGGTGACATTCCCATATATCTGCGGCCCTGGTCCTTCTAGATGATAATTGTCATGGATTTGGTAGGTGCTCGCTAAACAGCCATGGTGAGTTTTTGCAGTGCGCCTTGTAAATAACATTAATCAGTGGTGGAGGGAGTGGATGTTTGTGGATGTAATGATAACCAAATGGGCTGCTTTGTCTTGGATGGTGTCAAGCTTCTTGAGTGTTTTTGGAGCTTCAAAGGGACAATTCCATCACACTCCAGATTTGTGCCTTATAGATAGCGGATAGGCTTTAAAGACACAGCAAGTAAGTTAACTTGCTGCAAGATTCTTAACCTCATTCCACCATCTTTTGAGGAAAGGAGTTCCAAAGACCTCCAACTCTGTGGGAAAAGAAATTTCACCATATCTCTAACTTAAGTTAGTTTATTTTAAAACAGCGATCCCTAATTCTATAAAATAACATCCTGGCATTCCCCCCATTTGACACAAAACGGTGATTAATCTTTCAAATTGTCCCCGGTTTGCTACCCAGACTCATATGACCTGTCTCTGGGAAAGTTCTCTTGAGGCAGGAATGTGTGGGAACATTGTCCCAGCATCAGGACATCAAAATTTTCTCATGGCCTTGCCTTCAAGCCCATCCATGGGAAAATTATGACCAATAAGCCAGATATAACAGAGTTGATATGGACAGGAGTTGTGCTCTGCAAACAGTTTAGAACTTAGGAACCTCACGTGAGATAAATAAAGAGTTATAGTGATAATTTAAGATGGTACCACACACACACACAGACACACACACACAGACACACACACACACACAAACACACACAGACACACACAGACACACACAAACACACACACATAAACACACAGACACACACACACATAAACACACACAGACACACACACACACACACACACACACACACACACCAGAGGGAGGCAATCTCTTCATTGCAATCTTCCTCATTTACCTCAACCCATTTTCAATGCTTCAGATCTTCCTTCCTACATTGGAACAGTGGAGACTGGTTAACTCATTTGGTTGGCTGGTTTGTGATGCAGAGTGGTGCCAACAGGGAGGGCAGCATAGTGGCTCAGCGGTTAGCACTGCTGCCTCACAGCACCAGGAACCCAGGTTCAATTCCAGCCTCAGGTGACTATCTGCATGGAGTTTGCACATTCTCCTTGTGTTTGCATGGATTTCCACCGGGTGCTCCGGTTTCCTCCCACAGTCCAAAGGTGTGCAGGTTAGGTTGATTGGCCATGGGAAATTGCCCCATAGTTTCCAGGGATTTGCAGGCGAGGTGGGTTAGCCATACTAAATGCAGGGTTATAGGGTAGGGGGTTGGGTCTGGGTGGGATGATCTTCAGAGGGTTGGGGTGGACTCAATGGGCCAAATGGCCTGCTTCCACACTGTAGTGATTCTATGACTTTAACTGTTTGGTTTCAATTCCTGAACCAGCTGAGGTTACCATGAAGCATGATGACCCTTAGGTTAAACTTGAGAGTGGACTATAGTGACTTCTTCTTCACACGTCAAAAGAATAGTTCATTGGCAGCAAAGTATGTTGGAATGTCCTGTGAAAGGCAATGGAGAAAGGCATTCATTTTCCCCTCAACTCCAAGTGTTCGACCAAAATACAGCTCTTCCTCCGATTATCGTCAATGTGTTGAACTTATGACTTATAATATTTTGCCAGCACACCAAAACTGTGGAGCTCCTTCCTTCTCTCAGTCTTCACTTGCTCCAACAAACTAGAACTTCCCTTTGTCTAATCACCATCTTCTCAGACGCAGCCATATCTTGAACTATGTCACTCTTCACTGAAGATACATGATTTTGAATCAGTTCTTCAAAATGAACAAACACCAAAAGAAATGACAACATTCAACGTAAGTGCTGAACTTCTTTTATTTTCTCCTAAACTCCCCAGAACCAGGGCCGCTGTCAAAGGTAGAATGTATTACAAATGATATAAAAATATAGTTGAAATTACATTATACTGGATAACTGACAAGAGGAAGCGATTTGAGGGCTGTTTCTTCATCAAAAATTTCATAAATGGTCACAGGTTCATTCTCACTGTCCATGTAGTTATCCATATTCTATAATTATAAGGCAGCTTTTCATTAGTAGTTCCAAAGTGCAATCACTACGGTGATACAGAAAGTTGCGGCGCTCAAATAGTGCACAGCAAGATCCCACATACAGCAATTTGGTAACCAGCAGACAATCTCTTTCAATAAAGTCGGTCGTGTCTTCGCTACGTGCCCAGCTTTTCGGGTCTTTCTTTCCTGCGAGTTGTCAATCCAATTCTGTGTGTAAATGTCAGAGCTGGCAGTTTTGATCCAAAAGCCAGTTATTATTTCCTGGTAGTCATCAGAAAAAGGCCAGTAGATATAGCTCTCTGTTATTCTTCTTTCTAAGATCTATGCATGTGTCCTGTAGAATTAAAGGGTCAATCTTGGCCATTTTAATTCAAAGACACAAAGAGCACTAGCTTCAAAAGCTTAGTGGAAGGTTGCAACTAACAGCAGCCAACACATTTTGATGGCTGTCAGACAGAAATGGAGGCGCAGGGCAGAGGGAAAACAGGGAATGGAATATTAGCCCCACCTAGTGACCATTTGGGGCATAATTTCAAATGGAAGCTTCACAGCAGATGGATGCTTTCTTGATTAATAAAAGCACACTTCTCGACAAGTGGGATTTTTGTTTTTACAGCGATTCAAAGGCATGAAGAGCACTTTTAACAAGATCAACTTGTTATTTTCAGACTTGAATTCAAATTCTCAAAACTTGTGCAGCAGATGTGGGATTTGAACCACATTTTGTGATTTGTTAGAAAGTGGATGTCACAATGTCATAGGGTCAGAGAGTCATAGATCAGGGAAACAAACCCTTCAGTTCAACCTTGTTCATGCCAACCAAGTTTCCCAAACTAACTAGTCCCATTTGCCTGCATTTGGCCCATATCCCTCTAAACCTTTCCTATTCATGTACCTGTTCAAATGTCTTTTAAATGTTGTAACTGAATCTGCATAGAGTCATAGAGTTGCACAGCATGGAAACAAACCCTTCGGTCCAACTCTCCAATGCCGACCGGATATTCTAAATTAATCTAGTCCCATATGCCAGTATTTGGCCCATATTCCTCTAAACCCTTCTTATTCATATATCCTACCACTTCCTCTGGCAGTTCATTCCAGAATCAAACCACGATCTGTGTGAAAAAGTTGCCTCTCAGGTCCTTTTTAAATGGTTCTCCTCTCGTCTTAAAAATTTGCCCCCTGGTTTTGAAACTCCACCCTAGAGAAAAAGACCTTTGCAATTCACCTTATCTATGCCCCTCATGATTTTATAAACCTCTATAATGTCACCCCTCAACCTCTTACACTCCAGTGTACAAAGTCCTAGCCTATCCAGCCTCTCCCTATAACTCAAACCCTCCAGTCCTAACAACATCCTGGTAAATCTTTTCTGAACTCTCTCCAATTTAATAATATCCTTCCTACAGCAGGGTGACCAGAACTGTACATTGTACTCCAAAGTGGCCTCACCAACATCCTGTACAACCTCAATATGACATCCCAACTTCTATACTCAATGGTCTGAGCAATGAAGGCAACTGTAACTAGCGATGGTTTAACCTGAGGGTCACAGGTGAGGGGACAGGTTGAGAAGGAGAGTCTTTTATGGTAAACTCAGTCACTGTGTGAATTGAGCCCATGTTACTGTTGTCATTTGTCATTAGAAACCAGCTGGCCAGCTCACTCAGCAAATCAACCTCCTGCTGATAACATAAGATTGCCATTACACCACTATATCCCCAATGAATCAAGCTGATTGATGCCCACCTCACTGAAGTTTCACTTCTGCAAAGAAACCTGGATCATTTGTATTCACATGAAGAGATCGGAAAAAAGACTTGTTCATTAACATTTTGATATTTGTGAAACTGCTTGCAATAGCCCCAGAGCTTGAAATGAAATTAATGAGTATTTTTCAGTGGGAGTTTTGACAGCTCTTAAATAACATCCAGGAAACAATTGGGCAGAGAAGAATATTGGGTAAATATACACAATGCCACAACATAACCACAAACACAATAAAAAAATTACCTGTCAAAAATTAAACCTTATTTCAGGGACAGAAATCTCCATAACTCACCTACGAACCAAACTCATTAAAATGCATTTGTGAGGATTCACAAGAGCATTCATCTGCCAAAATTCATTAACATAGTCATATTATGAATGATTACAGGTAATAATTAATGTCAAACAATTGTGCTTCTCTAGAGCCTCTTTCAATATTCATGCTTGAATCCCAAATCTGTCCACTGCACGTTTTAATGGAATTATAACTTGTATATTACTTTGTGACTGGATTTGCATATCTTCAAGTGTTTATCTGTTCATTTTTTAAGAAAACTGTTGTAGTTACTATTTATACAGCCCCTTTTAGCAAGAGGATCATCCCAAGGGTATTGCACAGCAGTGTGGTCAAACACAAATGGACACTAAATCAAGAGAGGAGATATTAAAAAGATACCAAAAACCACGATCAGAGGTAGGTTTTAAGGAGGAGGAGAGAGAAAGGTGGAGAAAGTGAGTACTACAGATGGTAGGGCTGACACAGATGGAATTATAGCCATCAGTGGTGGATCCAAAGGTGGAGACTTCACAAGAGACTAGAGTCAGTGGATCATTAAATTCTAGGAATGATATTTTGAAGGAGATTACAGAGATAGGGAGAGACAAGGGGACAAATAATCTAAATAAGGGGAGGAACATTTTAAATTGCAAGAATCAGAGAACTAGGAGTTGACACAGGTTGGTGAACACAGGAATGAAGAGTAAGCAGCTCTTGGAGTGGACAGGGTAGGGGAAGTAGACATTCAGACCTGCAGAAGGGAATGGTGAATTGAGATTGGAAAACTAGCCTAGACAGCATTGGAATAGTCAACTCTGGAGGTATCAAAGGCAATGACATGGGTTTCAGCAACAGATGGACAAAGGGTTGGATGAGGGTGGATGGAATAACACCAGTGAAAGTAAGAGGCCTTTGTGCTAAGGCAGTTATGAGCTCAGAAATTCAGCTCAGGCTGCAGATGTTTCAAGTTAAGACAATAGGGCAGAGAAGGAGACTTGATTTGATTTATTACAGTCATCTGTACCAAGGTACAGTGAAAAGTACGGTCTTATATGCTTTACAGTCAGATCGTACTATACAAACACATCAGAGTAATAGAACAGAGTGCAGGAGACAGTGATACTACTGGTGAGGAGGTGCAGAAAGACATCAACATTAACATGAAAGAGTTCCATTCAAAAGTCGGATAGCAGCAGGGAAGAAGCTGTTCTTGAAGCTGTTTATACGTGCATACAAACGGTTATATCTTCTGCCTGATGGAAGAGGGTGGAAGAGAGTATAACCGGAATGGGAGTGGTCTTTAATTATGTTGGTTACTTTCCCGAGGCAGCGGGAAGTATAGATGGAGTCAATGGATGGAAGGCTGGCTTGCGCGATGGATTGTGCTGTGTTCACAATGCTGTGATAGATCCAGATAGGATTCTAGGCATCTATAAAAATTTGTAAGAGTCTTTATAGACATGTCGAATTTCCTTAGTCTTCTGAGGATGTAGAGGTCTTGTGGTGCTTTGTTGACCAGAGACTAGATGTGGGTGGACCAGGGCAGATTGTTAGTGATCGTCACTCCCAGGAGCCTGACACTCTCGACCATCACCACCTCAGCACCATTGGTGCAGACAGAGGCGTGCCCTGCACTCCACTTCCTGAAGTCAATGAGCAGCTCCTTCACTTTGCTGACATTGATGGAGATTTTGTTGTCTTTACACTATGTCTTCCTGTATTCCGTCTCATCGTGGAATCAATGGCAATGCTACAAAGCTGTGTAAAGGGTGAATGCTTTCCTGCATTTAATACTGTACATCAATACAACTTGTTATACTTTTAGCATTCCTAACAAAACAGATAATAAAAATGGAAAATAAATGACTAACTTTTAATGTTGAATATGACCTTATAAAGAACAGAATCAGCAGTTCATGTCTAGTTTATAAATTCCACCTTATAGATACGTGGATCACTTTGAACCTAACTGGTTACCTTAACTGCATTGTTAACGTAGAATTTGCGAGTAACATCAATGATGATGATATATAATTGTGTAATGCTAATATCCATGTCACATGATTATGTGGAATGTACTGGAAGGCAGGAGAAGCTCAAAATCTTGAGAGAACATTTGTATCAACTGAGTTGTAAATTAAATTTCATAAGAAATTGTCATGGACTCAAGAGGCAGCACACGGGAGACTAATTAGAGTTTGACTCCATACACACAACAAATACTTAAGACAGCATTTTTCAGTTCTAAAACAAACTTTATCCCACAGATGCCCAAAGGCAGGCAATCAGGAACAGTGTGTCTCATGGAACTAACAAAGGGAAGGTTGTCTCAGAACCTTCAGCATCTTTGTCGAAGATCTCGTCCCAGAATTTGCAGGATTCAAGTAGCTCACCCTGTGCTCCATGAGTTAGCTCTTTTCCCTGGACCTTTCTGCTGTAAAAATGTTCATTCTGAAAGTGGCTAAACAGTTGGTGAAGGCACAGCAGAGACAACAGGACACCTGTAACCTCAGTGAGTGATGGTCAGTGGTGTATGCCTTTAACTAGTCAGATTCATTTAGCTACTTATATTTGGTCGCCAGATGTTGGAGCTTCGAGCTCAGTCAGCATTTACTGTCCATCCTTAATTTGCCCTGATAAAGTGCTGGTGAACTGCCTCTTGAACTATTGCATTCTCTGGGGTGTATCTTGCTCTTAGGTGGGAGTTTGAGGACTTTGACGCAGTGACAGTGAAGGAACAGCGATATATTTCCAAGTCAGGATGGTGAGTGGCTTGGAGATGAACTTGCAGATGAGTGGTGTTCGCATGTATCTGCTGGCCTTGTCCTTTTAGGGTGCTAAAGGTCACAGGTTTGTAAGGTGTTGTCTAAGGAGCCTGGGTAAGTTGTTGCAGTATATATTAGGACTTAAAAAAGGAGAGGAATGACAGAGGATAGACCAGAGTTACAACAGCAAATGTCATCAAACTTTACCCACAGATTCTGGCCAATGAATACAGCTCACATAGTCTGGGGCAATTCACACAAAAAATATAAAATGATCTCTCTTAAACTCATATGAATTGAGCAAATTAAAATATGCATTTATATTAATGGCTGATTTATTATAGATAGAGAAAAGGAAGAGTGAGATGGAGAGACGTTTAATCACTGACTGGCAGTAATACAACTCATTAAAGAATTATGATCGTAGCCTATTAAAAGATTGATGCTATCAAGAGTCAATAAAACTGTACTGAACTGAACAGGAGCCAATAGCTCCACACAGTCATGGCACTAACTAATGAAACTCAGTTCTGCACAGGTTAGGCTGTCAAAGTAAACTGCATTTCCTGCTCATCAATGCAATTAGCTCATATAATGGAATATATTAGAGGATGGGTTAACAATCAATTTCATTTATAGCAGATGTTCAAATATAGAAGGGCAGACACCAAGATCACACTAAGCTTCATTCAACCCCGGAGTTAGAAACTTCTTCTCAGTTACACAGTGATCTGCTTGTATCAGAGGTATATCACACGAAAGAGTGAGAAACATAACAGAAGATCATATAATATTTCTACAGAAATGTTAAATTGAAATGCACCTTTAAATTTTATCTATTGATGAAAACTGGTTAAGCTTTGCTAGCTGTTATCTCAGATTTAAGTGATTTTAATGCGATTTCTCTTCTTCAATCCACTTTGTAAATTAAATATATCATCTAGTTAATGACCAAACATAACAGAGCACCTCAAAAATTTTCATGCAATGAAACAAATTTAAGTTACCGACACCATTCAAGCCACCATCCTCAACCCTCGGCAACAACACAATGAACTATCAGTTCGGCTGGGTTGACAGTACGTTGAGGGAGAATTACAATTCCAGGTGAGCTTATTGATCCTCATTGTATGGGGCTATTGCATCTTTTGATAAGGTAAAGCAAGAAATCAGTTTAATCTACCATCTTAAGAGTAGGGCAACCAACAATCTGTGCATCCTCTCAGCACACTATGAGAAATAAACTGCATATTAACTCTGCAAGGGTAGGAAGATACTAGATGTTGGGCAGTCTCTCATTTCACAGAGAATACTCAGACACATGAGGGCATTGCCAGTGATCTGGTGGGTGCTCAACCTTTCCCTCCAAGTGGGACTTGGATTTGTTCCTTATTGGAAGAGGAAAAGAGATTGGATCAAATAGGAGACACCACAGTGTGGAGCTGGAGGAACACAGCTGACCAAGCAGCATCAGAGGAGCAGAAATGTTGATGCTTTGTGTTGGGAAGAAGGGTCCTGACCTGAAACATCAATTTTCCTGCTCCTCTGATGCTGCCTGGCCTGTTGTGTTCCTCCAGCTCTACACTGTGTCATCTCTGACTCCAGCATCTGCAGTTCTTGCTATTTCTGGATCATATAGGATGTATTGGAATCAGAGAATCCCTACAGTGTGGAATCAGGTCATTCAGCCCATCGAGTCCACACCTGCCCTCCTAAGATTATCCCACCCAGACTCACCCAATCCCTTTAACCCTGCATTTCCCATGGCTAATCCACCTAGCCTGCACACCCCCAGACACAATGGGCAATTTAGCATGGCCAGTCCACCTAACCTACACTTCTTTGGACTGTGGGAGAAAACCAGAGCACGCATAGGAAACCCACACAGCCACAGGGTGAATGTGCAAACTCCACACAGACAATTGCCCAAGGGTGGAATTGTACTTAGGTACCTGGCGCTGTGAGGCAGCAGTGCTAATCACTGAGTCACCATGTGTTGTGACTGATGCTTTGTTCGTCTCCTGGGCTGATTCCCACTTCCTGAGAGGGGTTCGGGGAGAGGTTTTCCATAGCACTTCATCCATTCCTGGCCCGGATGTTCTCCCCACAACTTGTTTTGCTAATGCCGGGTGAGAATGTATTCGCAAAAGATGATCTAGCCACCATGAGTGTAGGGTAGGCCCGAATGACCACTGTTCCCTGATGGTCACTCTTGGACCCAGTAAAGCCCGCTTGTCCTGTAGGTGGATTTCTCTGTTTTTGTTTCCATAGATGTAGCCCCCGTAATTGACTCATTCTACGTTGATCAGTTGACTCCATGTTGGGGCGGAGCTAAACTGCACAATCAAAAAAATCTAAACAATTCATTCCAGGAGGTGATCACAGATTGGCTGACTGATTTATACTCTTCCAACCACACAGATCCTCCTGGATTTTTACTGATCCAATCTTTTATTCTTATCTCAGGCAAATTATCTCAACACAGACCCTTGGTCAAAACCAGGAGGTAGCTAGGCAGTATGGTTCAATGTTACAGTTTGGGAAGAATTGTACATGCTGCCTCCCAATGCTTCCATCTTCGGCACCAGCCAGGGAACAACACGGCCACCGCATTAGAAAGATATAGAAAACAGAACTGGCTCTCTCTTGTGTGTCCAGAGTGAGATCAACATCCTCTGGTGCTTTGGACTTGTGTTTAGTATGAGAGAGAGGTAAACAGGGGAGCGAGAGACAAAGAGAGAGGGACATACAGAGATGGGGGAGGGTAGGAGAAGAGACAGTCAGACGCAGAGGGAAGAGAGTCAGAGATAAATGGGGAGAGGGAGAGAAAGACTGAGAAAAATGAGGAAGAGAGGGACAGAGGGAGGAAGAGTCAGAGAGGGAAGATACAGAGGTAGTCAGAGAAGGGGGAAGTGAGACGTAAATGTAAAAAAAGAGAGAGAGATAAAGATGGGAGACAGACAAAGAGACACAGAAAAGGGAACAAGAGACAGAATTTACAGAGAGGGAGAGACAGACAGCGGGAGAGACAGACAGATAGGCAAGAGAGAGAGAGAGGAGGGAGAGGGAGAGACACAGATAGAGGGGAGATAGAAAGAGACAGAGGGGAGAAGTCAAGAGGAAGAGAAAGAAAAGCAGAGAGGAGAGAGAGAGATGGAGGGACAGGAACAGTAGAGAGAGTGAATGACAGAGAAGGGAGAGAGAGATAGAGATAAGACAGAGATAAACAGAGAAAAGATTGAGAATGAGAGGAGAGAGAGAGACAAAGCAGAGAAAGAGATTGAGAAAGAGAATAAGATAGGAAAAAGTGTGCCACCTTCACTCTGTATTGAACTTGGATGTGGTTCACTGAGATGAAAGGATAGCTTTCCAACCAACTGTACCACTTTATCTCTGCCATTGATCTGGCATCAAAATGAAAATCTTTCATTATGGAAACAAATCAGGTTTGAGAAATTCGATGCAAAATACAAAATGCATTCTAATTATCATCTCTCAAATGCTACTGACTGAGTCTCTGCATTCAACTGCTGACGTATATTCAAGAAGCTGTCATTCGGTGTTAGCTATGTAAGAGGTTATTATGCAAAGATAATTTTAGCAAAAATATAACTGATCCAAGTACAAGTTGAATAAACACAGTTGTCCTCCTATACTCAACACTATGACTCTGTAGCCACAATGTAATGACCTGAGAAGCATTTGCCGTAATCTTCTTCCAAATATTGTTTGAAACACTGAAGTGGAGATGTCTAATTCACATAAAAGTGCTGTGATCTAATTTATATTCTTCAGTACAGGAAGAGGCCAATGACATATAAGCCTTTGAGCCTATTCACCATTCAATTAGATCATGATAGATTTACATCTCAACTCTACCTATCTGCTTCGGTTCCATAATCTTTCATAACCAGAAAATAAAAATCAATATCAAATTTTCAATTAGCTCCAGACTCTAACATCAACAGATTTCACAAGTGAGAGAGAGAGAGCGATTTTCAGATTCCCACTATCTTTTGTGTGAAAAGCTGTTTCGTGGCATTACTGCTCAATGACTTGACTCTAATTTTAAGTTTGTGGCCCCTTTGTTCTGTATGTTTCAATTTCTCTCTATCTGCCCTATCAACATCTTAAATATCTCAGTCAGAGCACCCCATAATCTATGCCTTAAGGGAACACAAGCTATGACTCTGCAACTAGGCCTCATAATTTAACCCTTTAAGCTCCCTCTTTTATGGAGTACACCAAGAATGAAGGAAATATTAAATCTAAACCTTTCCCATACTGCAGGCAAAATATCCCAAATATAGGGGTTTCTCACACAGTGCCAGAGAAAGCTGCCAGGACAGCAATCCTAGATGACGAGGAACCCAGCCATAAGTAAGAGATATGTGGAGGAAACTGGGAGGTAAGGGCATTGTGGAAGATGGGGCTCTCTGGGGTCATGGGGAAAGAGGTCAAAAGGGTCTGAAGCAAGGGAAGGTGTGTGACTTTCAGTGAGAAACCCTGCAGTAGGCACATGCCCTTGATCGGACATTGAATGCCTTTGAGCCATTACCACCCCCTCAATCCCCACCCCACACCCCACCACCACCAACCCCCTTCACCAAGTCAGCAATCAGCCTGCACTCTTTCTCCCTGGATACAGTTGGGTCAACCCCAGCAGTAGGCTGAGATCTTCATATGGATCTTATTTGGTCTTTGAAGGTCCTCAATTTTCAGCAGAATAGGAAGGTTGGGGCACAGACCTTCTCACCCAGAATGGAGAGAGATGGGGAGGTGTTGGGGATTGGGTTACACCTCCAATCTGCCTAATTTCAAGGCCTCAGCACCTCCTACCTCTGGACCAGACGATTCTACCCTATACAGAGACTGAAATCATGTCACAACCAATTGGTTTCAGTTGTGAAATCACTACAGAGTATTTTACATACACAGCAGAAAAGTCACAAATTAGCAAGTGAGATTAATGAGCTTTTTTCATTTCTGCTGGATGAGTTTAGTTGATTGAGGACTTTTTTTACCCAAGAGACAAGGATGAGAACGCTGCATTTTTCAACTAATTTGATGGCATCTTTAAAAATGACCACGTGAAAATTCCTCAGGATGAACAGGAGGACAGTGCCCATCAGGGAAGGAAACTGTTATCTTGACCTGGCCTAGCCTACAAGTGCCACCAGACCCACAGCAATATGGTTGATGTGGAACTGCTCAATGGCAATTAGTGATGGACAATAAATGCTGGCCTAGCTTCAACCCGTGAATGAATTTTTTTTAAAAGACCCAACAATGCCACCCTTTCTTAGTATTGCACAGGAATATCAGTCAGATTTTGTGTTGCCTCTTTGTACCGACAACCCGTGAAAGGTTACCAGGAGGCAAGAAAGCTAGCACAAGAGTGAGATTAAATCGGACCATTGAGTTAGACTTTAGAGAGTTTATATCTAATGATTATATAACTTCAGCTCAAATGCGATCTAGGGTGATTTTTAAATGAAGTGGAAATACCATATTGCAATTGTATTTAACTATAGGATTAGGGTTAGGTTAATGCTTCAATATCAACTTACCAGTTGATTATGGGTGATGCTGCAATGACCTTTACACACAGCAACAACAATGTCTAAAGTGAGAGAAAATCACACTGATACCCCATATGTCTCAAAGGAACAATCTATTGAGACAGAGACACACAGAAATAATAAAGACTATTGATGAGAGCATTGATGGAAGATGGCAATCTGTCCCCATGATAAGCAAGGCCACTGGAGTTTAGATGCTGTGGATTGACAGAAGGATCTACAGGTGATCCCAAAACAATGCCCTAGGTCTTCCACAAAGCAGCAGTCATCATTGCTAACACAATGTGGAGCTGGAGGAAAACAGCAGGCCAGGCAGCATCAGAGGAGCAGGAAAGCAGACGTTTCGGTCAGGAGCCTTCTTCATTGCATTGCTTCTACTATCAAACCTACCTGATCCCTGATTCTTAAGAAATGTGGAGCACAATGTTTCACGAGAATCTCCATCACTGCATCAGCATGACACAGGAAGACAATCACTGTACCATAATGACATGGGATCTCCATCACTGCACCGTAATGACATGGGATCTCCATCACTGCACCACAATGACATGGAATATCCAGTACTGCACTGTAATGACAGGGGATCACCATCACTGCACCATAATGACATGGGATCTACATCACTGCACTGTAATGACACAGGATCACCATCACTGCACCGTAATGACATGGGATCACCATCACTGCACAGTAATGACATGGGATCACCATCACTGCACTGTAATGACATAGGATCTCCATCACTGCACTGTAATGACATGGGATCACCATCACTGCACTGTAATGACATGGGATCAACATTACTGCACTGTAATGACATGTGATCACCATCACTGCACCGTAATGACATGGGAACTACATCACTGCACCATAATGACATGGGATCACCATCACTGCACTGTAATGACATGGGATCTCCATCACTGCACTGTGATGACATGGGATCACCATCACTGCACTGTAATGACATGGGATCAACATTACTCCACTGTAATGACATGTGATCACCATCACTGCACCGTAATGACATGGGAACTACATCACTGCACCATAATGACATGGGATCACCATCACTGCACTGTAATGACATGTGATCACCATCACTGCACTGTAATGACATATGATCGCCATCACTGCACCGTAATGACATGGGATCTCCATTAAAGCACCACAATGACCATGGGATCACCATCACTGCACTGTAATGACATGGGATCTCCATCACTGCACTGTAATGACATGGGATCACCATTAGTGCACCATAATGACATGGGATCACCATCACTGCACTGTAATGACATGGGATCACCATCACTGCACTGTAATGACATGGGATCACAATCACTGCACCGTAATGAAATGGGATCTCCATAATTGCACCATAATGACATGGGATCTCCATCACAGCACTGTAATTACATG
>NC_063363.1:7279043-7279345 GCF_021869965.1 Rhincodon typus
CACCATCACTGCACCATAATCACAGGGGCTCACCATCACTGCAGCGTAATGACATGGGATCTCCATCACTGCACCATAATGACATGGGATCTCCATCACTGCAACGTAATGAAATGGGATCTCCATCACTGCACCACAATGACATGGGATCTCCATCACTGCACCGTAATGACATGTGATCACCATCACTGCACCATAGTGACATGGGATCACCATCACTGCACTGTAATGACATGGGATCTCCATCACTGCACTGTAATGACATATGATCTCCATCACTGCACCGTAATGATATGGGATCT
>NC_063363.1:7279355-7290363 GCF_021869965.1 Rhincodon typus
ATCACTGCACCGTAATGACATGGGATCTCCATCACTGCACTGTAATGACATGGGACCTCCATAACTGCACCATAATGACATGGGATCTCCATCACTGCACCATAATGACGTGGGATCACCATCACTGCACTGTCATGACATGGGATCACCATTACTGCACCATAATGACATGGGATCACCATCACTGCACCATAATGACATGGGGTCTCCATCACTGCACTGTAATGACATGGGATCACCATTACTGCACCATAATGACATGGGATCACCATCACTGCACCGTAATGACATGGGATCTCCATCACTTCACCGTAATGACATGGGATCTCCATCACTGCACCATAATGACATGGGATCTCCATCACTGCACCGTAATGACATAGGATCACCATCACTGCACCATAGTTAACATGGGATCGCCATCACTGCACTGTCATGACATGGGATCGCCATCACTGCACCATAATGACATGGGATCGCCATCACTGCACCGTAATGACATGGGATCTCCGTCACTGCACTGTAATGACATGGGATCTCCGTCACTGCACCATAATGACATGGGATCGCCATCACTGCACCATAATGACATGGGATCGCCATCACTGCACCGTAATGACATGGGATCTCCGTCACTGCACTATAATGACATGGGATCGCCATCACTGCACCATAATGACATGGGATTGCCATCACTGCATTGTACTGACACAGGAAAATGATGATCAGCACTGTAATTACACAGGGAACACGACCCCTTTTTATGCCACTGTGAAAGGTGAAGCTGCCGTATTTCCAGTCTCTCATTACAGAGAGAGAGAGGTGCCTGGTCATGTTTTAACCTTTTGGGCTACCACGCCTTGGGCAAGGGGCAAGATTGAGAAGGAGAATCCTTTATGGTAACCCCAACTGGTGTGGGAATTGAACCAACACTGTTGTCACCACAAACCAGCTGTCCAGCCAAGTGAGCTAGCCAACTAGCTGCCACATAGCAACTTTGACTGGCCCGTGTGAAAGGTAATGGATTTTTATGTGAATGGGTCACATGGTAAGATGGGCAGGGTGATGGGGTAGGTGGATATTGCTGGCGGGTGCGTGAGACATATGTGGGGTGCAGAGCAGTCAGGTCGGGAGAGTATTCAGGTTATGGGCTAGTTAGGATGTATCAAGGGCAGTCAGGTCAGGATGGGAGATCAGGGATGACAGTCAGTTAGTTCAAGGGTTAGTAGGTTTGGGGGACAGAGTGAGCGATTGCTGGGAGAGGGAGTTTCAGTTCTATAATTACCCATGAGTTAGGCTAGGACTTTTCTGTCTAATACTGCCTGGGCATCTATTGAGGTAAGTGTTAAAGTTCAAAGTCTTCGATTCTCGTTCAGAATCAGAATTCTTTAGGAATGGCCCTAGGGAATTGTCCATTGAAATTCAAACTTCCCTTTCTAATAGTACAATGTGTACCATCTTAAAGACGCACTGTGGCAATTCACCCAGGCTCCTCTGAAAACACCTTCCAAACCCATAACTTCTAGCACCCAGAAGAACAAGGGCGGCTGATGCATTGAAACACCACAACCTAAAACCTCCACCTCAAGTCACACAACATCCTGAGTTGCAATTCTATCCCCGTTCCTATCTCTGGGTCAAAATCCTGGAAATCCCTTTTGAACAGCACTGTGGGTGTACCTACACCAACAGATCTGCAGCAATTCAAGAAGTCAGCTCACTACTACCATCTGTCAGGCAATAGGGGCTGACAACTAAAGCCGGCCAGGCCAGTATCACACAACTCCCATAAATGAATTTAAAAAACTACCGTTTTGCAATGAAGCTGCTTTAAACAATGAGGTTTTACATTTCAGCAGCTTATCACACAAAATGGTATTTTGCCACCCTATCAATCAGATTGATTGGGACATTTCAATAAGAACAGTTCAACTGGGAGATCGGATAGGACCGGAATCAGATACAAGCCTGCAAAATAAGTCCCACTTAATTAAACAGGAAATGTTCACGTGGAAACCTAGAATTGAAGAGATAACAATTCAATAACCTTCTGTTAGATCTTCAAATACGATCTATCAATTGATTATTCACATCTCAACTCATAGCATTTTCATCCAGCAGGCAGGAAATGACACACTCTCTGTACATACCCGCAGTGATAAGCTTTCTTTCATTGTTCACTCGAGTATGCCATCTATAACTTTCCAATGAGTACATGAGAAAAGAGTGCAATATTGTTATTACCCTTTAATCACTGACGGCGTAGCAGCCGAGAATATATTGGTCCTGTCGTTTTTTACTTATCTTTCTCCTCAGGTGAATTGGATTTTGTTGGATGGCTGTTTATAGAATTTTCAGTATTGGTTAGGGAAAGGGTATCTGTATATATTGGCACATTTACCCAACCCCCATCCCATCTTAGAATATTGGCATACTCCTGGGGTCATCCAGAGCTTTTGGTGAGGTGTTGTGTTGGGGACGGGGTGGAGGCGAGACCATGGAAGTGGTTGAATATGGAGATGAGGATTTTGAACTGAGATGTTCAGGGATTGGGAGCCAATGTGAAACATCTCTGCAGTGTAGTCAGAACAGACCAAAAAGTCAATAAAGTGATCTTAATGATTGATTTCCATCATCATTATGAACAAAGCCAAAGTAAGGAAGGAAGGGTTAACAAGTTAAGAGTTAACAAGTTAACAAGTAAAGAGTTGTTTATTTTTAAAACTCCTTCAAGCAAAGATTCAAAAATTATCAAGTGGTTTAAAATGTATAAATCTATCTGACTACTTACTAATGCAAAACCAACACATCCCCCCCCTGCCCTCCCCCCGGGGCATATTAGAAAGAGGCAGTCAACTTCTGCAAAGTATCAAATGGTAAATAAAAGCAGAAAATGCTGGAGAAACTCAGCAGGTCTGGCAGCATGTGTAGAGACAGAAACAGAGTTAACATTTTGAGTCCAGTGGCTGCTTCTTCAGCATCTGTGGTTCTTTCTTTCATTGGAGTAAAGGGTGGTGTCTCTTTTATCAAGTCCATTTCCTGAATCCTAGTTCTAATAAGTGCAAGACAAAATCCTTCGACCTTTTTAGGACAGGATTCAGGAGTACAAGAGTGGACAATTAGGCCACATCCACTTTTTTAAAAATGCTTTTGATTTTAAGGAGACTTCGCAGTTGTTGAAACTTGTTTGGGGCTCTACACAATAGCCATTGCTTTATCGCAAATCCAGAATTTTTGCTGGCAAGCCCACCAGGAGCTACAACCCATAGTTTCGGAAGTTGTCCAGCCCTATGTCCAGAAACTGGGACACATGCCCTCTCTCCAAAAGCTTCGTACACTTAGTGCTGCTATCCAGGAGTCTACAGCATTTTGCTGCTTCAGTCAGTGCCTTTTACTTTGAAAAACACTCTTCAAGAAGTTCAAGATACATGTCCAGTCAATGATATTATAAATTGATATTTTGCATAACACATCTTGATAATGACCCATTTACCCAATTCAATCATCACGAGGACATGTCAAAAGTAGCTTTCCACACAATTCAATTGAAACAGATGACAATTGCAAGAACGTTGATCAATAATCTGAACAAGAGTAGGTCATGTTATTGAACTTTAGACTAGTGCTCCCAGTTACTCCATTAGAGTGACCTGGAAGATCTGAACACAATTTAAACCTGTAATGATTTTGTAAAGAGAGATTTAAAAATAAAATTACCTTGTAAAAGAAAAGTTCAGAGATTTGGCTTCACGTATCCAATTAAGCGGCCAAGTTGTATTTATTGGACAAGTCAGAGATTAAAGTAATCAGAGAGGGCAAGGTTTTAAAATAAAAATGACTAAACTATTAATTACTTGCTCATATCTTGAAGTGTTTAGAATTGCTATGTTACTTGCTAATTAGTCCACTTACCAGTGAAAGACAGGCAGCTGAACTGCCTCACATGGACAACATGGTAAATGATTCTGGTCTCTACTCCTAGTTGGAACTTTATGGTGCATATCCAATCACAGCAAAATCTACATATATTAGCTTCAACACCTATCTCTCATATACTAATTTCATCATTGCATGAACAGTAACAGGGGAAACTCAAACATAAACGCAAGAGATAGTGTTAAAATTCAGGAGCAAACATTTGTGGATTTATTGCCCATTGTTGTATATGGGATGTAAAGGTTAATATATGATTGAGGGCACTAAGCACCAATCACTCTGGTGATGCTATGGGGACTTAGAGTAAAGAAGGGCGGTTGGCATGGTGTGTGGCACAGTGGGTGGCACTGCTGCTTCATAGTGCCAGGGACCCAGGTTCAATCCTAACCTCTAGTCACCACCCGTGAGGAGTTTACACATTCTCCTCGTGTCTGCGTGTGTCTCTGCCAGGTGCTCTGGTTTCCTTCTGCAGTCCAGAGATATGTAGGCAAGATGGATTGGCCATGCTAAATGGGTGATTACAGGGATGGTGAGGGTGCTTTTTGGAGGGTTGGTGGGCCAAATGTTCTCTTTCTGCACTGTAGGGATTCTGTGAGCTCATGGAAGACAGACCTGAAACTAGGGTACTCTTAACAGTCTCTGTAGCAGTGTAGGTCATTTACATGTAATTTGCAAACAGTTGCATAATTCAATATACTTCATATTGTTTGCTCAACAAGACTCTACTAGTTAGACCAGAAAGCTCCTACACTCACACTCTACCACTCCTGCTTTGAAGGGACTCACATAGACAACAGCCATCACCTATGAGTGCTCAGAACAACTTTAATCTTTCAAATGTTAAATTAATGTAAAGTAAGCATTGAATTCAGCACTTCCCTGGTGTACTTCAAAGTCTGAGAGCATACAGTATAGATATTGGCCGTTTGGTCCACCATGTCTATGCTGACCAACAAGCACCAAACTACACTAATCCCATTTACCCACACGTGGTCCATAGCCTACAATGCCCTGGCATTTTAAGTACTTATCCAGATAGTGAGCTAAGGTTATCTTCAATAATCACTCAGCCATCAAGAAAGTTAAATCACTCATTCACTGAGACAGCATTAAGCTTCAGCATTATTTCTTGTGGTTTGGAATATTGCACATTGGCTGATATTTAAAATCTTCCTATTTTCTAAAATAGATTTGAAATTAGGCACAATTTCCAGCATTCTTCTAAAGACAGTGCTTTACTTGAAGAACTGAGGTTGTGTGAATTACAATCACATTCTCATCCATCTATTTCTTGAGCCCCTATTCATTGGGATCACAAGATAACAGAGACACAGCAATTACATAGCTAACTGACTACGGCTCAAGTGTGCACTCAAATAATGTTTTCAAGTACAGTCAATTTTGCTTGAATTCTGCACCCAAACATTGATCGAGAGAGAGATTGGCATACAAAATGATACACATTTCCAGTCTTGGCACCAGCGTCAAGTTCCATGAGGATCTGCAAGCTTAGAGCTACAATGTTGTAGGGATAGTAACCACACTTGCTGTCACTGAGGCTTGACATTAGGAGTGGAACCTAAAAAAAGACATCTTAACTTAACATGAACCTCAGGAGAATATTCCCTACTGCACCAGTGTTCCAACCTTGCAGCCTCCAAGTGACTGAAGCTTCCTAAAGATGTTAGGTAAAAATGTAAGAGTCTGAAAGGGTTAATGCTGAGGAGTGCCTTAAGCAAAGATGTCATTTAGAATTGTTGGAGAACAGCTTAGGATCTCAAAGGAGTACGCCCATTTGTATCTTCCTCTGAGTTTCTGCAACAATGTCTATGTTAATTTACCTTTGATTTGATTTGTTATTGTCACATGTACCGAGGTACAGTGATAGGTATTGTTTTGCACGCTAACTGGAAAAATCATACCTTACAGAAGCATATCAGGGTAATAGAACAGAATGCAGAATATAGTGTTACAGCCACAGAGAAGCTACAGTGAAAAATCAGCTGTAATATACGAGAGGGCTGATCAAATATCTGATAACAGTGAGGAAGAAGCAGTTCTTGAATCTGTTGGCACATGCTTTCAAACTTATATCTTCTGCCTGATGGAATAGGTTGGAAGAGATTATAACTTGGGGGAGAGGGGTCTTTGATTATGTTGGCTGCTTTCCCGAGGCAATGGGAAATATAGACAAAGTCAGTGGATGGAAGACTGGTTTGTGTGTTAGATTAGGCTGCATTCACAACTCTCTGTAATCTCCCTCTGTACCTATTTGCTATCTTGTAATAAACAACATCTTGTTTAAGACATGAGCCAAGCAAGTGTCTTCTCTGTATCACACTAGACAAATCAGAGTCTGTAGATCCCAACTAGGAAGGAAGGTAGAGGCAGCAAATCTACCAGAGAGCTCAGACAACATGAGCTGTGGTGAGGTATCATGTTACAGCAATTGAAAAACTCTGAGCCCTAGTTTCTACAACCATTGTTTAAACTTTAAATTATTTTGAAAAGAGAAATAAATTATGCCCTGCAGACTGTGAAAGGAAAATTCAAACCTTAGGCTTCACATCTCTAGTGAAGAGGTAAAGATATATTCATCAATCCAGTCAGAGACTATAGTAATCAGTGAGGACAAGTTTCAAATTAAAAACTATTAAGCTGTTAATTATTTGCACATACCTTGAAGTACAATCACTGTCATTTCAATTTGAGAAAAAAAGAATGTTGTCCCATGCTCGTACTTAATTGCAATAATTTTATAAAGGCTATTCATTTTTGTTAGAAATACCATGGGAGCTAACAGGGGAACAAGATAACGGATGGAAAAAATCAAATATGAAAATGTTGGTTGAGGAGAGAAAACCTGAGCTGTCACAAACTGAGAAATAGAGTATATTGCTCCACTGTAAAGATTACCTGGACAAGGAGGTCACAGTGGGGTAATGGAGATATATTAGTGTCTCAAATTCCATACCTAAACCAGTCTGCCTCATCATGTCCTAGAGAAATATCAGAATCTGAACCTAGTGAGTCACTGGACAACCTTGTTAGTTTAGGCAATCTTGTATGATCCTGCATTTAGTTCCTTGTATCACACACAAAAAAAATCCTTATCCTTTCATTTTTCCAGCATGATGGTCATACATGAAGTACATTGGATCTTCCTTTTCTTTATTCTGGCGTGAAATTAAGGAGCTCCCACATTTTGTGATCTTTCAAATATCCATTCATTACCAGATCGTAAATCTGAAAGTGACATCTCCAATGTCACTGTTCCCCATCAATTTCAATTCTTCTCTTTCCCCATTCCATAGATCAATCCTACCAAACCTACCTCCAGTTATCTTTCTTTCTAGAATTGTTCCAGTTCTGATCTCTTTAAAACCAATGCTCAGTTTCTCTGAAGCAACTGTGGATTGCCAATAATTTCTTTTTCCTTGGTGGCCACTCAGAACTTTAATGTGGCCAACTTTTCCATTAGTTTCTGTAGCTCTGAATTGTTTTCAGCAAGGAGAAAATTGCAGGAAATGTAAAGAAAACATTTTCATTTGTGTGAACGGCCATGACTAGGGGCCATAGGCATACAATGGATCTTAATAAGCCCAGCAAATAATTCAGGAGAAACAATTATACTTTAAGTGGTTAAGTTACAGAGCTTGCTGCTACCAAGAGTAGGTACAGTAATTAAAGGATGAATTGATTTTGTAGATAGGATCAGATGTAAATGGGTAACAGGAGGCTCCTACAGAATGTCAATGCCGGTGTAGATCAGTGAGTCAAGGGACCTGTGCACTGGACATTCACCATTCAAAGTAGATTTTCATGTAGTTTTCTTTTATTTAAATCGTGGAATGTGGACATGACTGGCATGATTAACATTTATTGCTCATTTCTAATTACCTTTGAAAAGATGGTGATGGTGAACCACATTTTCAAGCACAAATGAGCAACAATTTCAGGGTATTTCAGAGGGCAGTTGAGAGTCAATTGCACTGCTATAGGTCTACTCACATATAGAGCACACTGGGTAAAGAAGCAAATTTCCTTCCCCAAAGGACATTAGTAAATCAGATGGGTATTCTTAAGGCAATCCTCATGGTCATTGTTACTGGTACTTGCTTTATATTCCAGATATATTTAGCCAATGGAATTTAAATTTTAAATTTTAATTGCTGTGTTGGATTTTAAACTCATGGCTTTGGATCATTGGTCAAGATCCCAACTAGCCCACTAACAAAAACAGAATGTTTCATCGCCTTGTTTCCCTAATAATTTTCTCTCATATCATCACAACAGCGCTGCAGTCATGCTGTGATGGTGAGTTATTCTTATAACGATGACAGAATCCACTTCCCCTTTGGTTTACATTTATATTCTCAATCCTTTCAGCGTAGTCTTTCCCTAAACTCAGTTCTGCATCATCACAGACCACTGGCAGAAACAGTAACACCAATAACAGGGATGATGTTCCTGGATCTGGTCTGGAGACCATTGATCCACTGGGAAATCATTGCAAACCGTAACATCAACAGCCAGATGCTGGAATCTGTTATTCAGCTTGTGTTAACAGGGACGCTAAAAAAATCAACATAAAATTGGGCAGAATCAACATGGATTTTTGAAAAGGAAATCAGATTTGGCAAATCTGTGAGCATTTTTTGAGAATGTAACTAGCAGGGAGAAGCTGAGGATGTATCACTGGCTTTTCGGAAAGTGTCACGTTATTGCACAACTTTAGAGTTTGTGAATTCAGGGTAATTAGGTTGGCATATTCTCAGCATCGGTCAAAAGGCAATGGGCTTCATTTTCCGGTTAGCAGTTTATAACTAGTAGGGTATCATAAAGCTCAGCACTTGGCCCTCTGTTATTTACAATCTATGTTAATGACTGAGATGGGGAGGGCATGTATTACAAGATCAGGCCAGCTCCCTATGCTAAATAAAAATTGAAAGAACTATGGATACTGTAAATCAGGAACAAAAACAAAGTTGCTGGAAAAGCTCAGCAGGTCTGGCAGCACCTGTGAAGGGAAAAACAGAGGTAACGTTTCGGGTCCACTGACCCTTCCTCAGAACTGATGGTGGCTGGGAAAGCATCAGTTTATATGCAGAAAATAGGGAAGTGGGTGGGGTAGGGAGTAAACAATAGGATAGAGAGAGAAAGACAGTTGGACAGACAAAGGAGTTGCTAACGATCAGGCTGGGAGGGTGAATAGTTGTTAATGGAGACTGTTAGTGACTAACAACAGGGGGTGTGTAGTGGCAGGCTATGTGGTAACAAGGCCTGGTGTGTGGGGTGGGGGGCTAGGACATGGGAGAGTTTAGGCCCGAAAATTATTGAACTCAATATTGAGTCCAGAGGGCTGTAGGGTCCCCATGCGGAAAATGAGGTGTTGTTCCTCCAGCTTGCATTGGGCTTCACTGGAACACTGCAGCAAGCCAGAGACAGAGATGGTGACCAGGGAACAGGGTGGTGCGTTGAAGTGGCAGGCAACAGGTCATTCAGGATCGTTTTTGTGAGCAGAACGTAGATTTTCTGCGAAGCAGTTGCCAAGTCTATGCTTCTTTTCCCCAATGTAGAGGAGACCACATTGTGAGCAGCGAATGCAATAGACTAGATTCTGGGAAGTGCAGGTGAAGTGTTGCTTCACCTGGAAGGTATGTTTGGGCCCTTGGATACTGGGGAGGGAGGAGGTAAATACACAGGTGTTGCACCTTCGCCGGTTACAGGGGAAGGTGCCGTAGGGCAGTGGGAAGGTGTTGGGGGTGAAACCGGCGTAAGGCGTCAGAGGAATCATGGATGTACGTGGGTAGGGATTGGACCGGGGGGAGAAGACTGAGTCAAGGTAGGAAGAGATGAGTTCTGTGGGGCAGGAGCAGACTGAAACAATGGGTCTGCACGGACAGTCCTGTTTGTGGATTTTTGGCAGGAGGTAGAAACGAGCTATGCGGTGTTGGGGGACTATTAGTTTGAAAGCGGAGTGGGGGAGATCATCGGATGAAATGAGATCAGTAACCATAGTGGATACAATGGCCTGATGTGCCATGGTGGGGTCATGGCCCAGGGGGAGATAGGAGGAGGTATCTGACAGTTGGCAAGGTAGAGGTCCAATCCCTATCCACATAAATCCATGATTCATCTGATGTCTTACGCCGGTTTCAAAACTTCCACTTTACCGGCTCCAGCCACCTCCTCTTTACCATGGACTTGCAATCCCTTTACACGTCCATTCCCCACCAGGAGGGTTTTAGGGCTCTCCACTTCTTCCTGGAGCAAAGACCTGAACCATCCCCACCCACCACCACCCTCCTCTGCTTGGCTGAGCTCGTCCTCACCCTCAACAACTTCTCTTTCAACTCCTCTCATTTTCTTCAGGTAAGAAGGGTTGCCATGGGTACCCGTATGGGTCCCAGTTATACCTGTCTCTTCGTGGGGTACGTGGAACATTCCTTGTTCCAGTCCTATTCCAGCCCCCACCCACAACTCTTTCTCTGATACATCAATGGTTTCATCGGTGCTGCTTCCCTCTCTCATCTAGAATTGGAAAACTTCATCAATTTCACCTCCAATTTCCACACTGCCCTCACTTTCACCTGGTCTATCTCTGACTCCTCCCTTCCGTTCCTCAACATTTCTGTTCCCATTTCTGGGGATAGACTGGCCACTGATATCCACTACAAACCCACCGACTCCCACAGCTACCTGGACTATACATCCTCACACCCCACTTCCTGTAAAGACTCCATCCCATTCTCTCAGTTCCTCCGTCTCAGTCACATATGTTCAGATTCCAACATCGGCAAGGGAGCCTTCAAAATGTCCACCTTCTTCCTCAACCGAGGATTCCCCAGCTCCGTTGTCGACAGGGTCCTCAACCAGGTCCGACCCATCTCCTGCACTTCTGCCCTCACCCCTTCTCTTCCTTCCCACAACAGCAATAGGGTTCCCCTTATCCTCACCTACCATCCCACCAGCATCCACATCCAGAAGATCATCAGACGCCATTTCTGCCACCTCCAGCAAGATGCCACCACCAGACACATATTCCCCTCCCCTCCCTTGTCCGCCTTCC
>NC_063363.1:7290763-7291404 GCF_021869965.1 Rhincodon typus
AAAAGATTTTTACAAACAGATATCTTAGTGCTTTACTGGCCAGTTACCCATTCGCATACTGGGAATATTCCTATTTTAAAAAATATATATTCCCGAGAGACAGCCAGAATTTGGACACAATTTAAACAACACTGGTTGAAACATCACATTGATAGCTCAAAAGTAAAAACTTAAGTTAAGTATTTTTCCTTTATATCATCTTATTTACACTTTTCACAATTACTGCATCAATATGCAGTCTGAAGAAACCTTTATACAGAAATCAAGAGCATTATCATAAATAATTACATCACAGGCAAAGACGTTTATCTTTACTATTGAAACTGGATAAGGTTAGAAAAACTCATTACTCAAAATATTGACTACAAAGCGATGTCAGATCGCACCTTTTGCACCAAAACATTAATAATTTTCATCTCATCCGTTAGAGTTTCCCAATTCTTCAAGGTACACCAAAAAATGTATTCCATGTCAGTTGTACATCATTATATTGTTAGACGGGTTATAGAACTTTAACCTGGAATTTTTGAAATGAGCTTGATCTGCTGTTAATCAGTTACTATGTCCCTTGGTGATAATTAAAGCAAGATTTCTCAAAATGGATTCAGAGATAGCAGGAACTGCAGATGCTGGAGAATCTG
>NC_063363.1:7291504-7360797 GCF_021869965.1 Rhincodon typus
GCAGCATCAGAGGAGCAGGAAGGCTGACATTTCGGGCCTAGACCCTTTTTTTTTCTGAAGAAGGGTCTAGGCCCAAAACGTCAGCCTGACTGCTCCTCTGATGCTGCTTGGCCTGCTGTGTTCATCCAGCTCTACACCTTGTTATCATTGTTGTGATAAAATGTTGTTTCAGAGGCTTTGAGGAGGACATGATGTCAGGGCTCATTCCTCCGAGATCCACGTGGCATCATCAGATGGCACTCCTCAGTATTAACCCTTTCAGACCCACATATAATCACTATCTAAAATCACTGAGTTTAGGGTCCAAATCGAATCCAAATCCAATCAAGATTGTTTAGGATCCAAAGCTGGGTGGGAAAGCAAATGGTGAAAAGGATACAAAGGCTGTGGAAAGATGTAGGCAAGTGAAGTGATTGGGCAGAGAGATGACAAATGGGGCAGAATGTGGAGAAATATGAGACTGAATAATACACAGTGCCAGCTTCCCTGCACTCAAATCCCTTCTGCACACCCCTAGCTAACATTTAGGGTGGGGGAGCAGCACTCCTCTGATCCCAATGGTTGTCCCACAGCTGTCAAACACTGGGAGCAGTATTAATTGCTTTAATGGGACATTGAAAGTTGGAGCACTGCTCAAATGCAGGCAGCCTCACCATGCTGAGAAGGTCAGTGAAGAGCTGTTCATTCTATTGAGAGCCCCCCAGATTTACCTGCTGCTATTCTGCATCAGAGATTAGCTTTGCACACATGTTTGGTGAACTATTATCAGTACAACACTCCTACTTTGGACGTAAATTCTAATGATGAAGTTGAATTAATGCAGCTTTCTGAATAGAAAGACTAATCAGGTGACCCCTGATCAGTTCTTCCTCCTAACAAAGATGCAATAAATGATCACTGTTGCATTCTACCTCACAAACTGTATGTCAGTATACCTTAAGGCTACATGTTCATGATATCATTATTGTATTGTGACAATACTATAGCTTTAAGATGTGCATTTTATCCTTTTGTTTGAAGAGATGATTCAATTCTTCCAAGCTAATAGAGTAAACAGTTTGTGAGGCTCTGGGTGTTCTTTAAAAGTTAGAACATTAGAAGCAGCATGAATGGGTGGAGTCAGGCTCCCAAAGAATCAGGAATTTAGTTTGGCTTTCAGTTTTTGGGGGTTTGAAGCTGGTTGCAGAAGCTGTTATAGATCTCCCGCTGCTATAGCAAAAAGCTTGAGTTCTCTCCCTGCCAGAATTCTCTCTTCATGTTCTTTTCTCCTGGACTGAAGAAACATCACATGTGAGACAATCTATTTTATTGAATTTGCCTTTGCCAAGAGTATGTTTATGGGATGTTACTTTATTGGAACAATTACTGTTTGGTTGTTAAATAATCTATTATTCTTTTAAGTTTTCCAATAGAGTTAAAGTTATGCTAAATCTTCTTTCTTTTGTTTGTATTTTAACTCTAATGTAAAAATAGTGTTTTGCTTAAAGCTGGGTAGTGTCACCGATCAAATTACATCTGGAACACAGCACCTATCACTAGCATTTACATAAGATAAAAGTTAGAGTCTAGGCTATCTCCTTGATATGTTTGAAGGGGGCTTCATCTGGTCCATAACATTATCCTAGCATATCACATGAGGGTATGTGTAAAGACTTTATCATTTTATTTTTCTATATTTTGATTATGGCCTACAATCAGAAAAAGACTGTTTGAAAAAAAGCAAGGATTGTGGAAGATATTACTGCAGTTTTTAACAGGAGGTTACTGTCACTCATTTTAACTATATTTTACACTGCTGTTTGGGTAAGAAGTGGGGAGAGGTTTCTGCAGATGAGCTGGAGCTGGGGGTGTGTATAAAGGGAGATTTGGCTGGCAACAAGTAGTTGATTGGTCTGTGGAGTGGTGACCAGGTGCCTACGACAAAGGCCTTCTGCCTGCCAACAACCATGTGATTGGTTCCCATGTAGCTGAAAACCTTTTGGGTGTGATTAAGGTAGCCAGAACTCTTTGGACCTCCGAAAATGAGGTGGTGTCTATCTCTCTGTGGTAAAAATACCCAAAGCCTGAAGGAAGTCAATTTATTTTCAGTCACCAGCTACAGTAAGTTGTTGTGTTTAATCAAAAAGGCAGAGGCTTTATAAGTTGTGAACCAGTCACTCTGTGCCTTCTGCAAACAAGTGAAACTGCACGGAGAAGAGAGATGCACCAACAGTAAGTTCTGTATGCCCAGTGAGCCCTATGAACAGGGATTATTGCCTTTCCAGCTTTCCCTCCACCCATAACACCAATGTTTTTGTTTGTGTCTGTTTGCCTATGTGTGTGTGTGTGTGTGTGTATGAGAAAGAGAAAGAGAGACTGTGTGCGTGCCTGTGTGTGTTATCGTATATATCTGTGTGTGTGAGAGAGAGACTGTGTGTTTGTTTATGTGTCTGTGTGTGTGTGTGTGTGTGTGTGTGTGTGTGTGTGTGACCATGTGTGTGTCTATGTGACTGTGCGTATGTGGTGTGTGTGTGTGTGTGTGTGTAAGGGAAGGTTTATAAGAGATTAGAGTTAACTCATAGAATTATATATTGACAGTTCATAGTTGTTTACCTGTATTATAATCAATTTATTTGTGATGTTAAGTACACCAACCTGGTTTCATGCTTTATGTTAACCTGCATCTAAAACGCAGACAGATTTGGGAAATTTGTGAATTTCTATAAAATCTTTAATTATTATAAGGACTCTGGGGAATAGCTGGGCTACCCCAGTGAAGTGTGAGAAAAGTCTCAGGTGCCACCTTACTTGTGATTGCTTACAACTTGCCACGCGATTAAAAGTTTACGGCTTAGAATAGCTTAATGTGAGCCCAGACACTGATGCAGCTGTGAATGCAATATTATATACATTGTTGAACTCCACTAAACGTCCTTTGGACTCTTCAATACCACTTTACCCACACTTACATTCTTATGTTATTAGAGATAACATGCACATTGCTGCCTGAGGTAACAATAGTCTGCTAGCAGCAAAACTCATGTCAAATAATGTCCCTTCAATATAAATCACAACATTTTCTAATTTTGGGATTAACTGCGTTCAATCTCTTATCTTGCCATCACACACAAACAAAGCCAGAACAAAAATTTCAGTCATTAATAAACCCAACATTGCCAAGAAAGCACAATGGATAAATCACACCAAGTGTAACCTAGTGCCTGATGTTTGAATTCAGAAAATTTATTATCTGTAACGGAAATTAATTCATGTACCGCAACATCACATGATGTTTTTATTTCACAATTTCATTCAAACCAGTTTATCCCCTTGTCACCCTCAGTTTTTTGATCCACGCGCATGTAATATTTTATTCATTTTCAGTTAAAAGAAAAGCTGCAAAGCAAACACATGCACATTCAGCATTGATGAAAACGTTGGAATGTACTTTAAAATTCATCAGAGGAAAGCATGGGTAGTGACATTTTGTCAGAAAATGCAACGCAATTAAGGTCAAGAAATTCAGGGCATTCCAAAATATTCACAGCCAATGAATCACTTTTCAAAGCATAGTCAGCAAAATCTCTCAAACAGCTGCTGAAATCTGTGTCCAGCTGAGGGGACAGATTATCTGATAAGACAGATAGGTCTTGATATGAAACAGAATCAGACAAATGCTCTGATTTATTTTCTAAAAGAGAAAGATGAGGAGAAAATCTTCAAATATCATTCAAAAAATTGCCATGGGGTTGTCCAACTGATTTTCTCCGATCTGATCTCTCAAGATCATTCGGCTTTTCCTAGTGTGGGTTGGCACAATTGGGCAGGTTTGTTTAGATCAGCTGAAGATTATTATACTGGCAGTTCTTGTTTTAACTTTCATAAAAGAGAAACACATTAATTGATTTCATTTGATTGGTTAAGGGATTTTCTTTTTTAAATTGGTTAAGGGATTTTCTTTTTTAAATTTAAATTTTCTTTTTTAAATTTAAACTAATATTTTCAGTTTTGTCACAACTGGATACATTAACACATTGTGATACAACACTGATGAGGGGTAAGTTAGCTCAGTTGGCTACTGTATAGTACCAAGTGATACCAACAGTGTGGGTTCAATTTCCACAATAGCTGAAATTTCTATGAATTTCTACTTTGCAACTTCAGCTGAGGTGCGAAGACCCCCAGGTTAAACCATCACCAGTTATCTTTCTCTAATGGGAGAAGCCCTATGGTCTGTAGATTATGGTGACTTTACCTGTTCATAGAAACTGAAAAGGAATGTAACTGTTTTTTAAATTTAAAAATATTGAGGCAATTTTGTGCGATTAAAACTAAATAACATTTTTTTTAAATCCGCTCACAGGATGTGAGTGTTGCTGGATGGGCCAGCAGTTATTGCCCACTCCTAATTACCCTGGCAGAGCCACCTTCTTAAACTGCTGCAGTCTTTGGGGTGTAGATGCCACTGCAGTGATACTGGGGAGGGAGTTCCCCTATATTGACCCGGCGACAGTGAAGGAACGACAACAGAATTCCAATGCAGTTTGGTGTGTGGTTTGGAGGGGAATTTGCATGTAGTAGCATTCCCAAACATGTCATACTCTTGCCTTTCTGGATAGTGGAAGTTGCAGGTTTGGAAGATGCTGTTGCTGGTGAAACCAACAACTCAATGCCTGAGTTTAATATGACATTGGAAAGTCAGCCCTCACATATGAACAAGGAACAAGAGTAGGCCACTCAGCCCTTCGAGTCTGCTTCACCATTCAATAAGGTCATGGCTGATCTGATTTTAACCTCAAAAATACATTCCTGCATGCTCCTAATAATCTTTCACCCACCTGGTGAAATAACTGCACATAGACTGTTATCCCATCATCTAGCTACCCTTTACTTACATGTGCACAGTACATGGACTCTGATCAGCCAGCTCTGAGCCAGACCATAGAAAGAAGAGCTCTGAATCTCCTATTTATATCTGTCAGCCAGGGCTCCCTGATTGGCCCAGGTTAACAACCCCAATCGAGGTCAATGAGATCCACCTGGCCCTTGTTCCAATCACTACACTTGGTAATCAAGAATCTACCTACTTCCGCTTTAAAAATGCTTAATAATTCTGCATCTTCCTTATGGGAGGACGTCTTTACTCAAGAAAATTGAAGTGATAAAAGTCAAGTCACTGTTAATTTTACAGAGATGATCTCCAACGTCAGGTATAAGGTATATACCAGGTTATGGAGAATAGTAATTTAAAGGTAAATAATGTATAGATCTTACTGGTAATGCACAGTTTTCAACACTGTAGATACTCTCTTCCCATTATCAATTCAGGGTTCTTGTCATACAATCACTTCCTTATATCCTCTTCTGAAAACATTGACACTGGCTGAAACAAGTTTCACAAGCACCAGTGAGCCCCATCCACAGTCCCCATTCTTCAAGAGCAAGAATTAACAGAGAATGCCGAAGGGCTATGCAACAGAAGTGTCATCATCAAGGCCGCTTGCATGTTTACACAATCTTTACCAACTGGAGGGCAGTTCTCAATGGACCTGGAAGAAATCAGATGCCAGCGCAGGTTAAGAATTGTGCAGCAATTCTCCTGGAAGTAATAAAAATCCTGTTCTTTCTCTCTGTTCAAGTTTAACCCTGGCAGGTCTTGAGAAATGTGGCAAATGAAAGACGGCTGCCTGGAACCCCTGAGTTCTGAGGAAGGGTCACCAGACCCAAAACTTTAACTCTGTTTTTTCCTTCAATGATGCTGCCAGATCTGCTGAGCTTTTCCAGCATCCACAGTACTTTCGGTTTTTATTAGGTATCTTTGCAGCACAATCTGTGGTCCAAGAGGAGCAGGAAAGGATTCCACTTGCAGCACCCATTGCTACCTAGTCAACCATGCGAGCCATCGGAACCCAGCCTGAAACATCCAGGCCCTGATCTACCTGACTGGATACAACAAGGAAATACAATCCAGATATTGTTACATTTGGCAGGAATCCAGAGGGACTGATCATACCAACTCTTCCCTTCCATCAATTGTTGTAAATATCTTCTGCATTTTCCATCCCCACCCAGCAGTGTTGGCTGTAACTGACATATACAAACAAGGAACAGGAGTAGACCACAGGTCAGGCCTGTTACACCATTCAATAAGAAGACAGTTGACCTGACCACTCTATATTCCCACCAAACCCTTATAATTTTTTATCATCTTACTTACCAAGAATCTATCTGAAGAAGAGTTATATCTGACTTGAAACATTAACTCTGTTTTTGTCTCCACAGTTATTATCAGCCCTGACTGTGTTTCTCCAACCCTACTGTTTTTATTTAAGAATCTATTAATCATAGAATCCTTACAATATGGAAGCAAGCCATTCAGCCCATCAAGCCCTCACCAACTCTCCGAAGAGCATCCCACCCAAACCCATCCCTTTCCCTGTAACCCTGTTTTTCCCAGTGTTAACCTACACATCCCTGGACATTATGGGGCAATTTAGCACGGCCAATCCACCTAACCTGCACATCTTTGGACTGTGGGAGGAAACCGGAGCACCCAGAGGAAACCCACGCAGACACGGGGAGAATGTGCAAACTCCACACAGACAGTCGACTGGGTCCCTGGCACTGTGAGGTAGCACTGCTAACCACTGAGCCACTATGCTGCCCAACTTCTATTAACATGTGCCTTACAAATATTTAAATACTCTGCTTCCAGTGCCTTCTGAGGAAGATGAAGAGAATTATTAAACATTTTCTTCCAGAGGAACACTCAATAGACTCAGAGAGGGATTGTTAACATGATGGGTCATGAAGCCATCTCGGTATTGGTGTTATAAGTTGGCCTGCATTTCGCTTTGAAACCTTTCCCACACTGTCAAGTAGTCAGCTTCAATAATGATTCTATCCTGCAAGGTGAGTTTTGCAAAAAGGTTTCAAAGTATGAAATTGCCCTTCCCAAATCTTTAAAACAAACTTCTGCTTCTCGTTTTATATGTATAAAATGATCTTGCTACTTTAAATATTGAAAGCTCTCCACAGTTTCAAAAACAGTCTCTTAAGTGCTGTCATGTAAAACCAGCAGAGGCAATTTTCAATGAATATCAATGCTGTGAGTTTTTGAAAATTGAACAAGGAAAGTAAATTGAATTACAGAACTTTATACCATTTGTAGTAGTTGGAATTAAATTAAGAAACTTCAAGTTTGATTTTTGCTGACAGTATCCAGCAGAAGCGTCTAACTCTTCAGTGGCTAACTGCAAATTATTTTATAATTGTGTAGAGCTTATTTAAATAGAATGAACAGAAAGAAATCAGTCATCTTTAACCATTCACAGCCCTCAATTTACCCAAAATGCATCAAATATGGTGTCATGATAAAGGGGGATGTGCCTGTAGCCAGTCGTATGAGTCATACTGAGCAGGAATTGAGTGGGTTATCAAGTGAAATATTCATGTAGACAGAATACAAAACCTCAGTTTAAATAGGATATATCTAGTATTTATCCCTCCAAACAAGTGGATAATGAGATCTTCAAATCCTAGTTGGGTGCAGTGTGTGGGGAGAAAGTGTTTGGAGTTTCCATAAGATTTACATCTGCAAGGTCACCAGGCATCAGTACATTGGTGTGTTAATTCCATTACTGAACAATCATTTTAAAAGTCATGCAATGTGGGCATTGGTTTTCGCTAGGCATATGTCATCGTCATATGGAAGCAAGAAAACGGGTCACCTGGAGCGTGACAACATCTACATCAGGTGCTCAGGAGAATGACAATATGTGCAGAGAGAACCAGACACAACGAAAAGGTTTGGAAAACACACTATTTATACTCTAAAAGAAAAGCACAATTATCTCAATATAATAATTATGGCACCGAAACAGGCCATTCAGCCCAAAAAATCCATGTTAATGTTGATGCTGTACAGGAGTTTCCTCCCACCTCTTTTTATCTAATCCTATCTATATTCCCTTCAATTCATTTGGATCTCTCTGGGGCTTTCACTTACATGTATATCTATTTACTTCAACTATTCTTTCATGTAGCAACCTACAGATTCTAAACACCCTGAGAAAAGAGATTTTACTGGATCCAGTGGTGGCGAATTTATGTTTACAACCCAACCTTTTGTGGTCTTAACCCAGAGTGGAAACATTTTCTTCACATCTATCCATGAAACCATTGTTGGCAATCACTCACTAATGAGTATGATTGGTCACCTAGGAAATTCCTGTCACTGACTTTGGGCTCTGCAGGTCCTCGTGTGTCTGATGAATCTGATCCTAGAGCCACATCTCCAACCATACATTTTGCCAGTGTTTCTGGGAGATGGAATTGGTCCTTGGCCTTGTGATCATTGGCATTCCTTCCTCGGTTTCCTTCCCTGTACTTCATCTTGTTGACGTGTGTTCTCGAAGAATCTTGTCACTTCAAACAGGAGCTTCCTCCAAGTCAGTCTCTTCACATTTAGGGTCTCCCATGTACTGATACCTACATTTGCACTTGTTGAGGGAAGCCTTCAAAGATTCTTTGAAACACTTCCTTGGCCTTCTTCTGTTAAAGTACCTTTCTCGAGATGAGCGAAGAGGATTTGCTTTGGCAGTCAGAACTCAAGCATCGTAAACATGTGTCCAGCCCTGTGCAGTTGGTTTTGGATGATCATGCCCTCGATTATGGTAATGTTAGCTGCTTCAAGGACACCAATGTTAGTGTGCTTGTCCACCCGGCTAATGCAGAGAATCTGTCCAAACAACATTGATGGTATTTCTCCAGGTTTTGCAGTGATGTCTATACATGGTCCAAGTTTCAGAACCATAGACAATTGTCATAAGGATGACTGCCTTATACACAAGGGTCTTGGTATCGACACGGATGTCATGGTCATTGAAGACTCTCATCCTTAGGTGGCCGAAGGCAGCACTCACTGATTGGATGTGATGTTGAATCTTTGCATCATTGACAGCCTTAGAAGAGAGGCAGCTTCCCAAGTGGGGGAAACTTCAAACGTTTAGGAGAATTCCTCCATTGATCTTTATGGAGGAATAAAGTCAGAGATCACATGAGACCATGTTATAGTCCAACACGTTTATTTGAAATCACAAGTTTTCAGAGCACTACACCTTTGTCAGGTGAAGTCTTTATGGAGGGTTGGAATGGAACTTGACTTGACCCATGAAACAACATGTGCTGACTGGTCACATTGTGCAAAACAGGTTTATACAGCCAACTGTGTTTGGTTTGTGCTGCTGGCAAGCAGTTAATTCATTTGGTAAAAATGAATGCAGCAAACGTGAAGTTTCGGAAACTTACAAGTTAGAAACCTGACCACTCCAGGAAGAAGGACATTAACAGAATGTGTCTAATGAAAACATTAATATTTCTGCTAGTTCAATTGCATCCATCATAGTCACCTAAACCATCACCTTAGCCCTTCATTGGATATAGCACTATAGCCCTTTCTAGAGCACATGTCCAAAAATACATACTGAGAGACAGAGAGGAGATAAGGAGTATTGAAATAGTTGATAATAACAATGTAAGAAATAGGAGCAATGGTGTGCTGTTCAATCCCCTCGAACCTGTTCCTTCATTCAATAAGATCCTGGCAGATATTCTACCACTTCTACTTCGAGTATAGTCTTTCTCTCCCTCGGTGTCCAAGAGCCTATCTACCCCAGCCCTGCGTACTGAAAAGCCCCATTTTTCTGGTGTAGAGAATTTCAGTAAGAGTGAGGACTTCCTTTTCAGCACAATTCCAAATGATTATTTTAAAGACTTTACTTGTAGAAGGTGAACTGTGACACTTTTCATTTATAATCCTTCGCTCATTTTGCAGAGAAAAACCATCATGTGCCCTATGGGACCACGATGTTAGAATTTAGTTCAACATTCCCTTTAGAGTGATAACTGTTAACATGATAGGATTATGTGATGCCACATTTATAAATCTCTTTTTCTAAAAGCTGAGTGTCCAAAAATTCCAGAACTGTGAATTTTATATAAAGTAGTATTTCTGTTCCTGAGTACATTTATATTAGAAGTGCGTTGTCCATTTACCAATAGATCAAAAATTAATGAAAGAGTTTTAAACTTGATGGTAGTCTCTTTTTTACACTAAGAGTCACTTTTTAATAGTTGAAGGAATCACCCAAACAGTTTCAACTGTTACTTTAGGTGAGATAAGTTGATCTAAGCAAGGGGAACAATTGATCCATTTTAATTCATATTAAAACCCCCAGACAAAGGAGACAAGAGGGCCATAGATTCCTATGAAATGGACCCTGTTACACTGAGGTAATCAGTGATGAAGGAAAGAACATAAGCCTAACTCACAGAACAGTGGGTTGTTTAGCAATATAGAACTTGAGTACAGCTGAAAAATATATAAATTTTGTCCAACCTTTTAAATTTGCACTATCAAGACATTTGCAAGATTGGAAAATGAATTAGCACCCTCTTCTTGTAAATATAAAATAGCATGTTTAATAAACTATAAAAATAGTAATCCCTTTTATATTGGTATTCTTGTGAATGTACTGATAAGTGCAAGATTAAAAGCATCAACAAAATCTTGATTTAGCAATATAACTACAAACTTTTATTTACTGAGATGCACTTTACAAGCATGCAACTGCAAACACAACAACCATAGTCTTAGTGTCCTGTTAACACAAAGGAAATCATCAAATAATGCTCACAATCTCAGCTTAGTTCATTTTATATTCTTCATAAGCTTCTCCCTTGTTATTTGGGGCCCCCACAAGGCTGGTTGACCACTTTGATGTCAATCTTCATTTTCGAATTGGTTTTGCAGCAAGATACCTTCCTGCTGCTAAAATTCACCATTAATCAAAGGTCCTGGCTGACCAGGAAACTCTCCCATGTTACCAATTTTTGTTTTTCAATAGCTAACTAATATAAGAGGGCTCAATGGAAATGTCATGTGTGTTATTGTCAGACCATACTAGGGTGAGACTCAGCTGTCAAGTTCATCCATGTCCTGCAACTTGCTTATTTGGAGAAATGACATTGAGCATAGTGTAATAGCTGGCTTGCCATAATCATGGGACCTCTTCCTCTGCTGTAACATGCTTTTACTTTAGTCAGTAGCAGCCCTGAAACACAATACTTTGAACATGGCCAATAGCCACTGTTCAGCCACAGCAAGAATAAGGCCATAATTAGATAAGCATTCCTAACTGGAACAAAGGCACACATGGAAGCATAAGATTACAGTAGGTTCCTTCTGTGACAGGTGGTCACCAAATGAGATGGACAATGCTGTAGGCCAGTCTTCAGGGGCTGCAGGGCTTACCAAAGTAGGAGAGAGAGAAAGCTAATTTTATTTATTTTGTTTGTTCATTTAACTTAACCAAATCCCTTTGTAAACTCCTTATCCTCTTCACAATTCAATTTTCCACCTAACTTTCCACGATCAGGAAATTTTGGAACTGCACATTTGGTCCCTTCATCTTCCCAATCATTGATAAAGATTGCAAATAGTTAAGGCCCCAACACTGATCTCTCTTACACACAACTGGTTATAGCTTGTCAACCACAAAATAACCAATTTACCCTTACTCCATGCTTCATGTCATCTCATAATGCTATTCAAAAAACAGACAACTATTTGCGTGCTATCGCAACATTACATTCTTCATGAGAAAAGATCAACCAATTATTATCACAGCATTAGTTTGCTGGACTTTGTTGTATAGCAATTGATTGTCACTATGCCTTGGCTGCACAACTGAACTTCAAAAAAGGAAATCACTCGATGAAGCATCTTGTGACAGCTTAAGAGTCAAAGAATTATCTAAATGAAATTTCTCCCTTTAACACATATCCTTCCAGCAATGAGTGATATGTTTACATTCAAAAGATTTGTTATTGTCATTCATGACAATGTTATTTTTGATGAGAATTGAATGTGATGCCATTGACTTGTCTTTCATCCCTTAGGATGGCAAGGGAGCAAACAATGTAAATGGAAACACGACAACAGGTAATAAGAGAGGATGATTTCTTAGACACGCATCCCTAACTAGAAAAAAGCATGGGTGGGAACATGAGATTTGAGTCAGTTCCCAGTTATCAGTCAATATTGGCCCAGATCTGTGCCAGGGATTTTTTAATAATCAGAGTTTCAAGGCTGACAGCAGGTTGTCAAGAGATAGGTGCAGATACTTCAGGAAGCAAGCTCTGGTCTGGAATTAATTATAAAATAGTCTGCAGTGCAAATCCAAATAAAGCTGAGCCACTTAACATCTTCTTCTTTCAAATTCATTCATGAGATGAGGATGTCGCTGGCTAGGCAGCATTTATTGCCCATCCCTAATTGCCCAGAAAGCAGTTCAGAGTCAACCACATTGTTGTGGGTCTGGAGTCACATGTAGTCCAGACCAGGTAAGGATGGCAGTTTCCTTCCTTAAAGGACGTTAGTGAACCAGATAGGTTTTTCCTCACAATCAACAATGGAGTCATGGTCATCATTAGATTCTTAATTCAAGATACTTCACTGAATTCAAATTCCACCATCTGTGGTGGTGGGATTCCAACCTGGGTCCCCAGAACATTACCTGGGCCCCTGGATTAACAGTCCAGCAATAATACCACTAGGCCATTGCTACCCATGCTGGCTGAAAGGATCAAAATGCCCTCTGAGAGAAAGTCTGCACATTTGAAATACTATCACGGCTAAAATTTCCTCAACAAACAGAAAAGCTTCAGTAAACAGCCCTTGGAAAACATTATCAGAACCGCAAAGCATTCCATCATTTGTAAATTAATTGGTTTCTGCCATTGACTCTTTGGTGGGCCAGTATTCTTATTTACCAAGGCACACACAAACAAAGGCGGACAGAGAAAAATCCTCTTGATCTGCCCAACACAAACCATGAAAATGTTGATGTTACTTGTAACAGAACTTGTGCGCTCTCAACTCCACCGACACTGTGTGTTCTCTAACTGGGAGAGACAAACAATACAGGTATTATTTTGGGGGGGCAAGGAGGGGTAATAGAAATTTGGAAATTTCCTTTCTGACCTTCTTTCATGACCAAAACTACTCCAGGGTAGCACTGGGATGGTTTTAATGCTTGGCAGCACCTACATTTTGAATGAGATAATCTCCACCCTGGCTAGGAAGAAATCCAGCTCTCACTTAAGGGAATGTTGTGAATTGATCTTTAGTCACTTGGTACTACACTGGGCAAATTGCAGCAGAATTCAATAAAGACTTTGTACTAACAAAAATGGAAAGTCCGATGCATGAATGCAGATAATCATGATATATGTGTTATGATTGTTGCTATAAATTACACACAATAAAGAATTTGGCAGAGCAACTATGGCAGTTAAAATACAGAATATAAAAATGAACTATGTCTAGAGTTACTAAAGTGGAATCAATTTTCTCTGAATTTACATTTACCTAATATGCTACAAGAAAGGCATTTCTTTAATCTGGTTGATTTTTTTAAGGTGCTGCAATAGCTCAGTGCATTGGAGTCTATTGTACAGGGCAACATGCTAATCAATCAGAGACTTCCAGCCTGGTCAGAGTTTGGTCAGCTAACTAAAATTGACAGTAAACAGTTCCTGCTGAGTTTATATAACAACCACAGCCCATCTGCATCCCTTTCTCAAGCTATATAAATTAACGTTCTCTTTCCAAGTTTGGCATCTTGCATGTGAGTCCTGATGAGTGTAAGAAGAAAAGCTTTGGGCTGACTATTTCTTTGAGCGATGATTAAGTGCTGTATTACTAAGTAATTATTTGTACAGAGTTTTAGAATGATGTGGTATGTGCTTGAAATCTGCTTAGCAAACTTGCAAACATCGGAAAGTATGGGATATGTGGGGTAAAAGATAGAGGGTGTCACTTACCTTCTGTTAAGCCAATTCCAGCACTGAGCTCCAAAGCACAGCACCAGAAGGCAGGGAAATGTCACAACTGGCTACAGAAGCTGGAAGAGCAATAGGCAGAATGATAAAGGGCTTAATTTGACCAGATGTCAACACAGTGTCATTTTTCCCAAGTTTCACAGAAGGTTTCTCTCCATGAAGCGCAGTGAGTTTTCTTGTGCTATCATCTGAAGCTCACACCATTAACTAGTTATCATAGTGTTCCTTCCATTGAACGCTAGCCCAATTCTCCCACTCATCATCGGAAGTGCTTACCACTGCTGGATATCCCGGATCCCAGGATCCTTGGTGCTGGCGTTACCTTTGATACACAGCCATGTACCCTGTCAATTACTGACAGTCCAGAGTTACCTTTCACCGTGCATATAGCGAGGCAGCAGAGCACTGTGAGTCTTTAAGGTGAGGTGGCAAAATGGCTAAAGGCGAGACAGGGATGCTGTAAGCATCAAAGTAGGGACAGAGTGAGAGAGCACTGAGCAAGTGAGCCAGCTGTCCTAAGACGCAGCCTGGTCAAGCTCCACATCGTTCAGGGCTGGGAAAAGAGTTAAAGATTCGCGCTTAAAAAGATAATTGGATAACGTCGATAACAATAAAGGTGAGAATAATAAACAGCCACCTGGAGATTTTATAATCATTTCTACAGCATCAGTTGTGGAAAAGAGTTCAATGATTGGCTTTGTAAGGTTGATTACAGCATTGCTGAAACATGACAGCTGCAAAAGAATGAACAAGATAAAATAATCAACAAAATATGAAATAAATTCTGCATCATTAAAGCCCATAATTATCAAAAGTATTGAGTGTTTGCAGTGCTACAATAACAGTGAAACATGCTGTCTTACTTTGGTTAACAAAGAGAATCTAAGATGGTGTCATGACTAATAGGGGCATAACCTGAACATTAACACAAGGGCCCATTTGCCCGTACTACTGCACACAAACAATTCCATAACGCCACTCAAAGAGTGAAGGGATTACCTTATTCCCTGCTTATCCATTATTCCTTCAACCAAAGATTCCGCAGGGATCAATACTGGGACCTTATGTTATTTATTATATATAAATGATCCGGAGAAAAATGTAAGTGGTCTGATTAGTAAATTTGCAGATGACACCAAAATTGGTGGAGTTGTAGATAATGAGGAGTTTGTCAGAAGGTACAACGGGATGTAGATAGATTGCAGATTTGAGCAAAAAAATGGCAGACGGAGTTTAATCTGGACAAATGTATGGTGATGGATTTTGGAAGATCAAATTCCGATGAAATTATACAAAAAATGGCAGAACCCTTAGAAGCATAGACATCCAGAGGGAACTGGACGTATAGGCCCATAGATCCCTGAAAGTGGTGATACAGGTGGATAAGGTGGTCAAGAAGGCACACAGCACAGGAGCATCAAAAATTAAGGTTGTCAAGTTATGTTAAAACTTTAGTTTGGAACATTGTATGCAGTCCCGGATGCCACACTACCAGAAGGACGTGGATGCTTTGGAGAGGGTGCTGAGCAGGTTTACCATGATCTTGCTGGGTCTGGAGGGTTTTAGTTTTGAGGAGAAGTTGGATAAACTCGGATTGTTTTCACTGGAAAGACAGTGGCTGAGGGATGACATGATAGAGGTCTACAAAATTATGAGAGGGATAGATAAGGTGGAGAGTCAGAGGCTTTTTTCTAAGGGTGGAAAGGTCAACAACAAGAGGGCACAGGTTCAAGGTGACTGGGGAATGTTTAGGGGAGAAATGCAGGGAAAATGTTTCACCCAGAGGGTGGTGGGTGCCTGGAACACACTGCCAGTGGAGGTGGTAGAAGCAGGCACGTTAACAATGTTTAAGGTGTATCTTGATAGACACATGAAGGGGAGGCAAACAGAGAGATAGAAACCATGCATGGGCAATAAGTAGTGGGTCTAAATAAGGATTAGGAATCGGCACAGTCTTGGTGGGCCAAAGGGCCTGTTCCTGTGCTGTTTTGTCCTTTGTTCTTTATTCAAAGCCATTATTCATCTCAATGCTACTTGCCGGCTGCAGTGTTTCCCTATCCCCTGCACCTCAGCATTAATTCCAATTTAAAATAATTCAATGATTCCAGGTGTGGCAATGAAAGATGAGATGCGTGGGAATATATAAATGAGAATTTTCAGGTCTTTGTTCATAGGTCAGGAATTTGTTTTGTCACATAAATCACATTTGGGACATTGTAATAAGAGACACCTGACGATAAATCAGATTTATACTTCACTAATTCCAGTCACAATATCAGATGCTCTGGAGGCAATTGTTATCGGAATAAAGGGTCCCAACATTCCCTCTTGCAAGGGAAAATAGGTACAAATAAAGTGCGGTGGAATATCACAAGAAAGCACTAATAGAAGGCTTGTCTATGTTTCACACTAAACATACCAAACAACCAAAAGGCACCAGCCCTTTCTCAGTGCTAGAATTCTCTTTGAGGAGGCCGTGTACTCAAATCCCATTCCAGAGACTTGAGAATATCATCTCAGCTGATACTCCCAGTCCAGTACCAACGGAGTCCCGCACTGTCAGAGGTGCCATCTTTCAAATGAATCCTTTAAACTGAGGCTTTGTTGTATGAGACGATGGATCTGAAGGGGTTAACTTCCATATTAAATTGGCTCCACCCATTCTATTAATGTAACACAGTCTGTAGATGGAGCCAAGAAATTCTAGTCCAGCTTTTGGAGGGTGCAGATATATTTGAATCAGTTTCCTAAGGACTCAGTAATTATGTCTGACCAAATGTTTTTACACTGACAGCTATCATGAAGGAAACTTTCACATTATCTAAGAACAGTGCCTCTGTGGTGAATGTCCTAGAGTGGTGTATCACTAATCACCAGGTAGCCCGCAGACAAAGCAAAGACAAATCAGAAACAGAAGCAGATTCTTCTTCAGAACAGATCCAAAACGTTAACTCTGCTTTCTCTCTCCACAATTGGTGCTAGGCCTGCTGAGCTTTTTCAACAATTTCTGCTTTTGTTTCTTATTTCCAGCATCCACAGTTCTTTGGCTTGTTTGTTTAGTGTCAAAGACAAATGACGATTGGTTGCAAACTGCTTCAAACAATCTTTACCCACTAACACCCAGGTAGAGATGGCATAAGGGCAAGGAGCTGTCGTCTGGAAAAATACAGCATGCCTCACCTGCTCTTTTGAGTGGAGGTAATAGATCCCTTGGTATTACTTAATGAATCACAAGGAGTGCTCCCAATGGAGTCCTTATCAATATGTACCATTTATTCATCTTTGCTAAAGTAGATCATCTGGTCATTATCACATTGGCTGCACAGCTTCGTGCATTGAAACAGCATTTTATTTCACAGATTCACAGAATTGTTACGGTGTAAAAGTAGGCCATTTGAGCCATTGAAGCTGCACCAGTTCTATTACCTAGTGCAAATCTCCTGCTTTTTCCCTGTGTTCCTGCACACCATTTCTGTCCAGGTAATCATCCAATGCCCTCTTGAATGTCTCAGTTTGACCTATCTTCACCACCTTTCCAGAGCAGGCATTCCAGGTCCTAATTACCCATGTCATTTTTTTTGCACATCTCTTTAAATCTATGTCCTCTTGTTCCTTTTTTTGTAATTTACATTTGTTGGATACAGTTGGGAATTTCTAAACTCATTACATAAATTAAGACGTTTCTTTACAAATTGTGAATTTGTATTTTTAACATTAATGAAAAGAAGGGAATGAGCTAAAACACAACTCAGTCAGACCAGAAGTAAAATATCAGCAATGTACCGCAGATGAAGACAAATAATATTCAACTCGAAACATTAACTCTTGTTTTTTTGCCTCTACAGGTGCTACTAGATTTGAATGTCCCAGCACTTCCTGTCTATATTTCAGATCAGAATTATGGTGAATTTAGCAAAGGAGAATGTCTCAAAATATCACTAGATCAACAAAACACCAAGGTACTCTGAGATAGATACATTTTTGTTAAGCAAGTGCATTGAAGGATATGGGCCAAAAGGAAGGTAGATGGAATTAGGCCACAGAGTAGCCATGATCTCATTGAATGGCAGAACAGGCTCAAGAGGCTGAATGGCCTACTCCTGCATCCAAGTTCCTATGTCTTTTGTTTAACAGTTTGAATGCACGAGGCATTGACAGGTATGTAACAATAGATCCCACTGGAAAGTAGAGAACAATAGAATAGATGTGGAAGGCAATGGATCAATGACTTGCAGTTTGTACTACTTTATACAGTGAATGCACCACGATAGAAACAGTTACCTGGGACTGATAGAAAAACAGAATTAACATTTCAAGTCCAGTGACCCAACTGAAAGCAGTTGAAAGCAACTGAGAAATGGTGGTACTTTTGAGAATGGGTGGAGTGGGGAGGTGGTACAGAGTCCGTTTGATAGAGTAGATGGTGTCCAGAGAGGGAGAGGAAAAATGGAGAAGCAGACAAAGAGATAGTAAGAACTGCCGATGCTGGAGTCAGAGATAACACAGTGCGGAGCTGGAGGAAAACAGCAGACCCGAAACGTCAACTTTCCTGCTCCTCTGTCGCTGCCTGGCCTGCTGTTTTCAGAAAATATTCTGAACAAGGGTCCTGACCCGAAACATCAACTTTCCTGCTCCTCTGTTGCTGCCTAGCCTGCTGTTTTCAGAAAATATTCTGAAGAAGGGTCCTGACCCGAAATGTCAACTTTCCTGCTCCTCTGATGCTGCCTGGCCTGCTGTGTTCCTCCAGCTCCACACTGAAGCAGCCAAAGGGATTGCGACAGTAATCCAGGAGGGCGATAAATGCTGAATGGGTGCTAGCAGAAAGTGTGAATCATTGAAAATGGGTTGGCTGTGCTGGAATCAACCCATACACAACAGCTGGAGGAACAGCACTTCATCTGCCACCCAGGTACCTTACAGCCCTCAGCGCTCAACACAGCACTTAACAATTTCAGAGGGTGAACATCTTCCTTCATGTTCATTAACCACACCCATATTCCCAAACAAAAACCAAAAAAAAAACTGCAAATGCTGTAAATCAGAAACAAAAACAGAAGTTGCTGGAAAAGCTCAGCAGGTCTGGCAGCATCTGTGGAGAGAAAGCAGAGTTAACGTTTTGGGTCAAGTGACCCTTCCTCAGATCAGCAATCCATTTGCCTGCTTCTCCTTCCTTTCTTTCTTACTTTCTTTCTTTCCTTCTTTCTTTCTCTCTCTCTCTCTCATTCTCTCTCTGTCTGGGCACCATCTCCATCTATCAAAATCATGCCTTTCCCCCAGATCCTCCCATCTCCATCATCAACATAAATACCACTATTTCCCAACTGCTTTCCATTCTGAAGCAGAGTCACTGGGCTCAGAGGATTCATCCTGTTTTTATCTGCACAGATGCTGCCAAACTTACTGAGTTACTCCAGCACTTCCAGTTTTTTGTTTCAGATCTCCGGTATCCACAATTCTTTGTGTTATGTTATCAGCCAGATCATCTGTTTTTGAGATGTAGATTGAGGGATGAACATTGGTCAGACTAGGGTCCTGCTCCATCTCTGATACAGTACTATACCCTTATAGCCATCCCACAGGCAGATCAGGCCTCCACTTGATGACTTATAAAATGGTCAGCACCTCTGACAGGGCTGTGAGACAAAGTTTTTGCAGTTAAGCCTAGAAGTGAGACTCAAACCCAGAACCTTGCGAGACAGAAGTAGATGTGTCACCAACAGAACCAGGGCTGATCGTACAATATATTAAGCCTCACACGGGTAACATTTGGGGATAATTCCCTTTCCCCACTTTATTTCTACAAGCTTCTGCACTTTTTATTTTTTACATCTACTGCAAGTCAGATTCATCTGATGTTCATTTGTCAATTTCCATTTAAAAGAATTCTATGCCAAGAGCAAAGATGGTTCAATATCACACTAGGATTTTTTCTTAAATTTTTATTATGGGTTGTGGGTGTCACTGGCTAGGCCAACATTTATTGTCCATTGCTAATGGCCAAGAGGGCAGCTAGAGCCATCACACTGCTGTGGGTCGGGAGTCACATGTAGGTCAGACCAGGTAAGGATGGTTGCTTCCCTCCCTAAAGGGCATTTATGAGCCAAATGGCTTTGTTCCCGTGGACAATCGACAATGGTTTCCACAGTCATCATTAGACTTTTAATTCCAGATTGTTATTGATTTCAAATTCCATCATGTGCCACTGCAGGATTCAAACACAGATCCCCAGAACAATACCTGCGTCTCTGGATTAGCTGCTTAGTGTTAATATCACTGAGCTATCACCTCCCCTTAAGGCTGCACAAGTATGTAGGCAAGACAAATTAATTATAGTCTCTGCACCATTGAAGGATTATACTGCTGTGTGTATAGAGCTGCTATTATTGTGGGAAAATGGCACAAATATTGCCCTCATTCCTTCATTGAGGTATAACTATTGGCCTGGACACCATGCTAATTCCCCAGCTCTTCTTCAAAATAGTTCTGAGGGATCTTCTACATCTACTTCAATAGGAAAGAAGGCAAGGTCTCAAGCTAACATCTTCTGCATACAATTCTGGTCACCATATCGTAGGATAGACACAATTGGTCTAGAGAGAGTACGGAGGAGATTTACAAGAATGTTGTCAGGGCTTGAAAATTGCAGCTATGAGGAAAGAGTAGATAGACTAGAACAAGACAGGGCTGGGAGTGACTGTACGAAAGAATGAGAGGCTTAAATAGAGCAGACAAGGAAAACGTATTTCCTCAGTGGAAAGGTCAAAACCAGGGACACAGATTCAAGGTGATTGTTTGAAGGATTAGAGGGAATGAGGTAAATTCTTTTCACCACAGGGCATTAGGTGTCTGGAACTCAGTGCCCAGTTTGGTGGTTGGGGTGAAAACCCTATCACAGTGGGGAGGGTGGTATTACTTTGTGATAGTGGGGATGGTGGTGTTAGTCTGTGATAGTGGGGCTGATATGGTAATAGTGATGTTAGTCTGTGATAGTAGGGATAATACAGTGATGGTGGTGTTATTGTGGGGCTGATATGATGATAATGATGTTAATAGGACTGATAATGGTCATGGCAGAATATTAAAAACAGGTGCTTCAAAGGTAGAACCAGAAAATTTCAGAGACATCCATCTTTGGTACTTCTCAGGATATATTGTGACAGACCTCTGGGAGGAGTGGGACTTGAACACAATCCTTCTGACTCAGAGGCTGGGGCACTACCACTAAAGCAGAAACAGGCTATTGAGTTAGATAATTAACCATGAGCGTGATAAATGGTGGAGTAGGCTCGAAGGGCCAAATGGTGGACTCCTGCTCCTATTGTCTCGGTTTCTATGTTTCTGATTTGAGAGAGGGGTCAGTAAGTGCACAGCTGAAAAACGAACATTTCTAAGATACTTTTAAAAAACAGGGAGAGTAGCACAAAGGCAGAGTGTTTATTTAGGAGATGTCTAGAGAGCAGGGATTAATAACCAAACATGCAACTACCAATGATAACAAGGTGTAGAGCTGGATGAACACAGCAGGCCAAGTAGCATCAGAGGAGCAGGAAGGCTGACGTTTCGAGCCTAGACCCTTCTTCAGAAATGGGAGAGGGGATGGGGGTTCTGAAATAAATAGAGAGAGAGGGGGAGGCGGATAGAAGATGGATAGAAGAGAAGATAGGTGGAGAGGAGACAGACAGGTCAAAGAGGAACCTCCTTCCCCTCCCCCATTTCTGAAGGAGGGTCTAGGCCCGAAACATCAGCCTTCCTGCTCCTCTGATGCTGCTTGGCCTGCTGTGTTCATCCAGCTCTACACCTTGTTATCTCAGATTCTCCAGCATCTGCAGCTCCTACTATCTCTGATGCAACTACCAATGTTGGAGATAGGAATTCAAGGACCAGCAGGTAATCCAAAGTAAGTGTATCTGTGTTGCGTACATGGCTGAAGAAAATGGTACCAATCATTTAAAACTAAAATAAACAACTGTGGATGCTGGAGATCTAAAACCAAAACAGCAACTGCTGACAAAACTCAGCAGGTCTGATGAAGAGTCACTGGACTCAAAACATTAACTCTGCTTTCTCCTCACAAAGGTAGTGCTGACTTTTGCCAGTGGTTTTTATTTTTGGCACAAATCATATAATGGGACGGCTATGGAAGAAATTCTAAATAAGTTCATAAATCTTGTGCTTCATGAGATTTACGTCATTAACAGAACTTTCTAAGTACTCACTCAGAAAATTGTTGCATTTTAAAATTTGGATCTATCTTAAAATTGCAAGCTGTGTCCTTTGTAGTTTTCATGTCTGACAATTCTGTTTAAAGCCGAATCCCACTACTGTGTTAAATAAAACAATGAAATAAAATATATTACATGAGCATAAAAAAATTTTGCAACAAGAATAACTCATGCAGCACACTCACTCGTCAATGAGTGAATTCCCTCCCACACTGCCTACTTTAAAAGACACTAAGTTCTGACCTCAACTCTACTGAAAAACAACAGTTGTATTACTTATGTCTCTGTAACGTGCAACTCATCTTCTTAAAATTACCTCTAAAATATTCCAAAACTACACATACTGTTCAGTAAAATAGGCACGACTGGGAAAAATACTTCTATAATTTTCCACCTCTATTGAGTTAGTGACTGTTATTCAAGCAAAAAAAGCATGCAAAGCAAATGCTTTACAGTAAAGTCTGCTTCTCACTGAACAGTTTATAGAAAACTTAATTGCCCTTAGTTTGAAAAGTTCTTTTCCCTTAGCATTGTAGGAGACCTGTAAATTGATCAAATCTATTGGCGCTTATATGTAAGTGACATCCACAAGGATTCTGCACCCACTCGCATCAATTAAAAAAAAGTGTATATTTTCTGGCTTAATGAGCTATCAATTCAACTTTTTCTTCTTCTACTGAGAGGACAGTAATTTGTCATGTGGTCCTTAGATTCCTGTGACTCTTCAATACCTCAGTCAAGTTTATGACCCAGGTTGCTGAACATCGGTGTAGCATCCCATTGGAGTTCCAGCCCCTAAAATAACAGTCAAATCAGGAACCACTTTTGTTACTATAAATATGTTCAAATAAGTAGTGTGGCTGACAGAAGAGAATAAATTTGTGCTTAGTAGCAGTGTGTGTCCATCACTCCCTCATAGCAAAATAGAAACTAAAAGCAGGAGTGGCACATTTGGCCCATCGAGCCAGTTCTGCCATTGAATATTATTGTAGCAGATCCTTTATCTCATTGCCATATTCCTGCTTTCTCCCCATACACTTTGATGCCTTTAAACTCGAACAATTGTCTGTCTCTTTCTCAAATCTCTTCAGTGACTTGGCCTCCATAGGTTTGAATTCCATAGGTTCACTACCCATTTGGGTGAAGAAATGTTTCTGCATCTCAGTCCCAAATGGTCTACCCAGCATGCTGAGACTGAGTCCCCTGATTCTAGGCTCCCCAACCAGGGAAAACATCCTCCCAACCTCTAGTCTGTCCAGCCCTGTTAGAAAATTATATGTTTCAGTCAGATCATTCTAACCTCGAGTGAATACAGGCCCAGTCTAACCAATCTCTCCTCATAAGACAGTCCTACCAACCCCTCATATTCTAGAGCAAATATGAGTCAGAAAATTGTGGTTTTCAGCTGCATTGTGTTATGGATCAGACTAGACCCCCCTCAAAATATTTTAAGAAGGTAGCCTAGACTCTAAATGTTTTATTTTAAACGTAGATGTGAAGTGCGTGTTCCAGATGTGACGCAACTGGTCAAACCACTTGATGTTAAGCAAAACACAATTTATTTACACTTTAGTTGAAATACAAATAAAAGAGGCATTTAGAATAACTTAACTGTTGGAAAACTTAACCGAATAATGAATACAGTACCTATTACTAATTAACTGTTCCAACATAGTAACATCCCATCAATACACCCGTTGACAAAAAGGTAAATTCAGACACAGTTTCTTACAGGCAATTCTCCAATCCAGGAGGAAACAACATCAAGAGAGATTTCAAAGAATGTAGTAGCTACGAATCATTTTATTGAAGCTCCAACTCTTCTGGGACCTAACAGCTTCTGACTGGCACAGCTAAAACAAAACTAGAAAGCTTGATCTGTGAGAACTGGCCACTCCCCTTCCATTGTTACAACTGTTTTAAAAAAACCTAAAGGCCTCCTCTGATTGTTGACTTAGGCCACCCATCGTAGCCACTTCAGTTCCTCTGCCTTTGCTACCTTTCTTCAAAAAGATCAGGACAAAGTAACCTTTTTAACGTGACAGCATCATCACAATTGAGATCTGAGCATATAGGTCGACTCCCCAGTGCAATGCTGAGGGAGTGCTGCACTGCTTGAGGTGTTGGCTTTCATGTGAGATGTTAAACCAGGGCCTAACCTATCTTTTCAGGTGGATGTACAAGATCCCAATAGGGCAACATTCCCAGGAGGAGCCTGCTCAATATTTATCCCTCCAACACCATCACTAAAACAACATCTTAAATCTTGTTTGCGGGAACTTGCTGTGCTTAAATGAATTTTGATGTTTCCAATATCTCAAAAGTACTTCCTTGGCTGTAAAGCAATTTGTAATATCCTGAGGATGTGAAAGACAATATAAAAATGCAAATTCTGCCTTTCTTAGTGCAAAACTCAAATGCTAATATTTTTGATCATGCCGCAGCACCTCATTGGATATTAGCTTAGTTCAGTGACCCATCAAAAGAAAGTAAATCTAAAAGCATTAAAAATAGCCTTAGAAAACCTCAATTGCAGATTTTTTTCTTTTTTTTGCAGTCTACGAGCAAGCGTTCCTTATCATTAAACCTTTGTAACAGAGTTGGGCCAGGCTGTCAGTCTATTACACCATTAATATTTAATTATAGAGTACCATCCATCACACAAAGCAGCATCCATTATCCACCATGACCTGCATCCCCTCTGCATCACTATTGAAAAGTTTGCTGCAACAAATAATTTAATACATTCCATTAATCATTCGTGGCAGTGCAAATTCCTAGCAAGTTTAAAGATCGAACTGAACTGCTGTGTAAAGAATCTCAAAATACTTCATTAAAACTGAGTTAAGTTCTGCTCCTGCAAACTATGCACAAGGTCACGCTTTCATCGAATGTTCCCTTAAAGCCCTTTAAATCCCTCCCGCTGATAACCCAAGAACCAGTTACGAGTGAGTACAATTTCCTATTATTTACTTGTTTCAATGTTTTACGAATCGAGGGGACTGATTTCAACTACATAACCATGAGAAATTAAATAGAATACTGCTTTAATATGGTAAGAATAGGTAGTCTCTATCGTCTATATTTGCTGTTTTCTGTGTTCAGTTTAGAACAATAGAGGGGGTTAAACTCTGAGCTTTGACATCCAGCACCCTGAGTTCAAATTAACTCCTGCAGAACCAAATCTATCACTAATTTGACATCAGAATTGTCAGTTCTGAGACTGTACAAAATAACACCTTCTAAGGAAGTGCCACTCGACCAGAAACATTAACTCTAATTTCCCTCCACAGATGCTGCCAGACCTGCTGATCTTTTCATCAATTTCTGGATTTGTTTCTGATTTACAGCATCTGCAGTTCTTTTGTTTATTTTTCAACACCTCTTCCACTATCCACACGTTGCTGAGGAGTATAATGAGATCCAGATTTGGAACTTACCTGGTTCCGTGGTTATATATTTTTTACGTTCAATCATGGAATGTCCGAGTCACTGTTTAGATCAGTATTTATCGCCCATCCCTAATAGTTCTATAGAAAATGGTGGTGCACTGCCTTCTATAATTGCAGCAGTATTTAGGAGGTAGGGGGATCCAATTGCAATTGGAGAGGGAGTTCCAGGATTTTGACTCATTGCCTCAGAGAGAATGGCAATATATTTCCAAGTCAGGATGGTGAGTGGCTTGGGGGGGAATTTGCAGGTAGTGATGTTCCGATGTATCTGCTGCCCTTGTCCTTCCAGGTCATAGTGGTTGTGGCTTTAGAAGGTGTTGTCAAAGGAGCCAGTGCACTTTGTAGATTATACACACTGCTGAGTCGGTTGTGAAGGGAATGTGAATCAAGTGAGCACCTTTGTCCTGGAAGGTGCTGAGCTTCTTGAGTGTTGTTGGAGCTGTACTCATCTAGGCAGGTGGGCAGTATTCCATCACATTCCTAACTTGTGACTGGCAGATGGTGGACAGAGTTTGGAGAGTCAGGAGGTAAGTTATTTGTCACAGAACTCTCAGCCTCTGACCTGCTCTTTAGTCACAATGTTTAAATGACTGGTCCAGTTCAGTTGCTGGTCAACGTTAACCCCCAAGATGTTGATCACAAGGCATTCAGTGATGGTAATGTGACTGAATGTTAGAGGGAACATGATTAGATTTTCTCTTGTTTGAGATGGTCATTGCCTAGTATGTATGTGGCACGCGTGTGACCTGTCATTTATCATCCCAAGCAGGGTGTTGCCTAGGTTTCCATACATATGGACATTAACTGCTTTAGTATCCGAGGAGCTGCAAATGGTGATGAACTTTGTGCAGTCATCAAGAAACATCCCCAATTCTGACCTTGTGATGGAAGAAAGGTCCATCTAGCCATAGCCAGAGAAATGTTTGCAATGGTTTCTCATTCTACTCCTACACTGTTATCTGTGGTGTCACCTAAGGATCTATCCTTGATGCCTTTCGATTTCTTACCCACATGCTGCCCTCAGGTTATATCCAGCACTAGCTTAGTACTACCTCTCCTGACTTCTGAACGGTGTATAATTTATAAGACTGCTTGTCTGCCATCCAGTACTGAATGAGTAGAAGTTTCCTCCAGTTAAATATTGGGAAAACTGCAGTCATTGTCTTTAGTTCCCACCTCAAACTCCCTAGTGGCTCCAATTTCATCTTTAATATCTCCTTATGTGGCTTGTCACTACATTTTGTTGGGCAACATCCCTGTGAATTTCTGTGGAATGTTTTATCTGGTTAGAGTCTTTTGATAGTTGCAACTTGCTATTATGGTCCAAGTTCTCAAATTGCCATGGGTGGGACTGGAGTTCACCTTCTTTGATCTACTAGGTCTGGTCGCTGGGTTACTAGTCCCGTAATTTAGTTACTACTAGTGATTGGAATGAGGTGGCTGGGTAGGTCTCAATGAGTATGTGTTCCCACTTGGGGCTGTTAACCTCGGCTAATCAGGGATCTCTGGCTGACAGATATAAACAGGAGTCTCAGGGATTCTCCTCACTCTAGGGACCAGCTCTGTGTTGGCTGGTCAGACTCCATGTACTGTGCACAGGTAAATAAAGAGCGATTTGGTGAAGGGATACCAGCCTCTGTGCAGTTATTTCTGCTATTTGCCCGGGCGTGTGTGAGGCTTACATAGGCGCATACATCCAAATTGGAAACTCCCCAATATCATTATCCAATACCTTAAAACAAAGAAATTACTCATAAAGAATACAAAACAGGTTCAATACAGAAAGTAAATGAACACTTGAGAAATGGATTGTGTGTAAAATAGAAAGTAGGTTTTGAAATATTCACGCACATGAAGATAATCTCCTCTTGTCTGAACACATGCATAAAAATGTCCCTTAAAGCTCTTTAAGCAAAATTGCATTTAAAACCTAATGAAGTAATTCTGCTCACAGTCATATCCTGAGCTACTTGAAACTGTAATCTGCATAAGAGCTCAAAATTCATCCACAAAGCATCCACAGAGAGCAGGAAGAACAGCTGACCTCTCACCTTAACAATGCTTTTACTGGACTGTGCCCCAGCAATACATAAAATATAACAATTCAAAACAGTAGCACGGTAGCTAAGGAGTGAATCCGAATCTTAATCCAGGTACACGTTGATCTAATCTTCCCCCAGAGTCAACCCTTGACACAGTGATGGGTTTTTCACCTTCAGCAGGGCTTTTATATCTGATGAGGCAATACATATACCAGCTCATGTAACAACACAGTGGCTCAGTGGTTAGCACTGCTTCCTCATAGCACCAGGGATCTGGGTTTGATTCCAACCTTGGGTGACTGCCTGTGTGGAGTTTGCATATTCTCCCCATGTCTGTGTGGGTTTCATCCTACAGTCCAAAGATGTGCCTTCTAGATGGATTGGTCAGGATAAATTGCCCATAGTGACCAGGAATGCACAGGCTAGATGGATTAGCCATGGGAAATACAAGAGTGGAAGTGGATAGGGTGCTCTTTGGAGGGTTGGTGAGGACTCGATGGGCCAAGCCTCCATGTAGGTTTTCTATGATAAGAATTGCTCATGAGCAATGTAACATGATGTAACATTGAAAGATTCAAAAAACATTTATTACAGCTTCTTATGTTACCATCATAGGCACTACCATATCTAAGCTAGTAAAAAGAAATTCAATTACAAACTATAGCATCCTTTCCCTGAGCATGTCATGCTGTAGGTGTCCCCAGTAAGATGAAGGCTGAGATCTTTATTCTATCATATCAAATGCTTGCCTTCATTCGTCTGCGCATTGAGTGTAGAAGTTGGGAGGTCATCTTGTGGCTGTACAGGATATTGGTTAGGCCCTATTGGAATACTGCATTCAATTCTGATTTCCCTGCTATAGGAAAGATATTGTGAAGCTTGAAAAGGTTCAGAAAAAAATTATAAAGATGTTACCAGGGTCAGAGGGTCAGAGCTATAGGGTGAGCTTGAATAGGCCGGGGCTACTCTTCCTGGAGCATCGGAGGCTGAGGGGTGACTTTATAGAAGTTTATAAAATCATGAGGGGCATGGATAGGGTAAACAGTCAATGTCTTTTCCCCAGGGTAAGGGAGTCCAAAAGTAGAAGGCATACTTTAAATTGAGAAGGGAAAGATTTAAAAGAGACCTAAGGGGCAACTTTTTCACACCGAGGGTGGTGCATATATGGAATGAGCTGCCAGAGGAAGTGACAGAGGCTGGTACAACATTTAAAAAGCATCTGGATGGGTATATGAATTGGAAGGGTTTAGAGGGATTTGGGCCAAATGCTAGCAACTGGGATGAGATTAATTTAGGATATCTGGTCGGCATGAATGATTTGGATCGAAGGGTCTGTTTCTGTGCTGTACATCTCTATGACTCTGTGACTCTAGGCTGTGATACAGTGATGACATTAATAGCATTTCTCTTAAAAGTGTAAATTGCGTGTTGTGAGAGGTAACACAACATGTGGTATAAACACAGCAGCTTTAATATAGTAAAATGTCCTATGACACTTCACAAAAGCCAAGCTACATGAAGGTGTAGGAGGTGGCTAAGAATTGTGAGTTTTAAAGAGTATTTTAAAGTTGGGGGGGGCGGTGAAGGCAGAGTGGTGTAACAGTGAAATCAGCTGTAATGTGTAAAGGCCTGAGAGGAGGAATGGACAAGAGGAAGATATACTTACCTTGAGGTGTAGATTGCAATATAGTGTAAATAACGAAGTTTTGAAGAAACCTACTGGTGCTCAACATTATACACTAATAGATTGAGGCAACCCTTCCTCATCCAGAACAGGAGACAAATTACATCAAGCGATCCAAATATTATAAAAATGGACCCAACCATAAACTGGGGATAGCCACTAATTGCAGAGCATTGCAAAGTTAGATGCTCAAGAGGACATTTTTGACCTGCGCTCAGGCTATTTTTTTTATTCACCTGTAGGACGCGGACTCCACTAGCTGACCAGCATTTACTGCTAGTCTCTTGTATTGCATTTTATGGTCTTTTTAAAGGCACTAAGCTATTTTCAATTTTTTTTGCGTTATAACATTAACTGTGATTAAATAGCATCTTTCCTGTAATAGTGACCCAAGTTGTGAAGTGGGATATTGGCATTGCAGAGGAATTAGGAGAGAAGTTACAGGAGGGCATTAAGGTACATGATTTATATATATATAGTAATATCATTTTCTTTGAAGTTTGAGTTTCAGAGTAGTGGCATATGGTTTCAGTATATATTTGTGATGGGTTTTAAAAATTCATAGCTTCGCTTGTCTGGAATTATGATTTTAAACCACTGTCTTTCAGATAGCAGGTCTGCAAGCCTCCTTGAGCATTAGTAGAATATTTGTTCTAACAGGAGAAAGAAAACTTTAAAAGACATTAGTTTGTTTTTGAGTTTAGAGTAACCGAGGATTGATTTTTAAACTGAGAAAAATCCAGAGATTGGAAAGCTTTTGGGCAGCTCAACTGAAGTCAGATGCAAGTATAATCTCTGCTAGGAAAAAAAGGTTGTTCAGAGCAATTTAAAAAGAAAATTACCTCAGTGAAAAAGTACAGTTTATGAAACTTCTAAACCAAGAGTGTTTGGCTAGAATTCTGCAGATTATTAAAAGACTGAGGAATTCTAAGCTCTCAGTTGTGTAAATCTTCAAGCAAAAGTCTTTATAGCTCACAGGACCAAAATGGGAAAGGAGCAGTTAAGTCAAATCTACAGATTTGATTGGGAAGAGAGATCTCTCTGGTTTTTGAATAACTGTAAAGTGATGTTGAACTGCAGCTGTGAGACTTGGCACAAAAGAATAGATTGATTTTTGGTCTCTTGGGGAATTAAGGAAAACAGGGAGCAGGCAGCAAGGTGGAGTTGAAGCTCAAGGTCAGGTTAAATGGTGGAGCAGACTCCTTGGACCTTCTCATCTTCTCATGTATTTACACAGATAGCTCTGATGACAGCTCCATCCACAAACCTGCCGATTATCTGTTTTTATTTCAGATTTCTTGCATCCAAAGTGGTTTGCTGATCTAATGTTGAGTTTATTTCCATTATTTGATGATTATTATTTTATTGGATGATTGGTCTTCTCAAATTAATTGCACCAAATGCTCTTTTGCTGACTATTTACCACCCTGCTTATTTATTTTATTTATTTTGCTGAGCGACACTATTTGCATTGACTTAATGATCATTCATCAGCAAAATCCATTTAATTTCACTGCTGTTCTACAGGCTGTCAGTTTGCAGGAAATTAAGTTGCATTCAATTGTGAAATGCTTGCAAGAACTTCAGCAAACAACTACAGAAAGGTCCTAACTGTGGTATCAGGCAGCACTAAATCCTGTGTGATCCTAACTAGTCCTTGCCATGTGTGGGGAGCTGTTAAACAGGCTTTGTACAAAGAGGAAAGATCTTGCTCACATAATGCAGATTGAGCACCACCTTCTGGTTGTGGCTCGTTCTGCAGCGTGCAATTCTTCCCAATAGAAACTATTTTGTTTAAGTTTCCAAGCGGTAATAGGAGCCAATGGAGGGACGTGCAGTGACAGGACTTTGAGAGTATCTTTCACAAGGTGTGATGCAGGACATTACTGGAGATAAAGAAGCACCTTACTGATCAATGCATTGAGTATAGGAGTTGGGAGGTCGTGTTGCAGTTGTACAGGACGTTGGTTAGACCACTTTTGGAACACTGCGTTCAGTTTTGGTCTCCCGGCTACACGAAAGATATTGTGAAACTTGAAATGGTTCGGAAAAGATTTACAAGGATGTTGCTGGACTTGGAGGTTTCAACTATAGGGAGAGACTGAATAGGCTGGGGCTATTTTCCCTGGAGCATCTGAGGCTGAGGGGTGACCTTATATAGTATTATAAAATCATGAGGGGCATGGATAGGCTGAATAGTCAAGGTCTTTTCCCCAGGGTAGGGGGGTCCAAAGCTAGAGGTCATAGGTTTAAGGTGTGAGGGAAAGATATAAAAGGGAGCTGAGGGGCATTTTTTTCAGGCAGGGAGTGGTGTGTGTATAGAACGAGCTGCCAGAGGAGGCTGGTACAATTACAACATTTAAAAGGCATCTGGATGGGTACATGAATAGGAAGTGTTTAAAGACATATGGGCCAAATGCTGGCCAATGGGACTAGATTAAATTATGATATCTGGTTGCCATGGATGAGTTGGACCGAAGGATATGTTTCTGTGCCGTACAACTCTAGGATTGTCCCAAAAATGCCCTATGTTTAAAATAATTAGTGGAAGGATTAGAGGGGGGTTGAGCTGTACTCGTTTCAACCAGATGTTTATGAGGGTGTAATGTTTGTAATGTTGTGGATGTCACATCCTGAAAGATTGGTAGGGGGACAAAATGTCATATTTGAAAAAAGGTTTGGATTTGCCCTAATGGTGCTGTTACCTACACAGCTACAGTCTAATAATTGGAAGCTGCCATGAGACTAGATTAAAAAAAATTAAAGAACTACGGATATGGAAATCAGAAACAAAAACAGATATTAGTGGAAAAGCTCAGCAGGTCTAGCAGCATCTGTGGAGAGAAAGCAGAGTTAACATTTTGAGTCTAGTGACGGGTCAGGTTCTGAAGAAGAAATCACTTGACCCATAGAACATAGAACAGTACAGCACAGTACAGGCTCTTCGGCCCACGATGTTTGCCGAACTTTTACTCTAAATCTTAAGGCCAATCTAACCTCCACCCCTACCTAATACTATTATCCATATGTGTATCTAATAGCCACTTAAATGCCCCTAATGAGGCCAACTCCACTACCCTCTCCGGCAATGCATTCTACATCCCTACCACTCTTTGAGAGAACGTACCTCTGATGTCTCCCCTATAGCTACCTCCACTGACTTTAAAACTATGCCCCCTCGTAATAGATACCTCCACCCTAGGAAAGAGTCTCTGGCTGTCCACTCTATCTATACCTCTGATCATTTTGTACACCTTTATCAAGTCACCTGTCATCCTTCGTCATTCTAAAGAGAAAAGCCCTAGCTCTCTCAACCTATCCTCATCAGACCTTCCCTCTATTCCAGGCAACATCCTGGTAAATCTCCTCTGCACCTTTTCCAACGCTTATACATCTTTCCTGTAACGAGGTGACCAGAACTGGACACAATACTCCAGATGTGGCTGAACCAGGTTTTTGTATAGCTGGAGCATAACTTCTCGGCTCTTGAACTCAATCCCTCTATTAATGAAAGCGAACACACCATACGCCTTCTTAACAACTCTATCCACCTGGGTGGCAGCTTTCAGGGAACTGTGGACACGAACCCCAAGAACTCTCTGCTCCTCCACACTGCCAAGGATCTTTTCATTAACCCTGTGCTTTCAAATTTGTCCTTCCAAAATGAATCACCTCACACTTTTCAGGGTTAAACTCCATCTGCCACTTCTCAGCCCAGCTCTGCATCCTATCAATGTCCCTTTGTAACCTAGAACAGCCCTCCGCACTGTCCACAACGTGACCCACCTTCGTATTGTCCGCAAACTTACTAATCCACGCTTCCACTCCTACATCCAAAATCATTTACAAAATTCACAAATAGAAGAGGACCCAGAACAGATCCTTGTGGTACACCACTCGTAACTGAGCACCATGTTGAATATTTTCTGTCCACTTCCACCCTTTGTCTTCTAAGGGTCAGCCAATTCTGAATCCAATCTGCCACATTACCCCCTATCCCATGCCTCCTTACTTTCTGCATGAGCCTACCATGGGGAACCTTATCAAACACCTTACTTAAATCCATGTATACCACATCCACTGCTCTACCTTCATCCACATGTTTGGTCACCTCTTCAAAGAATTCAATAAGGCTTGTGAGGCATGATCTACCCCTCACAAATCCATGCTGATTATCACGAATCAAACTGTGCCTCTCCAAGTGATCATAAATCCTATCTCTCAGAGCCCTTTCCAATAATTTGCCCACCACTGAACTAAGACTAACTGGCCTGTAATTTCCGGGGTTATCCCTATTCCCTTTCTTAAACAAGGGAATGATGTTTGCCTCTCTCCAATTTTCCGGCACTATACCCATGGACAGTGAGGATGAAAGATCATCGCCAAAGGCCCTACGATCTCTTCCCTCGCTTCCCATAGAATCCTTGGATAAATCCCATCAGGCCTGGGGAACTTAGCTATCTTCAAGTTCCTCAAACTTCCTAGTACACCTTCCTTACTAACATTGACCTCCTCAAGCCTACCAGCCTGTTTCACACTATCCTCCTCTACCACTAGGTCCTTCTCAGTTGTGAATACCTAAGAAAAGTATTCATTAAGGACCTCTCCTATCTCTTTAGGCTCCGTGCACAAATTCCCTTTACAATCCTTGATGGGCCCTACCCTTTCTCTGGTGATTCTCTTATTCCTCACGTACGTGTAAAAAGCTTTGGAGTTTTCCTTGATCCTATCTGCCAAGGCTTTCTTATGCCCCTTTATAGCTCTCCTAAGCCCTTTCTTCAGCTCATTCCTGGCTAACTTGTATCCCTCTAAAGCCTTTTCCATTGCTTGTTTCCTAAATCTTATATAAGCATCCTTCTTCCTCTTAACCAGTCATTCGACCTCTCTTGAGAAAACATTTTCTGTGCAACATTACCAAAACATTAACTCTGCATTTCTCCCCACAGATGATGCCAGGTCTGCTGAGTTTCTCCAGTAATTTTTGTTTTTGTTTCTTAGACTAGAATAACTCTTTCTCAACCAGCAAACAAGCAATGGGCCAAATGACTTCCTCTGATATCATATCTATGTTTCTAAAATTATGGGAAAGGTATTGAATTGGATTAAAATATGCCAAGGGAGGAAATTGTCAGTGGAAATTAGGGGCTATTTTGTGGGCTGCCTGGGAGTGGGTGCTGTCCCAAAGATTTTTATTTCATGGCCATGTCTGTTCAGTACATACCTCAATGATCTGGTTATTGCAATAGAGGGAGTGGTATCCAAATTTGAAGATACCAAAGTAGAATGGCATAGACTTTCTAACACAGGAACAGGCCATTCAGCCCAGCTGTTCTGTGCTATTATTTATGAAGATGGTTAAAATGTCCTCCATTTTCTTACAATGAGAGGTTGTCAAAGAAACCATTATTCAAGAAAATTGCTCTGTCCCACTGCCTTCACAGAGAATTTTAAGACAAGGCTGCAGTCCTGTACTCAATCGTGGAGAAGTACATTCACAAAGGCAGATTGATTAATGACTGAACAATGAACACAAGTCATATGTCATTTATTCTGTGCCATTATCCAAGCTTCTCTGTGCTGGAAAGTCAATAATAGATGACAGGGCGAAAGAGGAAGAAGTTTTATTTTCCCTGAATGTAACAAAGTATAACAGGCCCTTTAATATGAAAAATGATGGATCGAACACAGAACAAGTCAGTGTAATCTTGTATTTCTGACAAAGCAGCCAGCATCATTTGCTGGTTTCACGTAAACCATACTTCTTTCATTAAACTATTGTCAATTTGATTGCATTTTGTGTTTCAAACATTCTTCTCCAAATATCCCTTCACCCACATATCATTTGTTTTATTTCCTCAGGTGTGTTTATGAATATATTGGTGGAAGCGTAATAATAATTAGCTTCTATTTCATTCTGAGCCCCCATATACTGGGTAATCTTTCATATAGCTTGCAGGAATATCATTGAATGGGAGTGCAAACCACTAAGACCATGTACAAATACAGCCAATAGTGCTCAGATAGAAAATTTTTCTTCATTCAGACAACTGGAAACATAGCAAGACTTAGAGAAAAAGGTAATGGCTTAGGGACAACATCAGATTGTTAAATTTCACACAGGAATGTAAGACTAGGATCACAGGATCATACAGTACAGAAGCGGTCCTTCTGTCCATTGAACCTTCACTGATCAAAAACTGCTCTAAATCTATACTAGTCCCACTTTCCAGCACTTGGCACATAGCCTCATACATTCTGACATCTCAAGTGCACATTCACTTTTTAAAAGTTCTGAGGTTTCCCACATCCACCAACAGCCCTCCCCCTTCCCAACCCCCAGGGCAGCGTATTCCAGATCCCCACCACCCTCTAGGTAAAAAATAATTTCTTCAAATCCCCATTAAATCTTTTATTTTATTTGTTTACAGGATGTGGGTGTCCCTGGCTAGGCCAGCATTCATTGTCCATCCCTAATTACCCCAGTTAAGATTCAACCACATTGCTGTGGGTCTGGAGTCACATGTACCCTAGACCAGGTAAGTGGGGCAGTTTCCTTCCCTAAATAGGGATTAGTGAACCAGATGGGTTTTCCCCAACAATCAATCTGTCGCCATCATTAGACTCTTAATTCCAGTTGTCTTTTTTTTAAATTGGATTCAAATTCCACCACCTGCAATGGCAGGAATTTGAACACGGATCTCCAGAACATTACTTGAGTCTCTGAATTAACAGTCCAGCAATAACACTACTAGACCATCACCTCCCCCAATCTCCTCCTTTCACTTTAAAGTTATGCCCCCTTGTTATGATTATGTAATGTGCATACATTCCTGGACCTTTGTTTTAGGAGAAACAGAATAAGTGTTCTAAATAGGTCTAAAAGAGTTAATACTGAGAACTGTACTAGGTATCACTATAATGATGTCATGTGGAATGGAGTGCAGAATGCCCAATATCTGGACCTTCTCAGATTCCTTGTAACAATGGCTATCATAACGATATAACCTAAATAGTTCTTAACATGCAATAAGCTTTAGCCACAGGAGATTATTACAGGTAACCTGGAAGGGGCTTTGCTCTCCCACTCTGGACCAAGCAAGCTTTGTAGTTTCCTCCACTTAAAGAGAATGGTGGTGGCAAACTTCATCATCATCAGCACGGTCCCTCACAGACCATGAGGGTGACTCTCTTTACTCTCAGGGAGAGTTTGTAGGTGGCTGTACAGACCAATGTGGCTACCACAGGCTCTGTTACACTTGGGGCAGAAGATGGTCATGGGAAGGGGTGGGTGGGGTCGCTGGTATGGCAGCACACTCTTTTCATTGTTTTTGCCCAGCTTCTGCTTTTTCCCGAAGGCAAGACTCGACATGCTCGATGCCTTCCCGGACACTCCTCCTCCACTTTGGACAGTCTCTGGGCCGGTGACTCCCAGGTGTCTGTGGGAAGGCCGTACTTTGCCAGTGAGGCCTTGAGGGTATCACTGAAGCGCTTCCTCTGTCCACCTGAAGCTGGGAGTAAAGCACTTACCTGGGGAGTCTGGTGTCAGTCTTACAGATGATGTGCTCAGCCCAGCGTAGCCAATCAAGGGTGGCCAATGCCTGGGGATGATGGCCTGGTCAAGGACGCTGGTGTGTGGTATGTTCTCACCATGAATATATAGTGTAGTGGGCTGACACACCCATACAAAAGGTATTGCGGTGGAAATGAAATAACTTGTACTATGTAAAAGTATAACCTTTGATTCCTAGGGAGCAAGAGTAACTGGATGCTGACATTGAGTAACTTCATTGACCTCTGAAGATTCAAATCATCAATCAAAGGTTTACCCAGCTTATATTGCAGCTTACTCTTTCCCAGAAGTAAAATCACAACCAGTCACATACATAGCCTCAACACGCACCTGGATGGATATGTTGCGCAGGGATGTGGGGAAAAGGCTGATGATCAGCACTAGGTGATGGAAATAGTATGGATACAGTAGGCTGAATAGCCTCCTTCTTCGTCCATAACAGTCCAGTGGCAGCAGAAAACATAAATTACAACAGCGTCTCATTTTTAATCAAAACCACAGCAAAGTAAAGCCGGACTATTTGTCTATCTCCAGAGAATGTTGACTTTTTTTTAATTTAACCTATTTTTTCAAATCAACCTGTTCAGAGATGTTATTGCATGTCTCTGGAGCAGGTGGGACTTGAACGCAGACCTCCTGGTCCAGAGGTAGGAACATTACCACTGAAGTACAAGAGTGCCTTAGAAAGTTGATATTTAACATATAGAGCTGATTTTTAACATATAAGATGACAAGATCAAAGTTAAGAATTTAATGACACAATTCATGAAAAGCATTGTCTGAAAACTATATAAAATTGTGGGTTTCCCATTTAATTTAATTGTACTCTTTTTAAGTCCTGTGCTTATTTCCTTGAATTTGGTGATGTTTGAAGTAAAATTTCCGTTTCTTTTCTTTTAAAACAAATTTTCTCAAAAATTTACCCAAGATCTTTGGATTCAAGTTTACTTATCTTTAACAATGATACTGAAATGGTCAATTAAACTGAAACAGATTTTACAGGTGCAGTGCTACCTAGGAGCACCTGAAATGACTGAAAAAGAACCAAATTTTGTAATAGGAAGACTATTCACTCATGTTCTTTAAAGGCCAGAAATCTCGAAGCACAGGTTTTTAAATGTGTGCTGTCTACAGTTATAAACTGTTTACAGATGTTCAAAGTAATTTCAGCCTTTATCCTTTACTCCAATGACAATTTGAACTCCATTAGTAGGATTCAGCTTAACCATTGGAAATATAGTGACATTAGTGGGACAAGATTGGGTGGCATTTTTAATGGGCATTTAAAAACAAAATCATTCACTGTTTGGATGAGAACACTTTGCCAATTGAACCATATTGAATCACCTACAGTGTGGAAACAGGCCAGTGTGGAAACAAGTCCACACCGACCCTCTGAAGAGCATCCCACCCAGGCCTATACCCCTAATCTATATTTCTCATGGCTAACATACCTAATCTACCCATCTCTGGACACTACGGGGCAGTTTAGCATGGCCAATCCACCTAATGCCAAATAAAATCGCCTCAATGTCAATTTTTCTGAAGATCAATCTTCTCTCCAATAGAATTCTTAAAAATACATTGATTTACAATAAACCTGCAGCAGAAATGCACAACTATATTGTTATTTTTAAATATTGTTAATTTATTGACATCAGTCATGAGTCACCCCATTATCGTTGGATTTTAAAGGTAACTAGATGATGACTCAATGGTATGTCATTTTACTTTTGCTCCAAATACTGCAACACAATTTTACTTCAAGGAGTAAATACATGTGAAGAAATTCTCTAGGTGGGAAGTAATTGGTCTTGTAACTTCTCATCTCCAGAAAAGGAAGTTCTTGATAAGTTATGGAAAGCTTCTGAGGGGAAGTAGATCAAATCATTTAATTTACTTTTTGTAATCTTAACTTGGCAGGAGCAAGAAAAAAAGATACTGCAAGGGTACATTGAACAACTTTAATACTAAACAACATAACGTTTTCATTCTAACTACTGCACCTTAGAAATTGTGCCTCTTTGGAGTTCATATGGAGAATGCCAAAGGGAAGGAAACATGAGCTCTTTGAAGATGTTAGAGTTCAGTTTATGTCAATTAAGAAATCTTCAATGTGGCTTTATTTTGTAATTATTAACCTTTACCCAGTAAGTTACATTGATCTCCAGACTTGTTGAGGATAGTTAGTTTTTCACTAAAAATGCCACCATCTGTTTTTAATTCAAGTAATTCAAATTATTGGATAATTTTCTTCTTCAATGCAAAACTAACCAAACAATTAGGCACAGATGGTCCTTCAACTTTTGTGAAGATTCATCAAATTGTCAGAAAGTCTTAGAACATTCCATGGTGAATGAATTTTTGAGTATCATTCAGCACCAGGTGTTTCCCAGACCAATATCCATATGTTGACTTCGGCAGTAAAAGACTTCAGAGATTTACAAGGGTCTCATTGAAAATCTACAGTTTAGTGCAAGCAAAAATTTCCATCTTTCCCTGTTCAGAAGACAACACCATTCTGGGGAAGAAACCAGCTCATTGTGTTTTTTTCTGAAAACTATCACCAAATTAACCCACTAACTGTTAAAACAAACAGCAACAAACAAGCATTCCCCATTAAGGAGATAATGCACTCGAGCCCCCACGAAGCCCAGTGATCTCTGAAGAAACTTTTCAGAGGTTCAGACATGGCATGACACACATCTGGAGTAGATGGTCATAGAGTCATACAGCATGGAAACAGACACTTCGGTCCAACTAGTCCATGTCGAACATAATCCCAAATTAAACTAGTTCCACTTGCCTGCTCCTGGCCTGTATCCCTCCAATCCTTTCATATTCATTTATTATCTAAATGTTGTTTGAATGTTGTAACTGTGCCTGCATCCACCACTTCCTCAGGAAGCTCAGTCTACACATGAACCATACTGACCCACAGGTATGGACACTACCACGATACCATATGAGATCTAAGAACACAGATCTTTAAGGCCATGGTAAGACTACAGCTAGAATACTGTTGATGATTTTGATCACCTTACCCAAGGAAGGATAGACATTTGCTAATCAGCCTGTTCAGGATGTTATTAAATATCATTGCATTAGATGTGACGTGGAAACCCATTTTCTCCTCGTGTCTGTGTGGGTTTCCTCCAGATGCTCTGGTTTCCTCCCACAATCCAAAGATGTGCAAGCTAGGGACTGGCCATAGTAAATTGCCTTGCAGTATCCGGGAATGTGCAGACTAAATGAATTAGCCATGGGGAAGGCGAGGTTACTGGAATAGAGTTGGGAGTTGGTTGTGGATGGAGGGTTGGTGCAGACTGGAAGGGCTGAATGGCCTCTTTCAGCTCTGTAGAGATTCTATGATGCTATGAACCTGGGCCTCCTGACTGAAAGGAACACTACCACAGTGCTACAAGCACTCGACAAAACCAGATCTTAAATGTTACATGCAATGAACATTACATGCTTTCAATCAACTTTGGACACTTGATACATATTCTGGTTGACCCTTAAAGGGACCTGCATTTATAACATTAACAACAGGTAAACAAAGGACTCATTGTGAATCTGCAGCATCCAGGCAAAAGAAAACTTGGTTAAAGGAGGAGCTTATTTTTGTGTAGGTTAAACATATTCTATCTCTTATTGGATTAGATCCATCAGCCCTTTGGGATTGTTCTGCCATGCTACTAAAAAAATCAGGTTCAGATGGGAAGCTTGCTCGGGTCACCAAAAGTACTCCATATTGTTATTCAACAAATGTCAATGAACATTTATCCTGCAGAAGGACAGCTAAGCAGGACATCAATATAATCTCCTCATCTAATCAGATCACTATGGTTCTATTGCAGAATCTTCCAACTATCAAAATAACATCAAAAAGCATCAAAATCATGTCTCTGGGTAACCAAAAACTGCGCCCAATGAGCATTTGGTCACATATGCATTTAAATACATCTCGTAATGTTAAATCTTTCATTACTTAAGCTTGCCCAAATCCTCAGTTGAAAGAGGGGCTGGTAACTCTGCAGATATTGCAAATGCCATGTTGAAACCACTCTGCAGCTGTGGAAATGCCAGATGAGTTTCACAATTTATGAGTAACGGTATGGCAACTTTCCAAAGAGGAATTACTAGATTGCAAGCCTAGAGCAGACAACATAGCTGTAAAGTGTGACTATGGGTTAAGCAGCAAGATGCATTTTAAGTGCAGCATTGGTTTGATGAGATAGGGATAAGTTAAACCTTTTCTTTACTAAAAAGTTTCACCTCTTTCATTGCAGCACCTGTCCCTTGACAGAATCTGTCTTTTGAGTATTTTGCTAACACTGCCAAACCTGAAGAACTACTCAAAGTATTAATCATTTCATTCTTTTATGGATTCGCTGGAAATAAAGGTCTGCAATCACATTTTCCATTCAAGTGAATACCTTTCATATCTAAACAAATGTTCTAGATCCTTGCTTTTAAGGTTGAAGACTTTAAGTGGTACCTTTTTCCAAACAGTTAGTGCTCTAACACAAGGGATAGACCTCATACAATTTCCTATACTACCTCCAGATTGCAATGTAGTATCAACCCTCAGTGATCTGTGGCAGCACTCTCATCTAAGTCAGAAGATTGTGAGTTTGAGTTCAATTTTGATGACTTTAGCACAAAAATTAGGCTGATTCTCCAATGCAGTACTTTCAGATCAGACAATAAACCAAAGCCCTGTCTTCCTTCTCAGTAAACAATACTTCTATCACTATATTGAAGGAAGGTAAGCGAGTTATCTTCAGTGTCCAAGAAATTATTTATTCCCTCCATCAACATCCCCAAACAAATTACCTGGTCGTATTGCTGCTTGTCAGAGCTTACTGTGTACAAACTGATGGTCATTTTTCTACATTAATACAATGATTACACTTCAGAAGTACTTCAGGGTTTTGGGAATATTCTGAAATCACAAAGGATTTTATACAAAAACCACATTTTTAAGAAAGTCATCACAATCCCAGAAGTTGCTCTCTAACTGTAGAAAAAGAGCTGGTAGTAGGTTTAAGCTAAAGGTCACCATGCTGCAGGTAAGGGGCATGGTTGAGAAGCCTGGGTCTCTATGGTAACTTTAGCTGGAATTGAAGCTGTGCATTACTTGTGGGTGCTACTGCACATTACAAACCAGTCATCCAGCCAACTGAGCTAACAGACTCCCAGCATGTTCTCGTATACTGGTAAGTATGTTCTAGCAGCCTGGAATACGATAATATTTGCTTAAAAAGAACTTTGCCACTTGTGTTTTAGGATAACTATATTTTAGCTGCGGTAAACGCCCAAAATTCAGGCTGAACTATGTGCTCCCAATGTCTATGAAAATCCTACTGTTGAGATGAAGAAAACTGGGATAAGGATAATTAGCACAAAAATCCTTGCTGTTTACCAATGCAAAGACTCCTCCATACGGCTCGGGGAATTTTTTCAGTAAAGTGTATATATTCACTGTGGACATTCTGGCTGGAACATGTCCAGAGTATTCTCCAGTCGCTGACTGCCAAGAACTAACTGGGTTTGAAGTAGTCACATCTCATTAAAAACTCAACTGTACTGTCCTCAAGAAATGATGATTCTACAAGCAGGCAGAAAAAGAAATCAGGAGCTCAGAAACTATTTGCTTCCTCATCTCTATGCCACACAGCCCCCACTTCACAATGTCATTCCCACATGATGTTCCTCCATCTTCATTTTCACCTTACCTTCAGATTCTTAAAACTGAAACACTTCAGATTTAATCTGAGAAGCTGGATGTGGCTCTCAGTGCAAAATGTCTATCACTATTTCAAAGAGAATGGGGTTTATCTCCAGTGTCCCAGATAATAATTATTCCCTCAATCAACATCCCACAAACATATTGTTGGGTTATAAAGAGCATACTGTGTACAAAGTGACAAAAGCAGAAATTGTTGGAAAAGCTCAGCAGGTCTGGCAGCATCTGTGGAGAGAAATCAGAGATAACATTTCGAATCAAGTGACCCGAAATGTTAACTCTGATTTCTCTCCACAGATGCTGCCAGAACTGCTGAGCTTTTCCAACAATTTCTGCTTTTGTTTCTGATTTACAGCATCGGCAGTTCTTTTGGGTTTTTATTGCTTACAAAGTGGGTTGATTAGCTCAGTTGGTTGGTTTTTGATACAGAGAGATGCGATAGCATGGGTTCAATTCCCACACTGGCTGAGGTTACCATGAAAGACTCTCCTTAACCTCTTCCCTCACCTAAGGGATCCTCAGGTTAAACCACTACCAGTCTTCTCTCTAATGAGAGAGCAGCCCTATGGCCTGCTAAAATTATGGTGACTTTAAGTGTTCAAACTGTTGGCTGATTTTTCTAAATTAGAACAATGACTACATCTCCAAAGTACATCAGTCACTGTAGGGTCTTGGGAACGTTCTGAAGTCACAAAAAGTATTGGATAAATTCACATTGTTATGAAAGTTGTCATAATCCCAGAAGCTGCTCTCTCAAAAGAGTGAAATAACTGAGATTGAGTGCCTTGCATCTTTGCACAAAGATGGCCCACGGTTCTACACTTCTACTACCACATTGGAACCTTTCATATTTAACAGCTTGTGACAACTCTAAAGTCAGGAACATAAACGTATACTTCCCTCGTCACCTCTTTACAAATAACAGCTTGGGATTCCCACTGTTGGGTCAATGCTCATCCTTAATCAGGTCAGTTTTCCACCTGCCCAAATCAGGCACATACCATGCATAAAATCCCAGTTACTGGCTTAAATGTGAATCACCCATAAGATATAGAAGCCGAATTAGGCCATTTGGCCCATTGAGTCTGCTGTATCATTCAATCATGACTTAAATGTTTCTCAAACTCATTCTCCTGCCTTCTCCCTGTAACATGTGATCCCCATATTAATCAAGAACCTACAGCATTTGCTCTCTTATATCGAGCTCCAGCTAAAAGTCAACATCAAAGCAAATTCAACTTTGTCCTAAAGCAGATTTAGAAGCCTAAGACTGATCATGTGAATGTAAGGACTGTGACAACTCATTTGCCAGTGCTGGGGAGATATGATTTTCAAACTTATTTTCTCCCATCTTCCTTCATTCATGGTTCAATAAACTGAACTAGACCAAGACATCTCATTAATAAATGTCCTTTGTTCTTAGATTATTGCCACTTCTTTATATGCCTAAGGACACAGTTAGCATTAAAATCTCAGTCTGGATTGATGAAACTCAAAAAATCCTCATTACAGTTTTTCATTAGGGTTTCAACAGCTTCCGTGCTCATTAACTGTGCTCCTATCAAACACGTGTCTGATTAAAAGAGCGCTGCTATTTAAATAGCATCTTTTGGTATTTACATTCTGCTGTGCCACCTAAGGCAATGAACAAAGACAGGACTGGCATTTACCATCTAACTTCTGAGAGAAAAACTTCCATTGGACATCAAAAGCATCAGAGATTTGCCAAAGCCATATCAATAATTGAAGATAAATTTAGCATTTGACCTACTGTAACAAAAAGTTTATACTCTTAGAACGATTCTTAATCGGGAAATGCGAACTGACCACTGATATTTCAGGTGAAGTTGAACGTGAAACTGTTGACCCCAGGAAACACTGAGAAACTCAAAGCAGTTTACAAAAGTTGGAGAATTATTAAACCCCTCTTTGAGCCTCCTGCACTGGTGGGATGCAGTCAAAGCAAACATCAAACAGTTCTTCATCCTCAAAAGTCTTTGGAAGGTGAGAGAGACAGAGCGAGTGTGAGAGAGAAAGAGACATGGAATTGTCCTGACTCCAGAAAAGCTGAAGAACCAGCCTCTGCTGCAAACGTGAGATGGTCAACATCAAGGACAATCTCCAGGAAGCATCAGAGGCCTCCAAAGTAGGGTTGGCGATTCACCCTGACTGGACCTGCATTGTACCAGGCAAGATGATCTCTGAAAGTCTCACGTTACACAAGGATATAACTGCCTACATACAGGACAGGGGTGTAGACACCTGCCTCTTCGACCTGGAGCAGGAAAAGGCCTTTTACAGAATATCCCAGACCTACATGAGGGACTTGTGATAAAATCTCATAGTTCTCTAGTCTGAAGATTGTCCCAGAGAGTCATCGTGGCCCAGAAGGAGACCATTCAGCCCATGCCAGTTCTTTGTAGAGCAATCCAATCAATCCTGTTCTATCCCCAAAGTACTGCAGGCTTATTTCATTCAAATGTCCATCTGTTTCTGCTTCCATAACTCTGGTAGGCAGTAAGATCCAGCTTATTGTCACTTGTTGCATGTAAAGGCTCATGCTCACATTACCATTATATAGATTACACAGCGGAAACGATTTGATCCCACAGTCTGTGAAGTCAATCTGCTTAGTCAAAAATGAGGAAAGCTAAAGTTCTGTAAATGGGATTGATATCTCTGCTAGCTTTCAGATCTTTCAATGATACAATGTGGTAGCAAAGACAAAACCAAATCAATTTCAGACATCCTAGAATTCAGTCCCATTTCAATGAAGTAACACTCTCATTTCAAAGAAACATAGAAACCAGGAGCAGAAGTAGTCCATTCAGCCCTTTGAGCCTGATGAACCATTCAATATGGCCATGGTTGATAATCAACCCATCCCTGTTCCTGCTTTCTCCCCTTACCCTTTAATTATTAAAAACTATTTTTAACTTTTACTTGAAAACATTGAATGTTTTGGTCTCAACCACTTTCTGTGGTGATAAAATCTCAGGCTCACTGCTCTCTGGAGGAACAAATTTCTTTTCATCTCAGGTCTAGATGGCTTAACCCATAACATTAGATGGTGACCCCATCCTCAAATTCAAACACTTTCCCACTGGGTTTGGTCTTAAAGAGACAGAACAAAAGTAATCTCTTCTGATGCTTAAAGCAAATGAGTGGCTGGTGTTAAACTATTGCTAGCATGCACTGGCCTGTATAAAACAGTCCAAAATCTGTCCTTAATTGACTGCAATTACCAAGCTGAAGAAACAAGCTGTGTTGTCAGAGGCAGTACAAGGAGAACATGAACGAGATGTTAAGATCCACCAAAGCCCATATTTTAATTGCTGATCAGTGCAGCACAATAATTTTAACCACACAAGAACAAGTTCAGCTGTCTTTTTGCTGAGTATTCCAGCAAAACAATTCACACATCTTGCAAATGGAAGCTAGATGCCATGGTCAGAGCTGTGCATAGCAGCTATTATTGCCATTAAAATATAGGGTAAAAATGCAACAGGGTCTGCGATAAGAAACAGAAAACGTTGCTCAGGCAGCAGAGTTGCTGATTTAGGACTTGTCACCCCAGTATATTCACCTGAAATGTTAACTTCTCTTTCTTCTTTTTACCCTGATTTCAGATTTCCAGCCTCTGCAGTATTTTGTTTTAGTAACAGAGATAATGTGACCTTCTTCAGTGGACTAATTACCTTCTCCTAATGTAAATACCATTTGAAGCACTCACAGGTGCAGATTCCAGGAAAGGCATGATTTGTGCAGTGAATTTAATCACAATTAAATCCTTCAAAATAAATAAAGTTAATTTTAATCAATAAATAAATGAAAGACGTTTTTAATAAGCAAACCAATTCTCTCTTCAGAGACCATTCTTGTTCAATATGCATAATTTACTGTTCAGTACCAGGCTGCTGAGAAGTCACTTGTATTTTCACAGCAAACATTGATTCTAAGGGAAGAAAAATAGTGAAGTGAAACCAATTCCGCAGTGTTCACTAAAATAATTTATATTCAAGGACATTTTTGGTTTCAGATGATCATCACAAGTTACCCAGCCATCACATATTCATGTAAGTAGAGCACTTTTGTTGCACTCTTTTAAGCATGGCTGATTTTGAACAGGTATAAAAGACAGCAAAAGAAATATGCACATCAACATTTCATTACTGTGACTCAGCTCACTGAACTATACAAAGCTTTTGCGTGAATTTTCATGCTTAGAGACGAAGGATGATGGCTTTAAGGAAGAGCACATCTTCAACTTCGGATAAATCAGTGCTTTTTAAGCAACCACGCTAGAAAGGAACTCCAACTCTGCTCTAACCTTAGCTCTAAATGACCTATGACCTACAGCAATCTTCACATTAACATTTCCCACAACAGCCATCCCACGGTATCTCAAAATGCCCCATTTAGGGACAGTGTGGTTTCATAAGAATTAGAGATCAATTCTGATGTGCTTGTCCCATGTATTTTATTCTTAAGCATTCATGGCATATAGGCATCACTGGCTGGACATTTACTGCCCATCCCTAATTGCCCTTAAGAAGACGGTGTTAACTGCTTTCTTGAACATCCGCAGTCTTGGGGTGTAGGGACACCTACAAATCTGTTAGGAAGCTGCAGAATTTTGACCCAGCAGGTGAATCTATGGTGATACAGTTGCAAGTCAGGATGGTGTGCAAGTGAATTTCCAAGTATTAGTATTACCATGCAGCTGCTGCCCGTCATCTAGATGGTTTGGAAGGTACTGTCTAAGGAATCTTGGCAAATTTCTGCAATGTATCTCATAGTGCCATCTATGTGTCAGTAGTGTAGGGAGTGAATGTTTGTGAATGTGGTACCAATCAAGCAGGCCGCTTTGTCCTGTATAACATCAAGTGTCTGAATGCTGTTGGAGCTGCGTTAATGCAGAAATATGGGAATATTGCATCACATTCCTTATTTGTACCTCAGATAGTGGACAGGTTTTGAGAAGTCTGAATATTAAAGGTTTGGGGAGGATATGAGCCAGAAACAGGCAGGTGGGACTAGTTTAATTTGGGATTGTGTTCAGCGTGGACTAGTTGGACTGAAAATTCTGTTTCCATGCTGTATGACTCTGTGACTCTAAGTCAAGAGGTGAGTTCACCACAGGATTCCTAGCCTCTAACTGCTATTGTAGCCACAGTACTTATATGGATAGTACAGTTCAATTCTGATCAATGGCAACTACCAGGATATTGACAGTGGCAAATTTAGCAATAGTAATGTCATTTAACGTCAAGGGACAATGGTTAGGTTCTTGGAGATGGTCATTGCCTGACATTTATGTGAATGTTACTTTCCACTTTTCAGACCAAGCTTGGATATTGTCCAAGTCCTGCAGTATTTATATGTAGATTGCTTCACTACATGAGAAATCACAAGATGAACATTACCACTTCTAATCCTATGACAGAAGGAAGTTAACAATGGAGCAACCAAAGATCATTGGGGGGAGGACACTACCCCAAGGAACTCCTGCAAAAATGATCTTTCTGATGAAGGGTCTAGGCCCCAAACGTCAGCCTCTCTGCTCCTATGATGCTGCTTGGCCTGCTGTGTTCATCCAGCCCTGCACCTTGTTGTCTCGGATTCTCCAGCATCTGCAGTTCCTACTATCTCTGATCTACACTGAGACGGCTGAGTTCCAACAATCACCCTTTACATTAGGTATCATTTCAACGAGCAGTTTAATCCTTGATTCTTATTGACTCAAGTTTCGTAAGGGCTCCTTGATGAACTCTTGGTCAAATGTGACCTTGATCTTAAGGGCATTCATTCTAGCAACGACTGGATAGGAAAGGTTTCGTTGTGATTCTCTCTCCCAGATGTTGTCAAGCTTGACAGCACTTTGTTCTATTTCAGGTCTCCAGGATTCACAACATTTTGCTTTTATCATAGTTGGAAAGGTTTCCATCCTGTATCAGTATCAAACTTGAACTTGATGACTTTAAGTACAACGAAATATAATCACATTCTGCAACCTACATTGCAACTTCTAGAAGAGACATCTAAAACTAAGTCAAAAGAGATGAGAAAGTAGGCAGAGGGACATTTTCAGAAAGGTCAGGCCAAGTGCCAAGGTGGGGATTCCAAATGAAGAGATTATTTTTTGGCAAAAAAATTCTCCTCAGAAGTTCCAGTGCAATTTAAATTACTGGGTTTGGAGGTGAATGATATAGTAGGCAATAAGACCTTAAGGTGCAGAAACAGAAGTAGGCTATTCAGCCCATCGAGTGTGATGTGCCATTTAATGAGATCATGACTGATCTGATAATCTTCAACTCTGCTATCCTGCCTTTTCTTTTTAACACTCGATTCCCTTGCCAATTAAAATTCGGTCTATCTTAGCCTTGATTACACGTAACGAATCGGCCTCTGTAACCCTTTGTGGTAAAAAAAATCCACCAATTCACCAACACCAGAGTTAAGAAATTCCTTCTTATCTCTGTGTTGAATGAATGACACCTTATTCAGAGATTATGTCCTCTGGCCCTAGACTCTCCCATAATTGGAAACCACCTCTCCACATCTACTCTTTCAAGTACTTAAGAATTGCATGTTTCAGTAATGTCAGGTCTCATTCTTCTAAACTCCAAAAAGAGTACAGGGCTCAATATTCAATTTCTCCTCACAAGAACAGTACCTCCATATCCAGACCAACCAAGCGAAGCATCTCTGGGCTACCTCCAGCAGATCTTTTTCTGAAATAATTTAATTGCCCTAATAATTGTCACAATGACATGGGAAGAATCTGAAGAGTGACTAAAAGGGAAGTATTTGCAATGTTTTTATTCTAGGCAACAGTTGATACAACAAGTTGCCTTCTTGAAGATTCTGCTACAATATTCAGCATTTGTATGGCTTTTAAAAAGTATTAAGACCAAAATTTAAAAAGTTTACAAGGTAAATATACATTTATTGACATTTCATTCCTGAATACATAGAAAATCTTAACAATATTTATTTAATTTTTGCCAGTGCTGCAGCTCTTCGCTCTGTGTTCTGAAACAAAGCTCGGATTAGGCTCTTTGCCTCAACTGGAGAAAATTCTGCTGCGAAAGGGCCCTTCCCATCAGTCCACCTAAACACATCAAAAAATAAAGTGAAATCAAAAATGGTCTAAAGTATAACATATCTTAAACATTAAATTAAGAATATGTAAATGAAAGATACTCTCATCAAATTGGCTTTTTAGGCAAAAGAACTCATTAGTATTTTATACATTTGACAGTGGAGAGCAGTGCATGAGCCTTTGAGAGGGGGAAGCACTGAGTAGGCTGCAAGACCAGTTGGGCCACATATCTACCTAAACAAGAATCTAGTATTTTATCCTTAGATGCGAGGCATGGATACCAAGAATCCAATTACCCTGGCTGCACACATACCATCCCCTGCAATTAAAGACTGATGAGTCATCTTGTTGCTTATGGTATGTTGTTGGTTCAGAATATGAACAGCGATTTACCCAAGCATCTCAACTCGAATATGAGGTGCTGTGAGAAGTTGACTTCTGATAAAGACAGCAAATAAATGCTGGTGTTCCCTGTTAATCTCTTATTTTGCATCTGTAAATACACTCTTGGGATTACAGTAACTTTATTTAAAATGAAACACAGTAATTATCTATAATAAAACAAAAAACTGCGAATGCTGGAAATCAAACAAAAACAAAAATTGCCGGAGAAACTCAGCAGGTCTGGCGGCATCTGCGGAGACAAAACAGTGTTAACATTTTGGGTCCAGTGATCTTTTTCCAGAACTATCAGTAGCTAGGAAAAGGTGGTATATATACCAAAGACAGAGGGTGGAGCAGGGGGAAAAGGAGTAAGCAAATAGGTGGAGACAGAGCCCAGAGAGAGAGAAAGACAAGCAGACAAAGGGATGGATAATGGCAAGCCCTGGAGAAAGCAAAGCTGATAATGAGGTCACAATACAGTAGGAGAAACGGGTTATTTTTAATAATTATCTAGCTTTTTCCTGATCTTTGGCACTTCAGCCAACATTGGACTGATGCTAGTCTTGGATGCCAAAGACATGCTTACCCAGCTGGCAGATAGCGAGATCAAATATTTAGTCTCCATAGGGAACAAAAAACTTGTCTAACAGAATTTAATGAATGTCCAATTCATATTCTTTTTCTATCATATGGATATTTTCTTCTCCAAAAAAAAACTAAACAGAAGGTTGCAGTTGTCTCTGTAAATTAGTTACAAGGTTTAAGCTTGTCCCGTTGAACTGAACAATTAAACTTCTACATCATGGCTGAGTGTTGCACAAATGAAACGTGAACACCCAATCAGTGCCAGAACAAGGGAAGACCAGCTCACACTTGCAAATTAATTCAGTTTAACACTGGGGCTGCTGGAAATCTGAAACAAACACAGTGAATGCTGGAGAAACTCAACAGGTCTGGCAGCATCTGCGGAGAGAAACAGAATTAAAACTGAGTCTGGTGTATCTTCTCCAGAACAGAACTGATGTTGAGTATTAAGTGGGACCCCATGGGCAGATGGTCAGTCTAGCTGGGACAGGCCAAAATTTGAACTGGTTTTGGACTGTGTCAGAAGGATTGCACCTGTGAAAGCTACAGGATAGGAGTTTAATTGTTCCCTGGTTGTCTCCTCATTTATCAACTTATTGAAAGTTCAGAGAACAGAATCTCAGTTATAAAAATTAAGTGATTCGTCCCCAAAGTCTACTGGAAGGTCGGTGTCATCAGAAACCAAGCAAGATATAGTCCCTTATGCCGTGAATATTATGGATCGCGGAATCATCTTAAGTGAACTTGCCAGTTACATCTCATTTATTTTTCCATTCTAATTTATCCCATAACTCTGTCTGCCTGTCTTTGAGAGAAAGGGGGTCTCGAATCAAAGAAGATTGAGGTTAAATCACAAACATTAATTAGATTATCTTGTGGTTTAACTTAGCTCTGCAAAAACTATTGTATTACTAGTAAATTGTTAAATCTTTTGTTCGAGCTATAAACCTGGTGCCTGGATCAGTTATTCACAAAGTCTGGTAGTGGATATTCAAAAAGTCTGGTTTGGAACCACAGGTCAATTTTGAGAATCATTGAGCATTTTTAACTTTCTTGTGTTGTGAATATAAGGACAAAGAGGTTGATTTGATTTGGCCATCTGTCTCCGTGTCATAACAATCTGATTTACACCAAGCAGAGATGATGATATATTCTTATTCTTGCCATATTCTTGAACAAGTAGAGAATGGTGGCACTGGTTGTGGTTGGGGTGAGTGGGATGGGGTGGTGTGGTCTGTACAGCTGCCTATGGACTCACCCTGAGAGTGGAAGAGTCTTCCTTGTCTGTGAGGGACCGCCATTGATGATGATGATGGTGGTGGTGGGGAGAGAGAAGGAGGAGCAGCAGAGAGAGAGAGAAAGACAGAAAAATGCGCTGCAGGAAGGGTAGTCAAAAGAAAGACAGAGAGCACACTGGCATTGGTCAATTTGTCCAATGCAATGTAAACCAATTTGACTTTGAAAGAACATACTATAACTTGGCAAAAAACAACACATTAAAAAAATGTTGCGTATGCAAACTCTGCTGCTAATGTGGACAATTCAACAGAATATTAGTTAAAAGGAAAAGCTTACACCAGCCATTTATTACATATTGTTGTAGAAAGGACATATTATGTACTTATTTATGAGCCATTTATAATCTAGGGATGTACCTGTCCACTAACTCCTGCAGACTAGCCTGAAGGACTATCATTAGCTCCTTGAATTTTGGCCATTTTGAGACATATACTGGAACTTCTTCCTGATACTTTTTGTTTTCACTTTCTTCAGGTAGTGGCTGGAAGATCTGTGGACCTTCCTCCAGTATGACTTTACATAACGAATAAAGGCAGTCTGCACTTTCTGAGGAGATATCCTGCAACATACAAGGTTGAATAATTCTTAAAAACATAATACAGTCAACTCAAAACTAATAAGATTAGTACAGAATCTATAACCACACACCACAATAGGATATAGGCCACTCTAATATATAGGTTGGTTAATGTTCTTGGTACCACACAGAGTAATTTGGTTAGACGGTTACACAGTTCTGTTCCACTCCAGCATCTGGACACAATAAGGCAACATTACATAATAGAGTTTACTGGGCCTCCAACTAAAACTTCTGCCTATGTATTCTAGCACATGTTGAGAATTCTGTTACAAAACTAAAGCAGGAAAATGTTGTTATGCCCCAACCAACTTTCAATCAATGCCCTGATGAACAGCTGAAATCCACATCGAATTAGTGTCAGCACAGAAACAGTTTATTTGAGCCAACTGTTCAATGTCAGTAATGATGTTCCGCAGGAGCATTCTCCAACTGTACTTCATCTCACCTCATCAGGATATCCTCCTTTACATTCTCCTTCATGTGATTATACAAAATTTCCTTAAATGCACTTATACAATTTGTCTCAACTACTCTTTGTGAACATTCCACACTCCAAGTACTTTCTGGGTAAATAAGTTTCTCACAAATTCCTTTTTGAATCTATAAATGACATATTAAGGACATGCAATTCTGGGCACACTGCAAGCTGAAATATTTTCTATAACTCTAGTGAACCCCATTATAATTTTTAAGATTTACTCCCTTGACTGTCCAAAGGAAGGATCTCTAAACTACTCAGTCTTTCCCAACAATTACAGATTCTTGATTCTGGTATCATCCTTGTAAATACTTTTATACCTTCTCTAGTGTTTCTAAATCTGAAGACCAGAACGGTGCACAACACTCTAAATGTATAAAACATCACTAAAAATAAACATAACAAAAATAAAACTTGACTCTATTCAGGTTCCCAACTTCAGCACACTTATGTCTAGGTCAGAACTTCAAACAGAAGTGGTATTATTATCTGTGCCAATGAACATAGCCATTCATCACCCAGTGACGAAACATTAGAATTCCAGTCCTGAGAATCCAAAAGCCCTTGATCAAAATCTTATCCCACTTCATTCCAAATTACCTCTAGCGCTGTGACTTTATTCACAATCTCTGTAATTGCTGTGTTAAGTAAAGTACCCATGGATTTGCAATATATATGAACTGGAAGCACATCTTGCCAAACTTTGCCCAATCGCTTTAGCTGATGACTCACCTGAAAAAGTTAAACAGAAAAACAACCTTTTAAATAAACTCTACTGGTGGCTGGAATAGGACAGTCTTGAACAGCAGATTTGACTGATACAAAAATTTGCACAATTCTTTAATAGGGTTTCCCACCAACCCTTCATAAAATATTAAAGAATTTAGAACTGAAATCAATGACTTAAAAGAGATAATATAAATATCCAAATAATCCCTGCCCGACACCATACAAAGGACTGACATGTGACGTCAACTGCATTTATATGGAAATACAGTTAAGGTATTAACTGTACAAACACTGAAAAGCTGAAACCACATTGGTCAGACTGAAAAGGCAGGTCACACTTCAAGTTGCAGCTTATTTTTAAACTTTAATGAATCCATTGTTATTTCAGAAATAGAATTTTTTTTCAAATCTCTTGAGAATGTTGCAGCCCACGCCAATAGGGTAATTCAGTCAAGTCCTGAATACAGTAAGATATAACCACTGTTAGTTCTATTATTCAAGTAGGTCTATATTCTAAATTACAAATTAAAGGAAAAACAGCTAACCTGTCTCTACTTTAGAGGACACAAATTGACTCTAACCAAAATGCTCATGCTATGAATTACACCCCATACAAGCCATCTCTCTTCCCTTTCAAGTAAGTTAATTAGTACATCCTTTTCGTTCCCTTTCCCCTCACTTTAATTCTCTGAAATGCTTTTTATTCCACCTTATACAGAGTAAAGAAGTTTCTCTGGAGTTTCCTGTTGAAAATAATGATTTCTATGTTTCAGGCAACCAGAAACCTGTACATCCAGTTAACAAGTCACCTCAATTTTAAACACAGGACTCCAGATGCTGGAAATCTGAAGCAAAAACAGAGAGCTGGAGAAACACAGCAGGTCTGGCAGCATCTGTGACACTTCGTCAAAACAGGAATCGAAATGTTAACTGCTTTCTCTCTACAGATGCTACCAGACCTGCCGAGATTCTCCAACATTCTATTTTTATCCCCTCATAATTTTAATGATCTCTATTGCATCAGGCCACAACTTCAGCTATTTGAAAGAAAATAAGATGATCCATCCTGCACAGTCATTCCTGATAGTTGTTAATATCTCAATTCCAGTCTGATTCTTTTAAAATTTTTTCAACCTTCATTGAATCAATATCTGCAGTGTAAGCGGGAGACCAGATCTCTGTATGACATTGTATAAAATGTTTCAATTTTGTTTCAGATGTTATGCATTCACCATTGTATTTTCTTTTAGCTTAGTAAACTTGCCAATGCCCATACAAATTTGAAAGAACATGCAAACTGCAACATAACATCCAACCTGCCGGACTGCTTTATTTGCAGCTGTGTAATTATCCACATCATCCAAGCTCGAAAGATTTCTCGCATTCGACAACCTTTCCAGTAACTCATCTCTTTGGGAACGCAACTGCACCAAGAAACACTCCGTTCCTGGCAAGGAGGAACATGATGCCATTTTAAAAAAATGGTTTGAAAAATGCACTTTTTTTTTGAGAAAGGCAATTTATTGTAGTAAAACTCCCAAATCCATCATACCCAACAACAATTTGATTCTGATTTGACTTCACACTCAAAATTTACTACTTATGGTAACATTTACTTTTAAAAATCTGTAAATTAAAATCTATTCAACTAGTATACAATTTATTTTCAATGTTTCAAAACCAACTTCATTTTGGAGCAGAAACAGGAATAAAAGTATAATTATAAGTCAAAAAAATGTTGGAACACCACAATCTAAGTGGAACTTTTTTTAAAGTATAATATTCTGAGGTACATTATCTCTCCCGATTTATTTCTTTGCACAGTTTCCACTCATACCATTTCATAATAACTAAATACGTCAAGGCCTTAAGAGAAAAATAAAACTCAGCAAAGCTCACTCTTCTTTTATGTGCCAAATTCTTAATTGTGACACAGGAGAAGGTGGCATTTGAAGGAAGAAACCAAATTGTTCAGAAACGACAGTGACTTTTTTTCACTTCTTAGCAAAGAGTAATGGAATCCTGAAAGTTAGACAAAGGACAGCCAGTGGATGTGATCTATTTGGATTTCCAGAAGGCCTGTGCCAAGACGTCGCACAGAAAGCTGCTAAATAAGATAAACAGCCCATGGTGTTAGAGGTAAGGTAGTGGCATTATTAGAAGATCTGAAGAAGGGCCACTGGATCCGAAACATTAACTCTACTTTCTTCCACAGATGCTGCCAGATCTGAGTTTTTCCAGCTATTTCTGTTCTTGTTCTTTTTTTGAATAGCAGATTGGCTGACAGGCAGAAGGCAGAGAGTAGGGAGAAAGGAGTCTTTTTCACAATGGCGACCAGTGACTAGTGGTGTTCCACAGATGTCCATGTTGAGACAACAACTATTCATGTTGTACATTAACGATCTGGACAAAGGAATTGAGGGCATTGTTGCTAAGTTTGCAGATGAAACAAAGATAATTGGAGAAACAGGTGGTGCTGAGGAAGTGGGGAGGCTGCAGAAGAACTTGGACAGGCTAGGAAGGTGGGAAAGAAGTGGCAGATGGAATACAATGTGGGAAAGCATGAGGTTATGCATTTTGGTAGGAAGAATAGAGGCACTATTTTCTAAATGGAGAAAGATTTCGGAAATCTGAAGCACAAAAGGGCTTGGGAGTCCTAGTTAAGAATTTTCTTAAAACTAACACGTAGGTATGGTTGGCAGTTAGGAAGGCAAATGCAGTGTTAGCATTCATTTTGACAGCACTAGAATATAACAGCTGAGATGTGCTGGTGAGGCTGTATAGGCTCTGGTCAGACCGTATTTTGAATATTTTGAGTAGTTTTGGGCCCCATATCTAAGGAAGGACATGCTGGCATTGGAGCGGGTCCAGAGGAGGTCTACTAGACTGATGTAAAGGATGAAGGGCTTGTCATATGAAGAGCATTTAGTACTCTGGGTCTATGCTCGATGGAATTTAGAAGGATGGGGGAGGGAGATATCTGATTGAAACTTAGATTACTGGATAGAGTGAATGTGGAGAAGTGTTTCCACTAATAGGAGAGACTAGGACCCAAGGGTACAGCCTCAGAATGAATGCACAACTTTAGAACTGAGATGAGGAGGAATTTCTTCAGCCCGAGGGTGGTTAATCTCTGGGATTTATTGCTGCAGTGGGCTGTGGAGGACAACTCATTGAGTGTCTTTAAGACACAGATAGCTAGATTCTTGATTAGTAACAGGATCAAATATTACAGGGAGAAGGCAGGAGAACAGCATTGTGAAACATATCTGCCGTGATCGAATGACAGTTCAAACTCAATAAGCCAAATGGTCTAATTCTGCTCCTATATGGTCTTATGGTCATCACAGAAAAAAATGCATTTAAAACACTTATGACATTCTTAATGTTCTGCAGAACAAGGTCACAAATAAGAATGAACAGTTCATGTGGCTTGGTGATGTTTAAGATAGAAATTTCGGCTAGAACTCAAAGGGTAAGACTACTACTATGACAACACTAAAACTATCATTAAATCAAACTGACTGTCAAACATGGAATACTGCAGTTTCAGGTGGTGGGATGGAGGGAATACCATAAGGTATTGGAGCTAAAGTCAGCCATTTGGCCCATCAAGTGTGTTTCACCATTCATTGAGATCATGGCTGATCTGATAATCCTCAAGTCCACACTACTGCCTCTTCTCCATAACTCGATTCCTTTACCAATTAAAAATCTGTGTCTCAGTCTTGAATATACATAATACAGCCTCTAAGGCACTCTGCTGTAAAGAATTCCACAGATTCACCATTTTCTGAGAAAAGAAATTCCTCCTCTTCTGTCCTTAAAAGGAGACCCCTTACTCTGAGATTATGCCCTCTGATCCTAGACTCTCCCACACACGAGAAACAGCCTCTCAGTATCTAACCTATCAAGCCTCCTAAAAATCCTATGTTTCAATAAAATTGCCTCTCATTCTTCTAAACTCAAGTAAGTGTAGGCCCAACCTACTTAAGGTCTGCTCATAAGAAAATCCCTCCACACCTAGGATCAACCAAATTAACATTTTCTTGGACAGCCTCCAATGCCAATTTATCTTTGCTTAGATAAGGGGACCAAAACCATTCACAATATTTTAGGTGTGTTCTAAATAGTGCCTTGCATAGTTTTGCAAGACTTTCCTATTTTTATAAAAACAAAACACAGAAAATTCTGAAATCTGAAATAAACACAGAAAATGCTGAAGAAATCCAACAAGTCTGGCAGTACCTTTGGAGAGGGAAACAGAGTTAACAATTTGAGTCCAACATGACTCTTCAAGAGAACTGTTCTGGACTCAGGACAGGATATTGACTATTCCTCTCTACACAGACACTGCAGAGTTTCTTCAGCATATTCTAGTGTGTTTGCTCCATATGTTATATATCACTCCCTTTGAAACAATGGCCAACATTCCATTTGTTTTCCCTATTACCTGCTAAATTTCTTTGTTACCTTTATGTAACTCATGCATGAGGACAATCCCCGAATCCCTGTGCTGCGGCTGTCTGCAGTCTATCTTCATTTAAATAATCTTCAGCTCCTCTACTATTCCTGCCAAAGTGCATACCTCTCATTCTTTTCCACAGTATATCTCAATTGTTGAGGTTTTGCAATTCTGTATTCCTCTGTAGATGCTGTCACCTATTTTTGTGCTATCCACAAACTTGGCGACAATATATTCACTTCCACCATCCATGACATTAATATATATTATAAATAATAGTGATCCCCAGCACTGATCCCTGTGGTTCATCACTAGTTACAGGTTGCTACATAAGAAGTACACTTAGCCCCTTCATTTTGCATTACTTAGGACAATCGTCAATAATACTAAAATATTACCCCCAACACCATAAGCTCTCTTCTTATAGTCTCAGGTATGGTACCTTATTGAAAGTCTTCTGGAAATGCAAATTCTGCTTCCCCTTTATTTATTCTGCACGTTATCTCCTCAAACAATCTCTAACAAATTTATCAGGCATGACTTCCCCTTCTTGAAGGCACGCTGACTCTGCTAATTATGTTATATACTTCCAAATGCTCTGCTATGATATCCTTTATAATAGATTCCAACATTTTCCCAATGGCAGATGTTAAGCTAATTGACCTTTAGTTTAAAAAAAAACAAAGAGCTGCAGATGCTGGAAGGTCTGGTAGGATGTGTGGCAAGACTGAACTCTGCTTTCTCTCCACTGATGCTGCCAGACCTGGAGTTTCTCCAGCAATTTGTTTTTGTTGTTGCTCTATAGTTCTGTGCCTCTCCTTTTCGAGTAAGGGTGTTACAATGGCAGTTTTCCAGTCATCTGGGACCTTTCTGGAATCTAAGGTATATTGTTACATTACTACTAGTGTATCCATTATCTTGGCACTTAATTCCTTTATATCCTAGGATGCAAGCCATCTGGTCCAGGGTCATATCAGCTTCCCTCATACATTTTCTCCAATGATAGTTATTAGATTTATTTCCTCCCCCACTTTTGACGCTTGGTTACTTAGTATCTTTGGAATGCTATGACTGTCTTTTACCACAAAGACTGATGCAAAGGATTATTTGCAACTCCTCTGCCATTTCCTATTTCCCTATTATTTTTCACTCTCATTCCCTAAACAGCCTGTATTCACTCTGGCCTGTATCTCCCTTTTTATATATTGGAATATATACATGCAATATATTAACACATAAATAAGTCTATATATCTTTTTATCCATTTTTGTTACTTCCTAGTTTACCCTCAATGTTTATTTTCTCCATCATCTTCTTTTGTGGTCATCTTCAGCTGGTTTGTATGTCTATCTTTTCAGTAATCTTTGCGACACTGTTTCCCTTTTTCTTTCAATTTGATGCCATCTTTAATGTCCTTGGTTAACTACAGTTGATTTATCTCCTTCCTAGAACCCTTCTTCCTCACTGTGATATATATTTGTAGCGAGTCATGAACATTTTTTAAACATTTGTCATTGTTTTTTAACCTTCTTTTCTGCTAAGTTCCTTTACACTCCATGCAACTCTGTTCTCATTCATTTATAATTATCCTTATTTAAGTTTAGAATCATCACATAGAATCATAGAGCCTCTACAGTGTGGAAGCAGGCCATTCGGCCTACTCCTGATCCTAGTTCTTATGTTCTGAACACTACTGAAGGTTAAACTAGTCCTACAGAGTCACTCATTGTGATGTTGCAATCAATTCTTGCAGGCTTATTGGGTTTGAAATTCTTGACAATCTTTCAGCTAGCTTATAGCTTCATAACTGTGGTGACAGAGTGGTGGAATGCACATCCACAACCACAAAGGAATTCTCTCACTTCTAATGTAAATTTTCACTTTAGAATATACCCAGAAGTAAAGCAAGAAAATTCACTGTCAACATTGTCACAAAAACAATCCACAATATTAATGTTTAATTAAGTTCTTATTCTTTAGAGGAGCAAGGCAAATTTTTAAATTTAATCTTAAAATATCACAGCAACAAATTTGATTCACCATTCTTGTAACTGAAGCCTAGATATTTGCAATCACATTCAATTCTACTTCTAACACAATAAATTATGGATCATCATTGCTGTTATGCTATTTTAGGAAATACTTCAGAAATCCTAGATCATTATCGGGTTCAATAATTAGTGAAAAGAAATCCAGCCACGCACCTAATCGCCTAAAACTTGGCACAAAATCTACAAAGGTGGCAGCTCCATTGCACAAAGGACTTGGCAGGTTGCACTGGAACTGGTGTCCCAAGGTGATCAGGTGGTGGGCAATGTACATACAATTGTTGTGGTGGATAGCAGCCAACTGTGGCAACTTCTGTAATGTATCCCTAAATGAGAAAAGGAAAGCAATTTAAAATTACCACAATACTGCAACTTCTACAAACAACTAAATGACAACTGGAAAGGACTTGACATTCAATAACCATCTTAACCTTGATGATGAATTAAATAGATGGATAAAAAGATCAAATGCAACTCAAGCTTTTGCTAATGTTTGCAATGACACTTCCACAAATGCAGCTTTAAGCAAAATCACAATACAGCATTATTTCCACGACATTAAGAAATCTTAAGTTTAAATAGAATTTCTAATGCAATGACTTAAAGAAAGGCCAATTAATTTTATTCATCTTTATATCTTTACAGGGTATGAGCAAAAAAAACAGAAGGTTAACATCTGTTTCCTATCTTTAATTTCACTTCAACTAAGCTATTTTGAACTAGTTGCTGCGGGTTTGGAGTTCTATATAGGCCAGTTTTGGTAAGGACAGCAGATTTTCTTCCCTAAAGGAATTAATGAACACGCTATTGTGGTTGAATTTGAACCTGTATCTCCCAGTGCATTAGCCTGGGTTTCTGGATTACGAGATCAGTGACTTTATTGCTACAACATCGTCTCCACCATGACAACGTAGATTTACATATTAAAATGATAGATTAAAAACAAGGCAGAAAAGAACAGGAAATTCATGCGAAAAGCATAAATACCAACAAGAACCTCTTGAACTAAAAACCTTTTTTCTGCGCTGCAAGTTCTTCACAATACCCAACATCAATTCACATTTAAAGTTTAAGAAGGAAAATGAGGCATCGGGACTGAATTACAAATCTTAGAGTCTAGCAACTGACGGCATGGCCACCAATGGTTGGACAACTTTAATTGGGAATGCACAAGAGACCAGAATTGAGAAGTGCAGATATTTTAAAACTGAGTTGCTGTTTGACTTGGAGACAGTGTAGGTCTCTATCATTCCACTATTTAAAGGTCCAAATGACGACAATGTGTTCTCACCTAACCCATGAGCTCAAAGGCAGACATATTGTCATGATCAACAAGTACAGAAATTGCTGGAAAAGCTCAGCAGATCTGGCAACTGTATTCTGAGAAAGGGTCACTCGACCTGAAACGTTAACGTTAACTCTGATTTCTCTCCAAAGATGCTGCAGAACCTGCTGAGCTTTTCCAGCAATTTCTGTTTTTGATTCCTATTTACAGCATCCACAGTTCTTTGGTTTTCATATTGTCATGATCATAGGTCAAAACCTTATGAACACTTTTGGCTTGTAATTTCAAAATATGTTTTATAAAAGACAGCTGATAAAGCAATAAATGGCTGTGGATATAACTTAATGGTTATCTGGAGAGACCAAGTGATGGAATGTAACATCTATAATCTCAAAGAAACTTCACAGAGTCGACTGTGATCTCGAGCAATTACAAAGATAACAAGCAGCTGGCATGCCCTGCTCAACAGCAAACCATTCCAATGCAGATGATATCTTGAACTGTAGACTCATTTTGTGTTTCTCATTTTGAAGGATGCACAAGAACAGGGGTTAAAAATTCAGTTTCAACACTACTGACGTGTGTTAGTGGAATTGAATGTGCTCACATGCACCAGTCTAGGTTCAAGCATTAGTGCACAATGAAAACCATACTTGAAGTGCTATCCCCTAATTACCCCAGTGTTGCAGGTAAAGATGTTTCCTTACTCACACTGTGGCAAATCAGTTAAAATAAAGTTACCTGACAACGAAAGAACTGAATTAACTCATGGCAGAAATGATTCAGAACTATAGAACTTCAACCAATTGACAAAAATAAGAATCCTGAAACTAACTGCCCAACTATGAATATCATTGCTTTTGGTAACCTCCACTGCAAAGGCTACAACATTCATTAGCCATTCTTGGAAAAACAATTCAGAGACTGATTCATACAGCCGTGTTTTACTAAACTTCTATCTTTTTGTACACAGCTTTTATTTCTAATGTGTGTGACATGATTAATTCGCCTGGCATTTACTACATAATAAACTCACTACTTTTTAACTCAACAAAACTTGGTTAAATTGGACCCATTCAAAATACAAGTTTATTTGGTCTGGTTAAAAGGAATCCACAAGAAAAAGGATCTGTTTATTAATATAATGTTGTTGCAACCAACTGAGGCAGCGTGAAAATAGAGGAGAACCAGTTCATCCCTTCCAAACTGGGAGTTTCTCAGTTTGGGGTACCCACCTGAAACCAGAGCAAATTAGGGAGACTCGCCTGGGGTATGGACCTAGCAACATAACAAAACATGTCTGGTGTGTTTTTGTCTCAACGCTGCATTTAAAAATTGAAGTTTCAGAAGTTGAATTGTGACATTTTGTTTGTACGCTGTCTCTGGAGAATGTAAAATCAGTCTTCACTGAGAACAGTAAGCAAAAACAATCAGTCCTAAACAGTCAAATCAAGTTGCTAGTTCACTTGAAAATAAGATGCTTGAGAAAATATTTGGCAATTTTAAAAGTACATTGCAGGCCAGTGCAAGAGCTTCATTCTGAAGCTGTGCCTCGAGTCTTAGTGTCTCCTACTAGTGGAAATATCATCTCTATGTCCATTCTATCCAGGCCTCTCAGTATTCTGCAAATTTGAACCAGATCCTTCCCCTCATCCTTCTAAGCTCCATCAAATACAGATTCAATGTCCTCAACCATTCCTCATTTACAAAGCCAATCATCCCTGAGATCATCCTTGTAAACCTGCTCTGGACCAACTCCAAGGCCAGCACATCCTTCCTTAGAAGGGGACCAAAACTGCTCACAATATTCCAGATGCAGTCTGAGTAGAGCCTTATACAGCCTCAGCAATACATCTCTGCTTTTGTATTCTAACGCTCTTGAAATGAATGCTAACATTGTATTTGCCTTCCTAACTGTCAAATGAACCTTCGTGCTTCAGATTTCCAAAGTCTTTCTTCATTTAGAAAGTAGTCTATTCTCTATTCTTCCTACCAAAGTGCATAACCTCACACTTTCCCAACATTGTATTCCATCTGCCACTTCTTTGCCCATTCTCCTAGCCTGTCCAAATCCTTCTGCAGCCTCCCACTTCCACAACACTACCTGTCCCTCCACCTATCTTTGTGTCATGTGCAAACTTAGCAACAAATGTCCTCAGTTCCTTCGTCCAGATCATTAATGCAGAACGTGAACAATCGTGGTTCCAATACTGACCTCTGCGGAACTCCGTTAGTGACCAGCTGCCATCCTGAAAAAGATCCTTTCACCCTACTCTCCATCTTCTGCCAGTGAGCCAATCCGCTATCAATGGACAAGTCAGAAAAGGAGAACCAGAACAGCCAACCTGTTTGGATTTCTAGAAGGCCTTTGACAAAGTGCTGCACAAGAGACTGCTAAATAAGAGAAAAGCCTTCTCTTTGTCAAAGGCCTTCTGGAAATCCAAACAGATCACTTTTACTGGTTCTCCTTTTCTAACTTGCTCGTTACCTCATCAAGCTGTGATCCATCGTAGGTTAAAGTTATATCAAGTCCCAATATTTTTTCTGTAAACTTGACAAATGGATTTCTTCACTGTAAATAAATTTCCCTGTAAACCTATAATTATAAGTGTCTTATTTGGGTGGGAGGAAATGAAAATGCAAACACATATTTAGGCTGTTTAAACATACCAAGGTGGATCAGATGATTCTCAGTTACGTGCAAGTCAATTTCTGCCTGTATTAGGGACCATGCAGTTGACTTCCCTAAATAGGCTGAAAACACCATTACATTAATCAGCAATTTGGCCAAGCTACTGCACCAGCAAATTTAGTAATGACTCTGCAAATTCAACGGTGTAAAGAATTTAAAAATCATTTTTAAAAAGTGTTATAAAATACTTACTTGTGATAGGTAGGTACCACATCGTAGAACAAGTGGAACATGTTTCTAATGGTGTAGAAAAGCTGCATGGCACTGAAATACAAATCAAAACACCGTACGTAACTGTTAGAAAACAAATTTAAAAATAGAAAATGTCAGAAGTACTCAACAGATATGACAGAATAGTGGATGTAAAACGTTTAACTTTCAGGTTACTACTCTTTTATCAGAACTTGGAAAAGTTAGAGATGTAATAGGGTCACCGGGCCCGAAATGTTAACTCTGATTTTTTCTTCACAGATGCTGCCAGACCTGCTGAGCTTTTCCAGCAACTTTGTTTTTGTTCCTGATTTACAGCATCCGCAGTTCTTTCGGATTTTATGTAATAAATTTTCATTGACTGGCTTTAGGGGCATCTGGAGAAGGGGAGGAAAACATAAGGAAGGTAAAAGAAATTAAGTGAGAAAATAGTCCAAAGTTCAAGGCCAAAGGGAGTGGTAAATTGGACAAGAAACAACCAAAAGAAATAAAATCATACACCCATGAACAAGAAAGAAAAGGAGAGAGAGAACAAAGGAAGCTGTGAAAAGGGCAAATATTGTATCTCCAGTAGTTGCACAGGAAGGCGTCATGGGATGGAGTAATCAAACTGAGGAGTTGCACAGGAAACCATCTCTTTGGAATGCTGGAAGGGGAAGAGAGGGAAGCTCTCTTTGATGGCAGCATAACACTAGCGGTGGTAATGGCAGAGCAACACTTCTTGAAAAGAATACCTTCAGCAGCATATGCTGACTGTAGGAAAAAAAACAGTTCACTTTGAGAAAGCAACAACTTTTTAAATTTGATTTTTCACTGTAAATCATTATATTGAAAGAACTAAACCTTAGCACCACCTCGTGGCCTAAAAACACAGCACTAAAACATCCTTAAAGACCTATCACTTGGTTTTTCTGGATCCACAATTCAATATCCTGTTGCACTTGCCCACTCCAAAAAAAATCAGTGTCAACAATATTAGTGTACAACCACTTCGTGTGTTCTATGTAACGTGATTCTCAGATTTGAAACAGACATTGAGCAGTTGAATTCCGTGAATGTCATCACCAGACTAGCAAAGATTCAAGCACATTACCAAAAGATCAGCAACAAAAATATCTAGATTTATAGTAAAAATAATCCTTCAATTTAGAAACCTAAATACATTTGCAATGCACAAGTTATATAGGTTTCTGCTGCACATTTTCTGACAATCATTCTAAAATTCTTATCCACTTACAACCCCAAGCATAAAAATCTCTGTAATATGAAAGTTTACCATGTAATAACACAAGTGTGATTATAATAACTTCCACTTATACAGGCGGTCCCTAGGTTCTGTTTGAGCCTATTCGCAAGTCAATTTATAGGTAAGTCAGAGCACAACGCAGGACAATATAAAATAGCCCGTAAGTACAAGAAACATTTGTACATAACATCTTTTAAGTTTGCAATCCCGTTTGGAACTATGTTTGTAATTACAAGATTTAAATCAGACGTTTGTAAATCAGGGACCCTCTGTAATCTATCAGAAGAGGGCCTCATCAGACATGGGGGTCTATATTTAGAAACAGAGATAACACGGGCAGCAACAGGACATTCGGCCCTTTGAAACTGTTCTGCCATTCAATATGATCATGGCTGATCATCCAACTCCTGTTCCTGCTTCCTTCTCTTGATCTCTTTAGCCTTAAGAGCCATATTTAACTCTTTCTTGAAAACATTCAGTGTTTTAGCCTCAACCACTTTCCACGGCAGGGAATTCCACAGGCTCAATACTGTCTGGGTGAATAAATTTCTCCTCATTTCTGTCCTAAATCGCCTATCCCACATCCTTAGAACAAGACCCCTGTTTCTGGACACCCCAGACATCAGGAACATCTTTCCTGTGTTTACCCTGTCTACAATCCTGTTAGAATTTTATACATTTCTATGAGATCACCCCCATTCTTCTAAACTCCGGTGAATATAATCCCAACCAATCCAGTTTTTCTTCATACGTCAATCCTGCCAATCCAGGAATCAATCCAGTAAACTTTGCTTGTACTCCCTCAAGATCAGCAGCAAGACATCTCTGCTCGAGCACTCCAGGACCAGCAGGTGGGTGCTAAAGCATACACAAAAATGGGGCTGACCAATTAAGGTGTGGGAGACACATGAACGATGCACAAGATAACCTAATTAAGAAATAGGAAGGTCTTTGTCACGTTGTCTAAAGGTCCCAAACCACATCAATACACCCTTGTAAAGATTTTATGCAGAATACACACACATTCCTTACTGTCTCTGAAAGGACAATACCAAGTCTCTGCATTGCAATTAATGCACAGAATTACAATAATCAGCCCACCAAAGGCCTCTGTGCTGTAGCCTTTACCTAAATAATATAATTTATAATGAAACCCTATATAAACTGTGCTCATTTGAATCTCGGTGGCGAAATGCCTGAACTGTCCAGCATTGATCCTCCGTTGTGTAATAAAGACACCAACTGACTATTGCAAGTATTGAAATTTTACAACTTTATTTCTTGATCCTCTCAATACAATTTGCCTTCTTCAACACCTGCTGCACCAACCTGCTTACTTTCAGCGACTGGTGTACAAGGACACCCAGGACTCCGAAATCTCCACTTTCCCAATCTAATTTGGCTAACAATGCACTAATAAATTACAGACCCTGAACTTTTCTTAAAATAAAAACAAACTTTTCTAAATTATGGGCTTTAAACTGAAGGATATTCATCCAGAAAAGACTTGCCTTGTTTGGAACATCTCGTATTATCAAGTGAAATATAGCACCGTTTGATGCACACCAGGGCCAGCAATGCATCAAACTTTGAAAATGTCCACATAATGACAAGTGCAACATTTTCCTACTTGCCACCGGCTATCACAAGCCTTCAGGTTAAAGCGCTAACTTGCAAAATTAGCAGTGAGAGCAGGCTTCCACTTCACGACAATGATTACACTTCAAAAATATTTCATTGGCTGCTATTCACTTCAGGACACCTGGAGGACATAAAAAGCTTTATAAACACAAGCTCCTTCTTTCTATTAACCCACATGAGAAATAGATAAGATCTGTTTTCCACCACAAGTCTCATCTCTAATGCTTGACATATTGAACGCAGTGTGACATGCACTGAATGAGCTCATGACATAAGAAAAACGTGAAAGATGATTAATCATTTGTAATATTTCAATGCATGGAAACTTCAGCAGTTATAAAGACCCACCCTGTTCCACTTCACTGGAGGCAATAGTCTAAGCAGGCAGCTACTTGCTTCAGGTAACAGGATTCAAAATAATACACAAAGTTATAGTCCCACTCCAAATGTTTAGTCGTTTATAACTGGCAGACATAGATCATTTTTATTTTCAATTTGATTCTAAGAATAGAATAGTTGTGCATATGCAAAGAAGCAGATGCCAAGCATAAGAGCACTTCTGATCATCGTTTGCAGGCACACATCAATCATTAAGCAGAATCTCAGAGGGCAGTATATAACAGATGAGAACCATCCCACTCTATAGACAAGAGTTGAGGAAAGGTCTAAACAAAACCTCTTTGAAATAGATACAATGATACACAGATACAATGGGCCAAATGGCCTTCTAAGTGGTAGGTGTCTATGAATTATTTTTAAAAATCCTGATGTGATGCAAAGAGAGTTCCCTGAAATTTCTTTTCTCCCAGTTAGGATTCCCCATCAACTATAATTACAGCTTTTCAGGTGGCACTACATCAAACATAACACATGAGCAAGCATCTGTAAAACAGCTTTAAGAATATGGCTAAAACTCAATGCTTGAGTTGAGAAAAACTATTCTAATCTACATCATTACAGTCCAAGAAAAAGATCTGAGGATGTAAAAACAAAATTTTAGCCAATTTTGACAAATTTTAATAGGCCAATTGTAGTTTCAGAATTTTTTGTTTTATTTTGCCTTGAGCATACATTTTTATTCATATCAGCCTGGGTGGGACATCGAAAATGAAGAATTATTTTTATCCTAAAGAACACGCATCGCTTACTGTTAGTGAGTGAATGCACAGAATTACTTGCCATTCAGGTGTGGCACTCGTGGCCTCAGAGAGTGTCCGGTACGCCAATTCTATCAGTTTCTGGACAGATTCACTGATACGGCAGGTGGGAATGCAGAGAGTCCGATGGTTGAGCTGCTTCCCATAGCCCAAGTTCACCATGTCACTCGGAACAATGTTAGACGTCGCTGGCATTTTTGCTTTGCTGACCAACCCCACATTGGGTAGCTTTGGTATGGAGATCTTAGAATCAGGTGTAATCTAAAGATGAAACAATAAATAAACAGACTTTTGCATCTTATGCTCAAGGTTTTGCACCAAACTAACACCTACGCTTAACCATAAAAATAAAAGACTACCAAACAAAAATCTGGTATGTTAAAATAACGTTCCTAGATCAAGCATTTTATTTAATTTACAATACTGCGAACAGATTCCTGAATTTTTCTCTATTCACTGACTAACTTGTACAATGTTGTTTATTTATAAATTATATTTGTTCAGAAGTTAGTGTACATAGCAGATCATTCTGCCTAAATAGTATGTGATACAGTTTAGCCTCCACACAAGTCTCCTTCCATTGTTGTTTCATCTAACCTATCCCTCTAGTCCTTTTTCCAGCCTTGCCTTGAATGCATTTCTGCTATTTGTTTCAGGAAGTTAGACCGTCTCTTTCAAACATGGAGTTACAGCACCCCCTAGAGCATAAGTATTAGAAATTAGGCAAAGTACACGCATGGGAAGAATGAGATAAAGTGAGAGGGTTGAAAGGTTATGATGCTT
>NC_063363.1:7361297-7373938 GCF_021869965.1 Rhincodon typus
GCTGCTTGGCCTGCTGTATTCATCCAGCTCTGCACCTTGTTGTCTCAGATTCTCCAGCATCTGCAGTTCCTGCTATCTCTCACACAGACAGTTAGTTCTGTTATAACGCATGTTTCATTAATGCAAATTGGCTGTAACGTGATTGATAAATAGTTGATGCTGTATGGATAATGCGAACGTTCTGCTGTCCAGGTATAACAATTATCTGCAGTGATTTCCCTATAACGTGATTTTCTGTGGTGATTTTCTATAGTGTGAGGTCGCATAAAAATACAACTGTCATATTTTAGGAGAACGACCTGTATGCCCAAACACAGACACTCACACACACACACATGCATGCACACACATGCACACACAAGACACACACACACAGACAGGCAGGCACTTAAACAGACATACGCAGACACCCACACACACACACAGACATAGACACAAACACACACAGACACACACAGGCACACATAACACTCAAGAAATTAAGGAAGGCAGGACAGGTGGGGAGATAGGTTATAAGCGACAGGTTTTGGTAAATCTAAAAAAAAATCCATTCATGTAGGGTACAACTTCCCAAAGGTTAATATCGGGTAATATTTCACTCAGTAAGCTGGGCCCAGTAATGTTCCTTCTTACAGACGAAGTGTAGCTTTCTTTCCTGCTGGCCACTTGGAACTAGAGATGGAGGTTCTGAGGCAGGCTGCCAACTCAGCCTAGAGTCCTGGTCTTCTCCTAGAGGTTAAACAATGATTAATTTAGAATTCCAGAACTCTACATTTAAGCAACTCAACAAGCACAGATTTCAGTCATGTGATTCGGAGAGGCATTTAAATTACTAACGCCCCAGCTCAGTGGGTGAGTTAGCTGGTTGTTCAGCTAACATTGTAGTTTTAGCTCCCCCATTTGAATTTCCATTGCCAGGTGATGAGGTAACTGTAAAAGCAGTAGTGCCCTTTTCAGTCTAATGGATTTTGTCATTTTCCTTTGTCTAGAGCTGGCCAGAAGCATTCAGCTTGTCTCCACATCCTTTGTGTCAGCTTTAGCTGGAATGCCAATGCAATGAAGTGGATTCAGAAGCTTCTGAAAATATGATAATATGATCAGCCTCAACCATTTTATGAGTTCAGCAAAGTTGTCCATTTGTGAAAGAAACAGAATTTAAACCCCAAAACATAGAAAAGAATACAGTTTTCTTTGGACATTTCGCTTTATGCCCTCTGGTCATGACATACTGCCTGATATATAAACATAACTGTCTCATAAGCAATTATACTGACAGTGTCCCACATTATATATCTATAATGCAAGAACACAGTAATAGCAGTTGACAGCAGAAGTCACCATAGTCCTACTGAACTGTAGAGTTGCTGTCTAATTAGGGAAAGATGACTGGTGATGGTTTAACCTGAGGTTCAGCACATTTCGGGTAAAAGGAGAGTTTGAGAAGGAGAATCCATCATGGGTGATGGGAATTAAACCCATGCTGTCAGCATCATTTACCAGCTACCCAGCTGATTACTGAAGAAGGGTCCCGACCCAAAACACCAGCTTTCCTGCTCCTCTGATGCTGCCTGGCCTGTTGTGTTCCTCCAGCTCCACACTGTGTTATCTCAGACTCCAGCATCGGCAGTTCTTACTATCTCAGAGTTGATAGCATATATTTATATCTGAAGCAAGTAGACTATAACTTGCCAAGCCTCTGACATTAAGTTGACTCTCTGTGCTGGATCAACAGCACTAAAATTGCCACATACCCTTGGACTTATTTATGGAAAGATATAATTTCATTGGAGGCAATTCAGAGGAGGTTCACTGGGATGTTCCCAGAATGGAGGGATTGTCTAATGAACAAAGGCTAAACAGGTTGGGACTCTACTCACAGGAGTTTAGAAGAATGAGAGGTGATCGCATTGAAATGTATAGGGTTCCTAAGGGACTTAGGGTAAATGCTGAGAGGATGTTCCCCTTCACAGGACAGTCTAGGACCAGAGGGTGCAGTTTCAGAATAAAGGGGTACCAATTAAGACTGAAATGGTCCTGGTGTATATTTAAGACTGAGATAGATAGATTCTTAGTCTGCAGGGGAATCAAGGGTTATGGGGAAAGGGCAGAAAAGTGGACATGAGGAATATCAGATCAGTCATGATCCTATTGAAAGGCACAGCAGGCTCAAAGGGCCTACTGCTGCTCATGGTTGTTATAGTCCTATCCCATGGACTAGAAAAATCAACTATTTTTCCCAATTCCCAAACATTTTCCAGTCAATGTCAAGGAAGGGCAGATTTGGACTGAGCTGTTTAGCTTTAATTCCCTCAATCACTGAAGGATGGTCTCTCGGGCTTTGTAGCCTCATTGAAGAACGCAAGGCCCTGCAAAGGTAATTCCATAAAGCTGTATCACAGTAAGCATTAGTAACTTTAAGAGAAGCCCGTGACAAGAAAGAAGGCAAATGAAATGCATTAAGTCCACAACACACAGATTCTCAGAGTAGTGAATATGGACCAAGTGCCAGAATCCCGAATAATGTTATGAGATTACAGCCTGATTGTATGCTATTGGTAATTACAGGAACTCTACTCAATGAGCATTACTTTAAATCTCCTTATATTTCCATGGTTTGTGGAACCATCAAGCTATCATACAGTGAGGCCATGGAATCAATACAGAATGTGTGATGTGTATAAACTGGTAGGCCGTTTTAAGGATGCAGGGGGTAGCTCAACATACTCCTCCTGCCTTGAATTGTATTAATTGGTCATTCAACAATTTACTTATAGAAAATAGTTGATGCTGTCTCTCTCTCACAGTGGAAAACATGGTGATCACCTTAATTCTAATTTTTTTTCCATGGTGAACAGTTTTCATTACTCAATCAAAACTGTTCATAATTATAAACATCTCTAACAAATTTCTTAACATTTACTGTTCTCGTGAGAGTTGTCCATTGCTCAGTTGGTAGCACCTTTGCCTCTATATCACAGGTTTCTGGAACAAGTCCCACTCTTAGACTTGAAGATGAAAAACTTTGCTGACACTCATGGAATGGGGTAGTGTTTGATAACATGCTCTCATGTGGATAAGGTCTTTAATTGAAACCTCCTCTTCCCTCTCAGATGCATGTGCAAGATCCCACATTGCTATTTGTAATCAAACAGGTAAGTTTTCCCTAGTGTCTTGACCAATGTTTAGCCCTGAATCAACACCACAAAAAAAAACCATTATCAATGTTGTTATCACATCCTGTAGTAGGCATTGGCTGTTGTATTTCCAATATTACAGCAGTGATTCAACATCAAAAGTATTTCCTGGATGTTACATGTTTTGGGACATTGCGATATAATGAAAAGGTGCTATAGAAATGCAAGTTATTGCTTTCCTTTAAAGTTTTATGATTTGGGTTAATTTTCTCTCTCTTGGCCCCTGCTGCTTGAATTGAATTGACGGCATGACACTACCTGCTGTTAAATGTAGCTGTTAACCTCAGCATTCGCTGCTTCTTTTTTCATGATCAGAGCCTATGTCAAAACACAGTTAACAGCTCATGGACTGCTATCTATCATCACGCTCCAGGTGGGTGCTATGTGAGATGTGATCTGTTAGGTTTACTGAGCGTCTCAGCAAGGGGGTGCAACTGATTGATTCATGGACCACTTCCGACAGGTGCAGTGACAGGAGACCTTGGCTGGGCTGTGGTCCAAAATCACAGCCAGGTACTGCCGCTATATTATAACCTGTGACAGCAAGCTTCATTCACATCAAGATAAAAACCGTAAGAACTGTGGATGTTGTAAATCAGAAGGGTCCTGAGGAAGGGTCACCGGCCCCAAAACATTAACTCTGGTTTCTCTTCACTGATGCTGCCAGGCCTGGCGAGCTTTTCCAGTAACTTCTGTTTTTGTTCATTCACATCAATCCTTGCTCCATCGAAATGTAGCAAAAGCTTTGGAGGTACATGATTGTTACAGAGGCTGACTTGTCAAGGGTGCAGAAACTCAATGTGTGTTAACTTCACTTCACAGGCGGCTGGTTGATCACTGAGTCGGAAGCTTGAGACTTGAGTGTATGAGGCCAGTCCAGAGGGAGTGCCACACAGTCAGAGCTGCTGTGCTGTGCTGGAAACGTGAGCAATTGTTAAAATAAATCAACTTTAAAAAAAGACAACCCAGAACAGTACCAATTGCTGCACGTTCAACTTAGTTTTCCAGATCAGAGTTAGATGTACATGTATATACCTTTCACACTTTGCAGTCAATTAAATATATTTGATGTATCATTGCTGTTGCCATGTAGGAACTACAGCATCCAATCTTTGGACAGCAAAATTCCACGGACAGCAAAGTTGCAAGGACCAAATAACTTGTTTTAGTCTTGGAATGTTTTATCATATTTAAACCATGATATAAATGTATGCTGGCGTTGAGGTTAGTTGAGGAATCCATGTTGGCTGAGAGATTGTTCACCAAAATAATGCTGTGAAATCTTTTATGGTCACCTTCAAGGGTAGATAAGTCCTCACTTTAATATCTCCCCAGATAGATATCTCCTACTAAGCAGCACCACACTGGGAGCATGTTTTTTAAATTCATTTATGGGTTGAGGGCATCATTAGCTAGGCCAGCATTTATTGTCCATTCCTAATTGCCCAGTGGGCAGTTAAGAGTCAACCACGTTGCTGTGGATCCAGTGTCACGCGTAGAACAGACCAGGTGAGGACGGCAATTTCCTTCCCTAGTGAACCAAATGGATTTTTCCTGACAATTGATTCATGGTCATTATTAGACTCTTAATTCCAGACTTTTATTGAATTCAAATTTCACCATCTGCCCTGGCAGGATTTGAACCCCAGGTCCCCAAATTAATCCTTGCACTGCTGGATTAACTGTCTGGTGATAATACCACTAGGTCATCACCTCACTGAGGTGATTCAGAACAATGACATATCAAATGTACTTAATCTACTGTAAAGTGTAAAAGGTATATAAACGTGTCTTGATTATACATCTAGGTTAAATCTCTGGAGTGGGTCCTGATCTGACATTATTCTGACTGGAAGGTTAGATTACTGCTAATTCAACCACGGAAGATGTAGTAAGTCAGCGAGTTCCCTAGCAAGGTAATTTAGAAACAAATGTTGAAGCATATTGTCAGTAGGTTTGAATAAAGTTGCATTGCCATGCGTTGTGGGTGTTATAAATCACAGATTTTAATGCACTCACTGCATCAATTTCAGGTACAGATTTTTAGATTTTGGTTTTATTGTCATGTGTACTCAAGTACAGGGTAGAAGAGTACAGTGAAAAGTGTACAATGTCACCACGCGCTATCTTAGGTTCAAAATGCCTAGGTACAAAGTCTTAGTTACAGAAGTAGAAATTTGCAAGCACATTGCATTTTCACATTCATACTGTTATGGAGTATACCAAGCCCTCTCAAAAGGAGATAGCCTAGACCCTAACTTTTATCTTATTTAAAAGCAAGTGTAAGACACCACATTCCAGATGAGATTTGATTGGTCAAACTTCTGGGCTTTGAGCAAAACACACTTTATTCTTACACTACATTTAAAATACAAAGAAAAAAAATTGGCATAACTTTAATTCCACCGAAAGACTTAACAAAATAATATATTATTTAACTACTACTCATCAACTGCTCCAATATAACAGCATCCACAAATTATCCTTTGGCAAAGGCAAATTCAGCAAAACAGATTTCCCTCACTTGCTATCTCTTCTAGTCCAGGAGAAGGATCACCGACAGAATGTATCTAGCAGAAGGGAGAGAACTCAAGCTTTTGAAGCAACAGAGAGAGACAACAGAGAGAAAGCTTAAGGGGAATATTAGACTTTCAATCAAAAATCTCACTTTTCAGCTCTCATTATTTTCTCCCAAATTCCTTGTCACTGGATATTAATTGTAATACACTTCTGAGAGCAATTGCAAATATGCATGGGTCATGTCCAGCTTCATAAAGGTTAGCCTGCCTGCCAGCTTTGTGACGGATTGGATATTTATCCAGCTGTGAAAAGTGCTTTACCTTTTGTTTAACATCCCCACAATGGCAAATTGACCTGTTGGACTGCCCATTCCGCAAATTGGCCTGGTTTGATTATTCCTTCGCTTTCCAGCCTTCTGATTTCAGCCTCTATGTTTGCCAGTAAGGCAAATGGGATCGGGTGGGCCTTGCAGAATGGAGGAATTGCTTCCTGGTCAACATGCAACAATGCCTTAGCTTCTTTGATGGTCCCTGGACCTTCCTGAAAATCATCCGGGTATTTAATTATGACTTCACTCTGGCAGCCATTATCTAATTAATAAATCTGGAGCCAATCGAAGTGAATCGTTCTCAAACAATTTCGCCTCATCAAGCTGGGGCCTGAGCTTTTCAGTCAGTGGTAACCGAACCAATTGCTTCTCATAAGAGACCAGGACCAAAATCGTACCCTATTCTGTAAAGGTTCCCTGGTGTATGTTCTCAGTCTAGCTGAGGTTTTATACAAACTTAAGGGTTGGAGGCCAGAGCAAATTTTTTTGAACATTAGTTCTGTGATCAGTGATGCCGGTATTGACCGCCATTGGAACTGGGTGACCATTTAGCCAGACCATTTATTTTGACTGGTTCTGATTTGGATGTTGCTAAACAATTAACTGTTCCAAACCAAATGTACGTGGACTTTCCAGGGTGTGCATTCTCCTGGATACTGGCCTGTGAGTTCTCTTACTCAGTTCAGACCTATTGGGGCTCTTTTGCTGTCTCAAGTCCACATACTGGCAGCAACTACAATGGCTTGCCGACCCGGAGTCTAATGAAAATTTTAAGCATTTGGCCGAGGCTTGGTTTTGTTTTGAGATTTGATATGGGCTGACCTAGAGTCCTTCTGTTCAGGGTATGTCCTGAATGAGGCTATGCAATTGCCTCACTCAAGTGGTGTTCCCCAAGCTCAGTCGGACAGGTGAGGGTGTCTACTTCCATTGGGATGCCCCTATAGCTCACACACTCCACTTGCTGCATTTTCCAATGACATGCCCTATTGTAATGCCTGTTTGAAGTCAAGTTGGGCTTCAGTTAGTAGGTGCTTCTGCATGGTTACATCATTAATTCCACATACCAAACTGTTTCTCAGTATCTCATTGAGGGTTAAACCAAAGTGATATGCCTCTGCAAGTCACCTTAACCTAGTAAAAAATCTCAATATGGATTCCTCTGTTCTTAAATTACCCAGTAAAACTGATAGCATCTCAGAATTAGAGGATGTTTGGAGTCCTAATATTCCTTAACTATATCTGTCAACTCTTGAAAGATTTTGGTATCTGGTCCCTCAGGGAAAGTTAGACTCCTAATAATTGAAAAAGCTGCGGGTCCACAAGCTGTCCTGAGAATTACTCATTGCTTTCCACCTGCCCCAATGTCATTTGCCTGGAAAAAATAACTCATTCTTTCCACATGCTGGGCCCAGTCTTTGAAGGCAGGATTGGATGAGTCAAACTTCTCAAATAACAACCTGGTGCCAGAAATGCTTACCCTAATTCAAAGATGACTGTTGCTAGCAAATTTGTTCAGGAGCATGCTTTTCTCTCTTTGCCACTGAAATAGCTTTGCAGAGGCCGGTATCCTATTACCAAGTCACCGTTTATTTACTTGTGGATAGTCCTTTACACTGATCCAGCTCCCTCGGAGCCAGCTCTAGGAGTGAACGAGATGTCTGACACGCCTGTTCCTATCTGTAAGCCTGGGCTCCCTGTTTAGACCAATTTAACACACCCAAACGGGAAACTCATATTCAATGAGGTGGACCTGGCCTACCTTGTTACAATCCCACAGTATGATTTTTATATTTTCCTCTGTGATGATGAAAATTATTCACATTGTAAATTTCTAAATGCTCTTGAGTTTCATATTTGGCATTGGGTATCTTATTTTCATTCTATGGTTTTCCATTATCTCAGTGGAAATACCTGCAATTTATCAAATCAGTTTGTACATCTTGTTGTTCCGCTTTGCCTTAATCAACCAATTTTCATTCCATTCAGCATCATTGAAGTCCATATTGAGCTCTTTATTGATTGAGGGAACAATTACTATTTGTGGCTTGTCAGCACGATTACTAGGAAGTTTAGTTGAACAGACTTTTTCTGCGCTATAATTCCAATTAGTCTTCATGCCATCATGAATACTTTAAGGATAAGTTTCAAAATCTCCCCGTGTCTGCGTGGGTTTCCTCCAGGTGCTCTGGTTTCCTCCCACAGTCCAAAGATGTGCCGGTTAGGCAGATTGGCCATGCTAAATTGCCTGTAGTGTTCAGGGAGGTAGAGGGTGTATATTAGGTGGGTCATAGGGGGATGGATCTGGGTGGGATGCTCTGAGGTTCGGTGTGGACTTGTTGGGCCGAAGGGCCTGTTCCCACACTGTAGGGATTCTAAAAAAATCTGTTAACTATAATGTACCATTTTCTAGACCCTGGCTTCCAATGTAAGCTAATTAAAAATATGCACAGAATGCTTTAAATTTTAAAAGAAATCTCCAAATTGACCTATTGTTAACAGGAAGACCAGTTGCATGTCACATTGTCTTGGGTGATTCTTAATTAAAAGTCACACAACACCAGGTTATAGTCCAACAGGTCGATTTGAAATCACAAGGTGACAAAGGAGCAGCGCTCCAAAACCTTGTGATTTCAAATAGACCTGTTGGACTATAACCTGGTGTTGTGTAACTTCTAACTTTGTCCACCCCAGTCCAGCACCAGCACCTCCACATCACGACTCTTCATTAGGTACATCACTTTTGTTTTTAAGAAAAGCAAGCATTTGGTATTTTTAGAAGATGTAAGCTATTTTGTTTCTGAGAAGCCAAAGGTGCTTGTTCCATTGAGTTTGGCAGTGAGACAATTATTGAATTCAATTTGTCTTGTTGAATAATTAATCTTTTAGCCCAGTCTGGCAACTGAAAAGCGCAAACATTCTTCAAAGGACACAGTGATGGTTTCTTTTTAGAGACTGCCATTGATGTGTCTGATTTGATCATTGTTTTCTATCTTTGGGACTTGTCTCCAATAAGACATACCTGGCATAGGGAGATTTGAACCAAATCAGTTAGGAAGAGCAGGCTAAGATATCTGAGCCAGGCATGTCTGAATTAGGTCACTTGCACTTGATCATTAATCACTTCCCAGCTTTACTCATTGATAAGCAAGTACAAATGGTGGACTGTGGTATCTCTGTTACTACAGACTAGGAACATTCTTATTGACCCCCAGACGACTCTGAGCAGGGGGAGCTCAAATGCATGTTTTTTTTTGCAGTACCCTTGTACATTTCTTAATAGTCTTTCATATTCAACTATTATTTACTTGGGCAAGTTAAGTGGAAGTCTTGTGATGCAATGGTAATATTTCTACCTTGAAACCAGATGCTGTGAGTTCAAGTGACATGGTGGCTCAGTGGTTAGCACTGCTGCCTTACAGCACCAGGGACCTGGGTTCAATACTAGCCTCAGGAGACTGTCTATGCAGAGCTTGCACATTCTCCCTGTGTCTGCATGAGTTTCCTCCGGATGTTCTAGTTTCCTCCCACAGTCAAAAGATAGTTAGGTGGATTGGACAATGCTATATTGCCTATAGCATTCAGAAATGTGCAGGCTAGGTGGATTAGCCATGCGTTACAGGGATAGGGGTAGGTGAATGGGTGTAGGTGGGATGCTCTTTGGAGGGTTGATGTAGACTTGATGGGCCAAATGGCCTGCTTCCACACCGTAGGGATTCTGATTTTAAGGGCTACCTCAAGTCTTGGTGTGTAAGGAAAGTGCATTCATGAAATGATCAACAGGTCAGCCTGTAAATCCTTTCACTATACCTGACGTCAGACTTTAAGAATGGGAACGTCTCCTGGCCCGCCATCCTGCAGAAGGCAATGCTGAATCCCTGCAGTAGTTTGTCAAGCACATTTATGGAACAGTGTATTGTCCAATCTTTGAAAACAAAGTTGAGATAAAAGACAGACAGATAAGATAAAGTGAGAGAGATAGTAGGAACTGCAGATGCTGGAGAATCTGAGATAACAAGGTGTAGAACTGGATGAACACAGCAGGCCAAGCAGCATCAGAGGAGCAGGAAAGCTGACAGTTTGGGCCTAGACCCTTCTTCAGAAGTGACCCTTCTTTAGATTCCTGCTTTCCTGCTCCTCTGATGCTGCTTGGCCTGCTGTGTTCATCCAGCTTTACACCTTGTTATCTAAGATAAGGTGAAGTCTGTTCTTACGGAGGGAGACAGAGTATGTATATCCTATCATGGGCATGGAAATTGACTTTATGTGCATTTCTTCGAAATTAGACATAGAGGTTTAAAAGTATGATGATAGACTTCTATGCATTTTTGCCACCCAAAACTAAGTCTAAATGATGAATTAAGCAGAAAAAAGCTCACGCAGTGCATGGAAGAAGCCTGCTTAATAGCTGAAATTACTCTTTTCTCTCTGTGGTCTATGTTTTAATGATTATTTCATATGTCAGAAAAGATTTAAAATTGATGGTAAGTTAAATATTTAGGCAATTGTTTTCTGAATAGGAAGTCAGCTTGTCAAAACAGCTCAGCTTTTCACTTCTCATTCATTCTTAACAAGGACATAAGTTTAAGTTCAGGTTAGATGACAGATTGAAAGAACTTTTTCTTCCCATGAGAGTTACTTATGTACTAGCCTTGGAGGGCTCTGGTGCTGTTGTCTATTGGGCAATCATCTCCTGCAGCTATTAGAAGCTTCGATGTGATACAGACACCAAATAAAGACAGTGTCTCAATAAAAGAAAAGCGACATCTTGTTTGGCAGCTTTCATCCAAAATGTACAAGAATCTTCCAAACAAAACAGAACTGGACGAGCATTGACTCACCTGGTAAACTGTAATTGTTGCTCAGAACGCAGTCTCCTAAATAATCAGGACACCAAGTGCAAGTTGTGTTCGATTATTTGCTGAACATGTCAGTTCAACCTCCAAGCATTTTCCCAAGCTTTCAATCACTTAACACTTTGATTCTTTGTCAGACTCCTGCTCTGATCCCCTTGCCATTAGGCTACCACAATATTCCAATCAGTGGAAGCCTGGTGAAGAACACTTTGTCTTTTGATTAGGACCTTCGTGAGGTGCACTGCAGCAATTCCCCAAAGCCCTTTGGTGGCACTTCCCAAACCTGAAGCCTTTATCACAAGAAGGACAAGGCAGCAGACACATTTCTCTAAGTCATACATCATCCTTGGAACTATATTGCACCCCCCTCATGGCCACTGGGTCAAAATCCTGTCTCCCTTCCTAACAGCATCCTGGGTCCACCTACACCACATGAACTGCAGCAGTTCAGGAATGGTGGCTCACCACCATTTCCTCGAGGAAATTCAAAGGATGGACAACAAGTGCTGATCTCACCAACAAAGTCCAGTTCCCAAGAATGAATGAAATACAACAACATTGAGTTCAGCAATTTCTGATCATATTCCCTGCTCCTATTTTGTTCCACAGTAGCAGTTGGTAAATCTTATATTGTTGCTAGTTACTCCACAGCCATATTGTCTGGTCCTTTACTTCTTCCCTTATTGCTTTCCTTGATAAATAGCCCCTTTTGTCATTTAAGCTCTTCTGTCCTCCAGTGAAACACAGATCTTCCCTTTTGTTCTTCTCACACTTCCACTACATCTGTACATTCTTAAAACCTGTTACCACTTGAACTTTTCCAGTTCAGCTGAAAGATTTTCAAGACCATACCATTAACTATTTCACTGTCCAAGAAATGCTGTTGACCTGTTGAGTATTCTGAGCATGTTCCATTTCTGTTTCAGATTCTGCAGTATTTTCCTTTTGGATAAATATCTAGCTGGCACTGGAAGTGCTGGTTACAAGACTAGACATTAAAGTATACACTGTACAAATTCAGCCTTTGTGAAATGCATTATTTATGTGACTTTTATTGACTTAGAATTATGCCTGTCCTATTCCCTATTGCTAGAACCAAAGGCTGTGAATATGAAAGTAGTAGTTTGGAATTCTGATTCGGCAAAGTTATGAATAATTCATTGCACACTGACCAGCTGGGAAGGGCTAGGATAATAGATGAGTTTTATTTGAATTGTCTAATAATTTTCAACTCAAGATAGAATTGTGAATACACAGTAAGGTGCAATACATTTGCAATTTACCAGCATGATTTTCAGTGGCCTTAAACCTCACACTCTGAATCTTTTCTTTTGTTCATTCCCTTTGTGCTTCCTACATTTTCTTTCTTCCTTTTGCATTAGATTGAGAGGCCTCAGAGCCCAGAGCGGAACAATTTTCCATGTTTCGTTTTCAGTTATCATTTCACATAGGTACAGCACTAACAATTAGAGTGAAGTTTTCTAAATTCTGCCTCCTTATTAGAACCTAAGATGAAAAAGATATTATAATGAGAGCACTGTAGATTTACGCAGTTTCTGTAAAATAATTAAATGTTCCAAGGTGCTTCACAGGATAAAACAAAGTGGGACACAAAGTCACATAAAGAGATGTTAGTTAAGCTGTGGAGATTGTGCCATTTTGGTAATGTCGCTAGGCTAGTCATCCAAAATTTATGCTTAATATTCTGGGACATGGGTTCAAGCGGCAGATGGTGAAATTTGAATT
>NC_063363.1:7374438-7387364 GCF_021869965.1 Rhincodon typus
CCCCCCCCCCCCACATACTGTCCCCCCCCCCCCCCCCCATACTTCGACTTTCCACCTTGTCCCCAGCTACACAGATCAAGCTGGAGTTGCCAGGTGCCCGCTCTGACTTTCATGTCAGGATTGGCGATGTCTAGTTTTAGGGCGGCATTGTGGTTCAGTGGTTAACACTGCTGCCTCACAGCACTAGGGACCCGGATTCGATTCCACCCTCAGACAACTGTCTGAGTGGAATTTGCACCTTCTCCTTGTGTCTGCGCTACGGTTTCCTCCCTCAGATCCAAAGATGTGCAGGTTATGTGGATTAGCCATGGGGAATGCAGGGTTACATGGATAGGGTAGGGGGGCAGTGAGTCTGGGTGGGATGCTCTTCAGAGGGTCAGTGTGGACTCAATAGACTGAACGGTCTGCTTCCACATTGTAGGCTTCTATGATAATTTCCTTGGTTTCCATGATAATTTCCTTTTGGCAGGTGATAGAACAGGAAGCTGCATATTAATGACATGAGATTTATTGCTAATGAGGCTGTTAATGAGCAATAATTCTTGTTAATAAGGACCTTGCTGCTGTCTACTAAGAATCTTGTCTCACTGCCCAGAACTCTGTTTGAAAACGCAATAATTTGCTATGATGTCGAGAAAGGCCTCGCCTGACTTCTTGCAGGATTCTCCCACATTTCCCATCATTATACACGTTGCCAAGGCCCTACAGGAGCCCTTCTGTTCCTGTCAGGGATGCTGATAATCCTGTTGGCTTTGCTGCCTCCTCCTCCTCAGTAATGTTCTTCCCTCCAACTTGAAGCCCTTGGAATCTCCAGAACTCTGACTCCAGTGTCTGCCATTCTGGAATTATATATATTTGAAAGGTATTTTCGGAAGAGCTTTGGGAAGTTGCTGCAATGCATCTTGTAGATGATACACACTGTTTCCTCTAACTGGGCAACGGTGGCAGAGAGAGTGAATGCTCCAGGTTATGGATAGGGAACAATCTGGGATTATGTCCTGAATGGTGTTAAGCTTCTGAGAGCTGTTGGAGCTGCACTCATTCAAGCAAGTGGAGAATATTCTCTCACACTCCTGACTTGTGCCTTGTAGATGTTGGATGTGATTTGGGGAGTCGGGAGTTGAGTTAATTGCCTCAAAATTCTCAGCCCTGGTCTTCTTTTGTAGTCACAGTATTTATATGGCTGGTCCAGTTCAATTCCTAGTTAATGATAATAGCCCAGAATATTGTTAGTGGGGGATTCGGGGATGGTAATGCCATCGAATGTCAAGGAGAGATAGCTTCTCTTCCCTTGAAATTTGTCATTGTTTGGCTCAAATGTTACTTATCATTTATCAACTGAAGCCTGAATGTTCTCTAGGTATTGTTAATTTTAAACTTGAGATTGATCATCATTTTGTTAAGCAAAGGTAGTAAGGGATATGGGCCAAAGGCAGGTATATGGAGTTAGACCACAGATCAACCATGATCTCATTGAATGGTGGAACAGGGTCAAGGGGCTGAATGGCCTATCCTTATTCCGATGTATTGCTCCTGCATTAAGGTGGATTTGATATCGATACAGAATGCTGTGTAATAATCAGTGAATGTGGCTGGTCAGGTTGAGATTTTTGTCAATGCCAACAGCACGATTTGAGGGTGGGTATTAGGTGACCTTGGGAAGAAAAAATGTTTGCTGGCATTTGCCTAACATTAATGGCTGCCCCTAAATGCAGGTGATGTAAGAGGTGGGGACATTATAAACCCTTTCAGCTGACTGTGTTGTACAGGATAACATGAGGCAGTAAGCATGGGATCATTAAACAGCTCAGCTATTTTTAGATTTTTATCAGCATTAGTACTGAGCAAATGCTCAGTCAGTGTAAAGGACAATTAAAATCAGATCTAGCCTTCCTCGCTAGTTGCTGCTAAAAATGAAAACACGTTCCTAAGTATTATATCTAAATACAGGAAATGACACACACAATTACACCCATTGCAGGTGACCTCCAGAACTTTGTATGAAATGCATCTCGGTTCATTAGTTATTTTAGCAGAAACTGCTGCACAAAATTGTTATTGAGAACGTCAACACGAAACAGGCATTGAGACTTTGACTCCCGATGTATTTTTCTTTCAGTAATGAAAATGGGATTTAAGTGTTGCTTTTGAACTTGAATTCTTCTATCACAATTCCAACAATTTAGGAGTGTCTGAAATGCAGACAGTTGTTTACACTGAGAAAGGGTCAGTTAGGCTAAATTAGATTACAAAACTAAATTCAATTTTCAAATTGAAAACAAAAGCTTGTGTAATAATACTAGCTTTTATTATTTTTTTTTAACTACTTAATGCTAGTTTGATGAATCTGCATTAGCGCTTTCTTATTTTATTCATAGGATGTTAACATCACTGGCCAAGCCAGCTTTTATTGCCCATCCCTATTTGCCCAGAGGGCAGTTAAGAGTCAACCACATTGCTGTGGGTCTGGAGTCACATGTAGACCAGACCAGGTAAGGATGGCAAATTTCCTTCCCTAAATGACATAAGTGAACCAGATGGGTTTTTATGACAATTGACAATGGTCATCATTAAGCTAACTTATAATTCCAGACATTTAAAAAAAATTAACTTAGACTTCACCACCTGCCACAGTAGGATTCAAATTGAGGTCCCCAGAATATTTCATAGAATCCCTACAGTGCGGAAGCTGGCTATTCAACTGAGCAATGACCCTCCAAAGTGCATTCCACCCAGACCCATCCTCTACTGTATCCCCACAACCCTATGTTTCCTATGGTTAATCCACCTAACTCATATTTGGATTGTGTGAGAAAACTGGAGCACCCAGATAAAACCCACACAGACATGGGGAGAGCATGCAAACTCCACACAGACAGGTGCCCAGGGTTGGAACCAAACCCACGTTCCTGGCACTGTGAGGCAGCACTGCCAACAAATGAGCCACCATGTGGCAAACTACATCACCGCCCAGTCGCGAACCACTTCAACTCCCCCTCCCACTCCCTGGATGACATGTCCATCCTGGGCGTCCTCCAGTGTCACAACGACACCACCCAGAAACTGGAGGAGCAGCTCCTCATATTCCGCCTCGGGAGCCTACAGCCCAATAGTCTCAATGTGGACTTTACCAGTTTCAAAATCTCCCCACCCCCGGCCTCATCCCAAGACCCACCCTTCCCCTCATCCCTGCCTCCTTGACCTGTCTGTCTTCTCTCCCACCTATCTGTTCCTCCCACCTCACTGACCAATCCCCACTTGCTATCACCATCCCACCTATCTTCCCCAGCCCCACCCCTCCTCTCTATTTATTTCAGAGCCCACTTCCCCCTTCCCCATTTCTGAAGAAGGGTCCCGACCCGAAACGTCAGCTTTCCTGCTCCTCTGATACTGCCTGGCCTGCTGTGTTCATCCAGCTCCACACTGTGTTTTCTTTGACTCCAGCATCGGCAGTTCTTACTATCTCACCATGCTACCTGTTATCTGAGCTTCTTGATTACTAGTCCAGTGGCACTATCACAACAACATCCCCCCTCCCTTCTTGAATACGTGTTTTTGTTAGAAGATTCCTGATGAGTGAGTCAGGATTTTGCGCTCACAAGTTGCTGCTGTCCTGAGGGCACAGTCTTGTATGGTTTTCTGTGAAGCATCCTGATCATTACATTTCCCAAACTTATCTGTGCTGCTGTGAGAGAGACTGGTGCCATCTGGTGGCTCTTCTCTAAAGGCAGTGTTTGAGATTTTATCCTCATTAATAGAGCTATTTCAATCATCAGTGGGATGTGGGCATTGCGGCTAGTCAGCATTTATTGCCAGTCCCTCGGTGCCCTTAAGAAGTAGTGACAAGCTGCCTTTTTGAATCGCTGCAGCCCACATGTTGCAAGTTGACTCTCAATGCCATTAGGGGAGGGAGTTTTAGGATTTGGAACCAGCAACAGTGAAGGGATGACGATATATTTCACATAGAACCATAGAATCCCTACAGTGTGGAAGCAGCCGATTCGGCCCGTTGAGTCCTCCAAAGAGCATCCCACTCAGACCCACCCCGGTACCCTGTCCCTGTAACCTTGCATTCCCCATGGCCAATCTACCTAACCCACACATCTTTGGACTGTGGGAGGAAACTAGAGCATTTGAAGGAAACCCACACAGATATGGGGAGAATGTGCAAGCTTCACACAGTCACCTGAGGCTGGAATCAAATCTGGGTCCCTGGCGCAGTGAGGCAGCAGTGCTAATCACTGAGCCACCATGTTGACCCACACGTTATCATGCCTGTATAACCTTGCATAGAATTTACCATACAGAAGTAAGCCATTCTGTCTAACTGGACCATACAACCTCTTCACATCTCTCTTCATCTAACCCTATTAGTATAGGCTTCCATTCCATTCTTCTTCATGCACTAATCTAGTTTCTCCTTAAAAACCTTGATGCTGTTTATCTAAATGCTTGATGTAGTAATGAGTTTCATGGTCCAATAATTCTCTAGATAAGGAATTTTCTATTAATTGAAAATAATACAAAATAAATAAATAAATTTTATATTTACACACTCTTTCTTTTGATCTTCTCCAACAAGTAGAAGTGTATTTTCTATGCTTACCTCATCAATCACTTCAACTCTTTTGAAAGACCCACTCAGCCACCTTTTCTAGAGAAAAGACCAGCGGCCGATCAAATGTTTCCTGCTGAAACCTCTCTATTCTAGTGTTGTCCTTATTTTTGTATAATTAATATGTGCTGCCAAATTGCTGACCCATTTTACACCATTAGGCAAAATTACAACTACTCTTGTGGTGTCAGGAAGATAATTTTGAATCTTCAGAGAGATTTTTGCTCTGGTACTTTTCCACAGAAGCAGATTCATGGAAATTCTACTTCGTTGTTCCATTTATTTAAAACACCAATTGTGATATTGTTTTGAGTTTACACCAATATAGCAACTTACCATTACTCTCAAGAATGCCCCATATTGCTAGATGCAATTAGTTAGTTTAAAATGTTGTAACTACTGCCTGTTGCCAGAATGGAATGAGGTCATATTGTTAAGTAGTTCATGTCTAGGCGACTCACATCTCAAACTAATGGCTGCTAAGAGGAAAATACAGTGTATCTCTCGAAATTTGGACAAAAAGGTAAGGAAAATGATTAAAATGTTAAAGAACAGAAGTACAAACACATTGTAATTAAAATAACTAATTTTATTATCATAATAATGAGAAATGCGACCAAATCAGAACTTTAAAAACAATATATTTGATAACAAATCACTAACTTACTTGTGGAATTATTGATGCCACTGAAAAATTTAGAATGAGAGAAGGAGAGTTGAATTTAGTTGTTGCTTTTCATTTCTTTAGCATGTAGTCCTGGATCCTGCAATGTGTCAGTTTGTAACACTTAGACAAGGACAATTCCATCCTCTGGAAGACCACCGAGTTTTGTTCATGTCCCAAAGTCCGCTTTAGGTGATTAAATACTCATGAATTGTTGTAATGTAGGAAACACAGCAGCCAATTTTCACCCAACAAGGTCCCAGAAACAGCAACATGATATTTCCAGACGATTTGTTTTTGTGCTGTTGTATTAAGTGATAAATATCGGATAACTAATAGAACATGAGCACAATCGGAAAGCATTGCATTTATCCGAATGAGCTCTTGTTATGCCTCCAAATATATTTGTCATAAGGAGTTAACTTGTCATCATACACTGTAAGATGACACAATGCCGTATCAAGACACTGGCGTTATAATTAAAGACAGACTTGTCATAGATGTAGAAAGATGCACAGTGCTGCAATTTCATTGAACATATAAAATTGTGTTCATTTTTAACGAAGCTCAATGCAATAAAATTCCATGGAATTTGAAATGGCCTTTGTTCATAAAGCCTGCACCATTCTTAAGTAAGGCAGAGCAGAGAGGCCAACATTATCCTGAACTGATCCTACTGTCACTATGTGTATTCTGTTGATTGGGTATGTTATTTTAAAGGAATTCAAAAGATGTTCCTTTTTGTTTGCTAAATCATAAGAAGTTGACCGTTTATCATCAAATGTAAAAATAATCTAACCAAAGTATTTTTGAGATGAACAGCAAAAAGAACACAAATTATCAACAGAATTGCATCCTTAATGCCCTCAGAACATTTCTTACTACTTAGCAACTAGTGGAGTACTTTTACAGCATAATTGCTGCTTTAACGCAGGGAATATCAACTGCTGTGAGCACAGCAAACTATCACAAATATTGATGTGACAAAGATCAAAACAAAAGACTTCTTTATGTTAATTGAGGAATAAATTAGACTGGGCCACTTTGAAGGACTTTATATTCTTCTTTGAAACTGTGTCATCTTTAATGTGAATGTGGGCAATAGACAGGGCACTCATTTTTTACAAAACAAAAACAGCACTCCCTCAGTACTGCAGTATAATGTCGAAATGTTGTTCTCAAGTCAGTGATTTGGGATTGGAATCAATAACTCTTTTTAGTGGCAGGATTGCTATACAACTGGTTGGAACTTGATTGGGGCTTTTTATTTTAATTCACTCGTTCAAGTGGATGTCTCAGGCTAGACCAGCCCTTTTTTCCCATCCCTAATTGCCCAGAGGTCAGTTAAGCGTCAAACACTTTGCTGACGGCCTGGAGTCACATGTAGGCCGGACCAAGTAAGGATAGAAGTTATCCTTCCTTAAAAGACATGGCAGTTAGTCATTTGCCTGAATAATTAATATTATATCATATACTTTATATATATGCAATATCTTTAACTTGCAATTTGTAAGTGAAGAGAATGTACAGAAAACCACCCTTCATGTGTGTAAAATTAGAAATGAATGGATGCAGTGACCCTTTAGATTTAAGTCTAGTGGATGAAAAAGCAGCGTAATTGTCAACTTAGAATTTGATGTAACAGAATTATTTTTCACTTGCCAAGGAAAGGTGTGTGATTTTGAGATATTAACTGCACAAAGGATAAGAGACTGAAAATTAAACATCAGCCTTTTGAAGCCTGGAAGAGCTCAACTAACCTGAAAGGCCCACATCCCATGAGTGAATAAAAAGAACCAGCAATGTTCAGTTATATCGCACTCCTGCCTCTAAAACAGCTAAATTCAATCTTGATTCAACATCAGACTTAAGCAGAAGTGATAAAGTAAAACTGAGAACTGCAGATGCTGGATATTTGAAATATAAACAGAAATTGCTGGAGAAACGCAGATCTGGCAGCATCTGTGGAGACAGAAACAGATATAATGTTTTGCGTCCAGTGATCCTTCTTCTCCAGCAATTTGTTTGTTTCAGAAATGCAGATTGCCTCCTGCAAAAGACATTAGTGAACCAGAAGGATTTTTACACCAGTGGCTGTGTAGTTACCATTGGGCAAATGTTTTTCATTTAAACTTCAGAATTTTTAAATTGAATTCAAACTTCACCACATGCCATGATGGGATTTGAACTCACATTCTCCAGGATATTAGACTATTAGGGGGCGGGAGGATTAAATTACTGGTCCAGGGAAATTAACATCACATAAGGTCAAAATTTCTTGATTGAAATACATTTGTGTTAATCCCAGCAAAACCAGAAGTCACACGACACCAGGTTATAGTCCAACAGATTTATTTGGAATCACAAAGTTGCTGGAAAAGCTCAGCAGGTCTGGCAACATCTGTGGAAGAGAAAACAGAGTTAACGCTTCGGGTCCGGTGACCCTTCCTCAGAACTGGAAGTTGCTGCCAGACCTGCTGAGCTTTTCCAGCAACTTTGTTTTTGTTCTTGATTTACAGCATCTGCAGTTCTTTTGGTTTTTATTTGGAATCACACAAGCTTTTGGAGTGCAGCCCCTTTGTCAGTTGCAGTGAGAGAGCAGGCTACATAGACACAGAGTTTATAGGCAGAGATCAAAAGATCATACAACTGCTGTGAATGGAGGAGCAGATAATAAGTCTCTGCAGGTGACCAAGTGTTAGACGGTGTGTGAAGTGTTTATAAAGTCAGTGTCAGTGCTGCGCTGTCATGACAATCAGGCAGATCAAAAGAAATGAACAAAAGGTGACAACAAGGTGCAGGGCTGGATGAACACAGCAGGCCAAGCAGCAGGCTGACGTTTCGGGCCTAGACCCTTCATCAGAAAAGGGGGAGGGGAAGGGGGTTCTGAAATAAATAGGGAGAGAGTGGGAGGCGGATAGAAGATGGATAGAGGAGAGGATAGGTGGAGAGGAAACAAACAGGTCGAAGAGGCGGGGATGGAGCCAGTAAAGGTGAGTGTAGGTAGGGAGTTAGGAAGGGGATAGGTCAGTCCAGGGAGGACGGACAGGTCAAGGGGGCGGGATGAGGTTGGTCGGTAGGAGATGGAGGTGCGGCTTGAGGTGGGAGGAGGGGATAGGTGGGAGGAAGAACAGGTTAGGGAGGCAGGGACGAGCTGGACTGGTTTTGGGATGCGGTAGGGGGAGGGGAGATTTTGAAACTTGTGAAATCCACATTGATACCATTGGGCTGCAGGGTTCCCAAACAAAAGGTGACATCTCAGGTCAGACACTAAATTGTAGGTGCGAGGCTTTATTTGGAATCTCTCCCAGTTTTAACCTGGAATCAGGCTGATTTTATTCCGAAAGCTGGAATTTATAAGATGCCACACTGACTGACTGTGACTACAAATAGTGTTTTTGCACAAAATAGCATGTACCTGCAAATAAACAAACACCTTGGATGAAATGATTCACCTTTAGATTTGTTTGTGTGTGGAGACCGTGTATGTGTGTGTGTGCTTGAGAATGTGTGTGAGAGTGTACGTGACTATGAGTAAGAGAGGGTCAGTGTGAGTGTGTTTGTGTGAGACAGCATGTGTGTGTGTGAGTGAGAGACTGTGTGTGTGACAGAGTGTAATAAGTAATTCAAAACTGTACAAATTAATTAAGATAGAGAGATCATAACAATTTATCAAGATGATGCTGTCAAAATGGGAACGTAGGGAAGATTTTACAGATGGCCCATGAAGGCGGCCTCAACTGTGATTATGGGTTCATGTCACGCTACAGGTGACCCCACCACACTGTTTTCTGTCTACAAAGTCTTCCTTATTTTCCTGTTTTGACAGCATCACCTTGATAAATTGTTATGGTCTCTCTATCTTAATTAATTTGTACAGTTTTGAATTACTTATTACACTATCTCACACACACATACTCTCACAAACATACTCTTTCACACAGACTCACACTGACCCTCTGTCTCACACACACACTCTCGAACATACACTCTCACACACTCACACTCTGTCTCTCCCTCACACACACATATAAATCTATGGGGTGAATCATTTCATCCAAGATGTTTGTTTATTTACCAAAACATTCCATTTTCTTCAGAAAACACACAATTTGTAGTCACAGTCAGTCAGTGTGGCATCTTAAAAATTCCAGTTTTCAGAATAATACCAGCCTGATTCCAGGTTAAAACTCTGAGAGAGATTCTGAACAAAGACTCACACCTACAAATCAGTGTCTGACCTGAGATGTCACTTTTTGTATATTCCTGTGGCTCTGCCTGATCGTCATGACAGCACTGCGCTGACATTGACTTTATAAACACTTTACACACTATCTAACACTTTTGGTCACCTGCAGGGACTTATTATCTGACACTCCACTCACACCAGTTGTATGATCTTTTGATTTCTCTGCCTATACACTCTGTGTCTGTGTGCCCTGCTCTCTCACTGCACCTGATAAAGAGGCTGCATCCGAAAGCTTGTGTGATTCCAAATAAACCTGTTGGACTACAGCCTGGTGTTGTGTGACTTCTAACTTTGTCCTCCCCAGTCCAACACCAGCACCTCCTCTTGATAAATCCCAGGTCACACACACACACAACCATAGAGAGGTCTGGCGAAATTTTCTAAACAAACTGTTCAGAGAGGTTCTGGAGCAGGTAGGGACATAAACTTACGCTCAGAGGTTGGGATGCTACCGGTATGCCACAAGAACACAAGACTCAAATCTACAGTGGATGGAAAGCTGGGTTTCCCGCGCTGGAGTTTGAATGGGGAGTGCGCGGGGGCCGACGGGAAGGACTACATTTCCCATCACGCCTGGCGCCTCTGGTTCGCAGTGGTGATGGTGGGGAGGGGAAGGACTACATTTCCCGTCACGCCTGGCGGCCCTGGTTCGATGTGGTGACGGTGGGGAAACGAAAGACTACATTTCCCGTGCTGCCCCGCGGCCACGGCGCATGCGCGAGGCTGTCTGAGCGGGATAGAGGACGAAAATGGCGTCGTTCGTGGCTGAGGTGTTGGCGTCGTCGGGGAAACTGGAGAAGGAGGATATCGGCACCAAGATCAGCAAGTTAGCCCGCCGGGTGGAGGAGGTGAAGGTAAAAGAGAGCCGAGGATGGTGTTTGATTCGGGCCCCGAGGGAGGCCGGGCCGCTGTGGCCGGTTGTTTGAAATGAGCCTTAGAGCCAGAGCCGACTCCAGGCAAATCCCTGTTTATGTCTGTTCCTGCTCCGTCTATATCCCCTTTGGCCCTGAAAGCCTGCCTTTTATTGTCTTCCACCTCGTCACAGACCTTCCCTTTCAAATAAAAACTGTGGATGCTGAAGATCTGAAGCAAACACAGAAAGTGCTGGAGAGACTCAGCGGGGCTGGCGGCGTCTGAAAGTTTATAGAGAAACCAGAGTTAATGTTTCGAGTCTAGTGACCTTTTCTTCAAAATTTCTTTTTAGGTCCCCGTCCCGCTCACCCTCTTGCTCTTACATTTCCAACTTCACTGAAAACCAAAATACTCAGAGTATTGGAGATCTGCAAGTGTACTTCGTAGCTCATCAGCGCCTGAGCAGTCAAACTTTCAAATGACACGTATTGTTCTGACTCGTGTACTTCACAATGGAAAATCATTTGCTGGGTTTTCTTTCACTCTGCGTGTCAATTAGTGAAACATGACAACACTGGAAAATACTGCACATTTGCGACAGAACATACTTTTGAAGTTTTATTCAATTAGGTAATAATGCAACGAAAAGAAAGTGCTGGAGAATTGAGCACCAAATGCTGAGAGCGAGAGATAAACAAACTTAGCTGTAATTTTTCCCAGTTCTGATGCAAGATCACAGAACTAAAATGTTAAATCTTTTTCTCTCTTTACACAGATGTTGTTGAATTAGACCATGAGAAATAGGAACAGGAGCTGGCCATTTGGTCCCTCAAGCCTGCTGTGCTATTCTGTAGGATCATGGCTGATCCTACACTTTCCTGCCCTTTCCCCAGTGGTTCCAGCATTTTCTATTTTCATTGCATTATAACTTCATTGTGTAAATCTTCAAAATATATTGTGTTGTGAAAATTTTGTTTATTTTCCCAATGTAACCATGTTTTGCAGTTTAATATTGATGAATTATGCAGTAGTCCTAAATCAGTATTCTTCAGATTTTTTAATGCATGACTTAAATTGTTTTAATAATTATAGATCTGACCCTAACTCTGATTGCATGTAGGTATTAAATGTTTTGCTGTAAACATCCTTCGGAAAGCAACATTTTTAATTATAGAGATAGTAGGAACTGCAGATGCTGGACAATCTGAGATAACAAGGTGTAGAGCTGGATGATGTAGGCCGAGCAGGAAAGCTGATGTTTCGGGCCTAGACCCTTCTTCAGAAAATGAACACCAACATTTTTTGAAGAAGGGTTTAGGCCCGAAACGTCAGCTTTCCTGCTCCTCTGATGCTCCTTGGCCTGCTGTGTTCATCCAGCTCTACACCTTGTTATCTAACATTTTTAATTGCTCTGCGAGTTGTTCTTCTCGCAGATCAAATGGATAAACTACAAAGCTTTCACATGTCCTTGATTATATTAATTAAATTCTTTCTAGAGGGTAAGTTTGCCACAAGTACAGAGCCATATAAATATTTTCATATAATCATCATTACATCTCCCAGTGACTAGGGATGACAAATCACCATTAACAAAACATAAATATGGTACTAGTGCCAGGATGCTGGAAGAATTAGAATTAGGTTTTCTTGTCATGTGTACTCAAGTACAAAGGATACAGGAGAACAGTGAGAAGTGTATGGAGTTGCCATTCTCCAGCCCCATCTTAGGTTCAAAAAAACCAGAATTAACAGAAACAACCATCTTAGATACAAAGCAAAAATAACCATTTTAGATACAAAAAAACAGAATTAATAAAAACAAGAGCAGAAATACAAGAAAAAGAGCCGATAAGAAAGGGAAACATCCGTATCGCTATAAGGTAAGTGGGCCTCCATCCCTGAAGCAACAAGTCACTGAAAACTGACAGCCAACCTATCCTCCTGAACTCTGTCCAGCCGCTGCCACTGCAGGCCTCCAGATCATGCTGCTGCTGCCGCCGCCGACCCTCAGAACTTGCTCCTTGATCTTAGGAGTCATGTCCGATGTCCCCGGAACTCACTCGCTCCTGCCACCGCCGCCACCTACCCCTGGAAGTTACTCTTCGATTGCAGAAGCCACGTCTGGTCCCCAAACTCCCTCCTCTGTTGGCCCTTGGAACTTGCTGCCATTCTGATGTTGCCGCTGCTGCCATTGGTTTCCTAAACTCGCTCCTTGATCTCTGCCTAATTGCTGCCATTCTGATGCCCATCCGAAGCCGCAAAATGCTTCAAAGGTAAAGAAAAGAAAAAGGTCCTTGTAATAGCGAGTACTTTTGTGTCACCTGTCTTGTCACACAAGCAGGGTGTTGAAAAGCCGGTTCCATAATTAATGAGGTGCAGAATTAAATATTGTTGTGAAAAGTCACTCCAAGCTGTTGTGGACCAAGTACTATGAATCTCTGAGATGGTAGGAACTGCAGATGCTGGAGAATCTGAGATAACAAGGTGTAGAGCTGGATGAACACAGCAGGCCAAGCAGCATCAGAGGAGCAGGAAGGCTGACGTTT
>NC_063363.1:7387764-7399438 GCF_021869965.1 Rhincodon typus
CTGAAAAATGGGAAAGTTCAGCTCATGATTTTCTGGTAGATAGTTTAAAATATGAACTTTATTTTGCATTAAATCATTAATTTTATTTTATCCACAGATACTGTTAAGTTTGTTCTTCCAGCATAATCGCTCTTTATGCTTGAGGCTTATGTACTGTCAAGGGGAGTAAGAATTTCTTGAAATATATGGCTTAAAACTGTTTTTTTACAGGGTGAAGTATGTGACATGATCAACAAGAAGTATGAGGAGTTCATCCCAAGTTTAAAAAATGGAGAGGATCTGGTAAATCAGGTGGATGGCATCTCAATGGAGATAGATGTCCTTAAATCACAGATTGAAAATGAGGTAATTGAAGCTAATGAGAATCCCACAGAAGTGAATAAGAGATTGTAGAAAGGCCTTATTGCCTGAGCTAAAGATTATCACAAGATGTATTTGGGTGTTGGACTAATGCTCAGAATACAGTGAAGGTTTGGAGTTGTACTGTCAGTTCTGTCTTATTGCAGGTTGATCTGATTTGATTTATTGTTGTTGCATATACCGAGATACAGTGAAAAGTGTTGTTTTGCATGCTGTATGGGCAGATCGTACCATGCAAAATGCATCAGGGTAGCAGAGCAGAATGCAGAATACTATGTTATGGCCGCAGAGAGAGAGAGAGCGAGAAATTAACAGTAATATTTGAGAAGTCTGTTAAAAAATCTGATAACAATGGGGAAGAAACTATTCTTGAATCAGTTTGTATGTGATTTCGAATCTTTATATCTTCTGCCTGACGGGAGAGAGTGGAAGAATATGTAACTGTGCTGGGTAGGGTATTTGATTATGTTGGTTGCTTTCCAGAGGCAGCGGGAAATATAGATGGAGTCAGTAGATGGAAGGCTGGTTTGCGCGATGGACAGGGCTGTGTTCACGAATCTCTGTAGATTCTTGTGGTTTTGGGAAGAGCAATTGTCATAGCATGCTGTGATGCATTCAGATAGATGCTTTCTATGGTGCATCTATAAAAATTGGTAAGAATCTTTGTGGGCATGCTCAATTTCCTTAGCCTCCTGAGGAAGTAGGAAGTTATGCTTTCTTTAGTGTTGCGTTGATGTGCGTGGACCAGGACAGATTGTTGGTTGCACAGAGATGAGCCATGCAGGCAATCAACATAGTCCATCTCACATGCAACTCTACTCTTAATCACTTATTTTCAATTTTGGGAGACAAGCAGGAGTTCTTAAAATTACCATAATATATGTGCAGAGGAAAAGGGCTTTTGGCCAAAACCAGTCCATGCCAACGTTAATACTCCATTTGCATAAATGCATAACATTGCATTAATACAAAAAAGCAAAATAAGGTGGATGTTGGAAATCAAATCAAAAAACTATTGGTAATACTTAGCAGGCCAGGTGACAGCTGTAGAGAGAGAGATATAAAGTTAACATTTCGGGTCTTTCCTTTAGGCAGGACTGCAAAATATAATGGGTTTTAAACAGGTACAGAGGCGAGAAGTAGGGAGTAGTGAAGGAATGAACCAAAGTGTTGATGATGTGGAATTTAGGGTGATTTTAAATGGCAAAAGGGATGGTGGTGAAGCCAGCAGGGAGTAGTCAAGAGGCAAGTAAAGGAACAAATTCTGGGGCAAGAGGACCTGTGAATGGCATTGAAAGAATCATTATCAACATTAGAAGCAGTTACAAAATTGTCCACAAAGCTTAATGAAGCACTCCGTACTTTATAAAATTAATTTCGATGCTTCCATTATGAATCAACCTGAAGAAGGTCTTCTGAAGTGTACATCAGTTCTAAAGCAGCAATGTACCAGCAACCTGCAAAAAGTTGCCTCCCAAAATTTCAGTGCTCCCTTTTACAATGTTTTCAGCTTGAACTTTTAGTTTGCAAATATAGCTAGTCTGTTGTACAGAGAAATGTACAGTTTAGTTTGAAGATGAAAAAGTTCTCACAAAATTTCAGATTTGCAGCAAAAAAGGGTTTGTCCCTTTTAATTAACACAAAAATGTTACTTTATATACCCGTTCTCCAGCAAGGCCTATACCTAGACTCTAAGCATACCCAGACATATGGAAATGTAATATCTAGCTTCCTTCAATGAGACCCCAGAAAAGGGGCCATTCAAACCATTGTTCTGTGCCAACCAAAACAAAAAGCTGCCCATTCAAATATTGCAAAATGTAAAAGTGATAATTTGCATGAATTTCTCACTAGATTGTGCTTTGTTTAATAGGTGCAGCGAGATCTCCATGTTGCTGTGACTGAGTTCACGGAGCTGAAACAACAGCTAGAGAAAAGTACAGCTTTACTGAGTGTGTTGACACAATTACATGAGGTAAGTGTCTGCCTTCTGTTCTAGAACAGGTTTCAATCTGTTCAGTGAGCTTCCTTGTTAATGGGTTAAGGTGGTGGACTTGAGTTCAGCAGTGAGAAAGGTCCAGGTACCTCAGTCTAGTCCTTTATCACGTAGCTTAAAAAAATTGTAGTCATGTTTTTTTATTTACTGAAAAGAAGAGGGATTGGTAGTGGGAGGAGGTACAGTATCATTGACGTTTGCTGTACATTTGAGTTTAGGGAGTGGCTGAATAGGCTGGGGCTAGTTTCCCTGGAGTGTCGAAGGCTGAGGAGTGACCTTGTAGAGGCTTATAAAATGAGCGGTATGAATCAAGTGAATAGCCAAGGTCTTTTACCCAGGCTAGGGGAGTCCAAAACTAGAGGGCATAGGTTTAAAGTGAGAGGGGAAAGATTTAAAAGGAACTCAAGGGGCAACTTTCACGCAGAGGGTGGTGCATGAATGGAACCAGCTGCCAGAGGAGGTGGTGGAGGGGGGTACAATTATGGCACTTAAGAGGCATTTGGATGGGTACGTGAACAGGAAGGATTTAGAGGGATATGGGCCAAATCCTGGCAAATGGGGCTAAATTAATTTAGGATATCTAGTCGGCATGGATGAGTTGGATCGAAGAGTCTGTTTCATGCTGTATAACTCTTATGACATCTATGAAGAGGATGACAGTAACATTGTGGATTAATCATACAGGCCATAGAATTATTGATCAGTGGCACTTGTGCATGTATAAGGCTGTCAGCAACCTCACTGATCAAATGTGAATGTCTGCAAAATGAAATAACAAAACGATCTTCTTACCGTGGTTCCACGTATATGGGCAGATTTTTCATTCAGACTCAATTAGCAACTTTGTCATTTGTTTCTGCATTGTGCTGTTAATGTACATATATTGGTAATAGTCAATGTTCAACTTTGATGCAAATATTTTCTCCAATTTAGTTGTTTACTCTGCCTTTTCTTGTATGAGAGTGGATAATGCTATAAAAGTAATGCAGATCAGGCAATATTTCTGAATTTTGTTTTAAAAAATTCAATTGTGGGGGCATGTATCTCATCAAAGTTTGAAAAATAAGTGAACGTTTAATTGAATCAAAAGGAATAAAAAGAGTCTTTGAGTCAAATGCATAGACAGAAATGGAAATTGGAGACCAATTGCAGGACATATCTCCATGACGGTGAAAATAACTGGAATAAATCAAAATCGAAAGAACTGCGGATGCTATAAATCAGGAGTAAAAACAGAAGTTGCTGGAAAAGCTGGGCAGGTCTGGCACCATCTGTGAGGAAAAAGTCAGAGTTAATGTTTCGGGTCTGGTGACGCTTCCTCAGAACTCAAATAAATCAAAATACCACTGATGTATCTATATCTGAAAAGTAAAACAGCAAATCTTCAAAAAGCTCCTCCACCCCTCACAACCCTTTCACCCCATCGAGGACTTACATGTGGCACTAGCTGTGAAGTCTTACTTTTTTTGACTTATAAACGTCAAGGAATGTTCATAGAACTATTTTACTTTTGCTTGTTATCTTTTCCAGTTTGACACTGCTCTTGGAACACATCACCAAGCTTTGTTGGAAAAAAACTACATCAAATCAGCTACTCATCTCAATAAAGTAAGTCTGTCCATCCTCACAATTGCTTTTGGAACATAAATCCCAGTTAGCAGTGTTAACAGGATTATACAAACTTCTAAGTAAAATGATCATTGAAACTGCGTATAAAAGTAAATTGCTGCAACTACAGCACTGCCATGGTCTAGTGGAGTTGATTTTGATTTAGATTCTTTGAATCTTCCTATCAATCCAAGTCTGAATTTTGTTGTAATTTCATCATGTAAGTTGATTTTTCATTATTTCTCACTGGTGTCTCTGACATTTAATTGTAAACTCTGGTTCTCTTAGCATTAACGTGTTGCTGTCATTATTTTTGTGTAGTTTTAAACTTCTTAATGAAATCTGGCAAATCTGTTTTACCAACAGCAATTGACAGAAACGTGGCATCTATATACATGTGGTGCTATCAAGTTTCTCAAACACATCAAGATGCATTACCAATGCTGGATTAGTTTGTGCCAGTGAACTATGTGTAGGCAAATATGGGAATGGTTATGCACAGGCAAAATTTCATAAATGACAATTGGATTAAACTAATAATTTAGCGAGGAAGGGATGTGTTGTTTGAAAGACAGGATACCAGGAAATTTTTTTGCTCCCTCAATAGAATGTGTTAATTTTAAGATCTGTCTGATCCGTCAAAGAGCCAAGCAGCTCTCAGTTTAACATTCTTGATTGTCTAAAGAACAGATGTTTTAGCTTATTCTGAAAATGCAGTATATATTTCTGGCCAGGCTAAAACATATGCTTGGTTTTGATTTTTTTTCTGAAGTGACTCAGCTAAGTTATAACTGCAAATGAGTCTAGCTTTCCCTTATTTGTGTTTGTGATTGTAAGGCACAGTCCAACCTGACATTACTAAAATCAAAGAAAGGCATTGAATTGAAAATGTTGCAAGTGCTTAGCACGGAACTCATCGTTCAGAAGGAAAAATTGCTGTACCATCTTGGTGAGGAGTGGAAGCAGCTGGCTGTTTGGAACCTTCCCCCTTCACCAGCTCCTACAAAAGGTGAATCAATTGATTCTTTTATTTTGGAAAAGTAAATATCAAATCCAAGGTGTGAGCTGTGAATGCCAAGCTATGTTGGAAGAAATCTGGTTACAAGAATCCTTTCTAAAAACAAAACTCTTGGGTTAAAATGTCCATGTATTTCCCGTTGATGTATATCATTGATAATTCCTTATTTATAATTAAAACTGTCTACGGAATTACAGTGTCTCACCAGTGAAATTGCTGCAGCAGCACCAATCGTGATGGGATGTAATTAAAAGCGATCCCTGATTTATGGATGTCTGACTTACAAGTATTTGCATTTGTGAGCGAGATCCCACATGGGCATGTTCATGTTAAAAGTCCGACACGTGAATTTGTACTTACAGGTATTTTATGTTGTGTTCATTGTGTTCCGACTTGCATATAAATTGACTTATGTACATGCTCAAGAATGGAACCCATTCATAACCCAGGGACTGGCTGTGGTGTGATTCTTTGTTGGATTCCTGGATGGGTTCATAACGGGAAGCTCCTGTCCAGGAATTTCCAGTGCAGACATCATCTAAATGTAAGTTAGTAGTTTTAAATCTGATCAGAGTTGAAAGCAGGATTTCTGACCCTGATCAGAACATTTAGGCCAATCTGTTTTAGTTAGAGATGTATTGGAAATTTTATCTTTAATTTTAATCTAACCTTCCCAAAAAAAACCTGTCTGTCCTGTCTTTATTAGGCCATGTGTTCTGTTTTCACAAAACTTGAGTAACTTTATTTTTAAAGTTGTCCCTTTATTTTCTTTCCTTGACTATAAGTGTTTCTTGGCCAATGCATGTTCAACTTCTGCATCACGATAGCTTGCCTGTAAGTTCTGACTTGAATTTTCGTCATATATTTCAGGGAGAACTTCTGCACCATTACCTAAGATCTTTCTGCTTTACTCTGTAGAAGTATTTATTTTTGATGTGAAGTAATATTGAAACTGTTGACATATGATGGAAACTGATCACTTATTGCTGTTTTCTTCCAGCTGAGGATTTGTTTGGGTGGACTTTGAAGACTGAGCTGCGCTTGTGCAACATGACATCGAAGAAGAAGAGTGATCTTGAGCCGCTGCTTGTGTCAATACTTCAAGGCTTTGCTATTCTTGGTGAATTGACCAGGAAACTGAAATTCTTCAGTAAGCAATTTAATCAATAAAATAGTTAATTTTTAGTTTTACCTCTGAGCAGGATGTGATGAATATTGTGAACTCCAAATGTAGTTGTTCGATCATTACCTTATGAGTTTGGTGTAGTTCTTGGAGGCAGAAGACAGGACTGATATAATGACGTAAAGTCGCATGGATTGGTAGGAGGCAGGTTTTGCCTTCTGACTGTTGGGGATAAAAAGATATTATAATCTGTTGACTTAATTTTTAGAAGTAAAATTCATCTAATCACATGATGAACCACGTGACATTTCCATCTGTGCAGAATGAAAGTCTGGGAGCTAGTCTTCCAACAGTATCGACAAGAACAATGAAACATGCCTTGGAAATTAGCTTGTTCAATCATATGTTTCTTAGATTTAAAGGTCTGACCTGAGAATTACAGAAGTAATGAGATAACATTCAAAAGCTTCAGTCAAAGTTAAAAAGCTTCACTCTTTTGCAATGCAGTACATTCAGTACACTGTTAGTCATGCACTAGAACACACATGTAGAGTTGCAAGGAGCTTGTATCTACAAATAATCCCTCTCCTCCCCCTCTTTTGAAATTCAGAAGTTACTGCCTTTTGTCTATTCAAGTTCCATCTGTATGTACCAGTCGGGAAGAGATAAGTTTCTTCAGCTGAGCTCAATTTCAGTCAACTAAGTGGGCAGCGTTCCAGATATGAAGCCTGAATGCTTTGCCCTCTCCTCAGAAGTGTGGGCCCCATGTAAGAAATGACTTAAACAGACATCCCATGGCCCAACAAGCCAGAGGAAAATGAGCTGTTTGCAACTATTTAGATATTATACACGTTTACGTGTAGATTTGTGTAAGGGATGGTGGTGGCCTCTAGTCTATCGTTAGACTTTTAATCCAGAGGCTCTGGTAATATTCCAGGGACCTGGGTTCGAATCTTGCCATTGCAGCTGGTGGAATTTGAATTCAATACATAGCTGCAATTAAAATTCTAATAATGATTGTGAAACCATGGTCGATTGTCAGGAAAATTCAGTCTGGTTCACTGATATCCTTAAGGGAAGGAAACTGCTGTCCTTGCCTGGTCTGGCCCACATGTGACTCCAGACCCACAGCAATCTGGTTGACACTTAATGGAATTAGTAATGGGTACTAAATGCTGGCCGAGCTAGTGACACCCACATCCAAAAAACACATGGAAGTTATGATCTGATTTTCATCCTCTTCCGCCTGCAAAACCCCCTCTTTATATTAACATCATAAAACAGCAATTTCAGGTTAACTTACTTTACATGCTGCCTGTTTGGCTGTAGAGCAGCTGGAGAGTAATTTGCCAGGTTACTTCCAGTTGGTTTTGAACTTAAAAGTTTCAGTTTGTATCATGGCTTCATATTAAAATGGTTAAGTTTTAAAATGTTTAGAAAACATTATATGACATTATCTGTCTGGCAGTTCTAAATACCTGCAGTGGAGAGAGGAGAAGAACTGTTGCTCTGAATAATATTGAATTTATTGCAATTTTCATATATACATGTCTACCTTTGCATGCAAGCTTGGCAAAATGACCATACAGTTTACAGGATGAAATCTGCAAGTCATGTCCATTTTTTTTATACCGAGCAAGCCAAAAATCTGTGTGAAACGTAACATTCAGAGCACATTCTGTTCCAGAATTGCGAGGTGGTAACATTAATTTCTGCCCTATTTAAGGGTAGGGTTTATTGAAATGTCTTTATTCGTTCACTCAGGACAGTTTGGGGATGACAGAAGACCAGTTCAATAGATTACAGACAGGGACTGAATGGCAGCAAGCTGTGAGGCAGAGACATGTACCTTCCATGCTAGAAGTAACTGCTTTTTAGCTATACTGAACTATACTGAGTCTGTGTGGTTGGCGACTCCGTGAGAAGTCATGAATGGTTGATTAACTTTTAGTACATTTCTGAGCCGCAGTTTCTCAAAGAGAGTTCTATATTCAGAAATGAGTGTTGAGCTGTATTGCTTTAAAGGCAAGTGAACTACACAGATCCAGAGTAGGAAACCCTGTGAGATAGCTTTTGGGAAAAGCTGAAGTTGCACGGGTGAATAAATACTGGAGGGGCAGGTTTTGGAATTGAGGGAAGCTGGACCCCAGGAAAGGAGGGAAGTGCTCTGGTACAGGAGCGATCGTTGAGGCAGTCCAAGGTGGGATAGCTACTGTAGAGGAAGTTTCAAGGCCCGATTAGCAAAAATGAAGAATTATTCCTTGTGAAGTTTAAAGTGATTTGATGACAGCCCCATACCATCACCACCACTATGTCATTAACATCTTTGAGGAGTTGCTCAGAAATTCATGGAATCTGTCTTGATCGCATTTGATATTTTTATGTGAACTGTGGAGTGTTAGATCACTTTCTATAACGTATACTTATCACTTTAGAAATAAGTTGTACATTTATTGTACATTGTATTTCTGTTCTAACATGTAAAGTCTTGCTGTTTTATGAAGACCTTGGAATCTTATGGCTTGATTCTCTTCTTAAGTTCTCTGGATCTCACCTTTTGTATATTTTAAAGATAAAGATTACAGGTCCCTTACGAGATTGTAGCATTAATGGATGATTTCATCCAAAGTTGGTGGTCTGGTCTGGAGTAATGGCAACTCGTAATTGTAGAATTTCATTCATGTTTTTCCTGTGGACACCTTTCTTGGTTTAATGTGAATACCTGTCTCTGAATTGCGCAGGTCAGATCCTGATGAAATATGTATTGAAGCCATTGGTTCTTGATCCTTCCCTTGATGTTGAGATTGAACTTCAGACAGGGGATGCAGTATTAAGGTTGATTGCAGTTGAAAAGCAGTCTGATCATGCCTCACCAACAGAAGTTTACCGGAAGGTGATCAATGTTTTGGAGTTCCTGCACCAACATCTTCTTTGTACGTACACTTCCTTTCCGTTGCTTTGTCTACTTTATGAATATTCAATAGGAATTTTACTTGTTGCTTTATTAAGGATGAATATTTCTGTGAAATTAGTCCAACAGTATAATTCAGATAAAACATTTACAGTTAGTTGTGTAGAGTATCGACTGTGTCTATTTTTGGATATTTTTCTTAGATGTGTCTCATTGGGATTCTGTGGTTTGTGACGTGAAGCAGGATGCAATCCTGACAGAGTTGCTGGGAGATATGATCTGGGAGGATTTATCAGAAATTATTATCAAGAACTGTTTAGTATATTCCATACCAGCAAACAGCAGCCAATTGGATCAGTATGAAGAGGTAAAGAGACACGCGAAGCAAGGCTGGGGCAATATCGATCAACAGCCATTTTTGGGACTGCTTTGTGAATTTTTTTGTACAGCGATTCTGAAAACTCTGGCATTACAAGAATTACTTTTCTATAATTTAATGGATTTTCCCAAAGCTAATGTGTTCTGAGTGCAGTTATTTTATATGTATACTTGTTTCCTACGATATCCACTTCCTATCTATACATCTGGCTTCCAGATTTCTCAAGTTTTGACCACACATTTCACAAATGTATCATTTGCAATTCTTGTTTCAACATCACTCAGATCGATAACACTGTGTCACTCTCACATCATAATTGGAGACTTTGGCCTCTAAGTAGATTACAGAGCAGATTCCTGTGACCTCTTTGCCACCATCTTGTATTTTTGCAAGAAAGTTTCTTTATGAACTGACAGTTGGAAATTTACTAAAAATTATAATAAAGTGCATCTTTCTGGATTGATTGTTAACTGTAAAAATCATTAATGGTGCTAATGATCATCCAATATGTAGACACCGATACTACAAACAAGTGCCAACCATACAAATATTTCTTACAATTCTTGCTGTATCAAGCCAGTGATTGATAAGATGCTTTACTGTTTCTAGGTGGAATCAGTACCTCTCTTACAATTATGCAGATGAAAAGTGCAAACTATAATTTGGTTTGAATGGGGGCAGTGATGGGGGTGCTTTTTCACATTTCCTATATCTTTTAAAGGAAGGACTTCCATCTCTGAGCTGGACTGTCGAGCATTTGCTGATTTTTTTTTTCTCAAATTAAATAAATTGTTTCCTAATGATTAGGAGTCCCTGTTGCTGTGACTGCAAATACTACTAAAGCAAGCTCAGACTGGCTTTAGGGAGAGCAGAATCTAGTTGAGCAAAATTGAGTTGGAATTTCGGAGTTTCAATGCTCAAGACAGCAATGGCCACTATAGTACTCTGACTGAGTTGTAACAACTGCATCCTACACTAACAGGCTACCACTTAGTTAGGACCCATCTGTTCCAGTATGTCTACCTCCACCAACAACACACACAGTCATTCACTCACACTCTCTCTCTCTCTCTCTCTCTCACACACACACACACACACACACACACACACACACACACACACTCACTCACTCTCTCGCTTACGATTTCTCTCCCCCACCTCGCTGTCTTCCTCGCCCTCTCTCTCTCTCTGTCTCTCTTTTTCTCTCTCTCTGTCTCTCCCTCTGTCACTCTGTCCTTCTCATTCTCTCTCTTCAGCATCACAACCATTTGCAAGCCACAAACTAGGTCACCATGAGAACGTTCGTGAAGCGCTAATCTAGTGCTTCCAGTGCCAGATGAATTTAACTGTGGAACCAACCAGGCTGATAGATGAAAAAGAAACAAAACAAAAACAGAACTGCAGAAGCTGGAAATCTAAACCAAAAACAAAAATTTCTGGAGAACCTTAGCAGGTCTAGCAACATTTGCGTAGAGAAAGCAGAGTTAATGTTTCAGGTTCAGTGATCCTTCATCAGAGCCTGTTTTTCAGTTCTGAAGAAGGGCAGTGGACCCAAAACATTGCCTCTGCTTTCTCCACAGATGTTGCCAGACCTGCTGAGCTTCAGCAATTTCTCTGACACATGGAGAATTTCTTCAGCAAATGTCCCAACTATGAATTGTACTGTATATTGCCATTATTGTCTCTTCATATGAACATGCTGCAGCTTGAGTAGTTAAAAGTGCCTGAGGCACCACTAATTGCTTCTTCTGCAATTAATTTGTATGTCTGTGTTTTTCGTCTTCCCACAACCATACCACCCCACCTTTTCAACTCTAGGTGATAAAAGAAACAGATAAGTTTGAGAAGAAACTTAAAGACATGCAGTTTTTGCGAGAGCATTCCACAGACCTGTTAAAATATGCAAGGAACGTGAATGTTCACTTTGCCAGTAAGAAGTGTCAAGACGTGATAGTCACTGCCAGAAACCTGATGACATCAGAAATTCACAACACTGTGAAGGTGAATTAATTATTATGTATAGCCCGAAGCTGACACATTATACTGACCTGGAGCGTGGTTGAATTGGGAAAAAGCTGGCTGCCCCTTGGTTCCTCAGCAGTTTTGTTTTTCAACGTAATCTTGAATATTTGTATTGTGCTGGAAAATGCTGTATGAAATGTGGCTAATTTCCTAAATTGTAATACCTGGCTTATATTGTTTGAACTCTTCAGTGAGTGCACTTTCATGTGTATGATTAAATTTATTTAGTATTGCTAACATATGGCACTAGAGGGAAA
>NC_063363.1:7399938-7407862 GCF_021869965.1 Rhincodon typus
ATCAGACTTTTGAATGGTCTCTCAAATATTAATGCTGATCTCTCTCTGCAGCTGTAACCACTGTATTGTACACCCTGTTCTGCTATCCTGATGCACCTTTGTATAGTACAATCTGCATGTATAGCACGCAAAGCAACACTTTCCACTGTACCTCGGTACATGTGACAACAATAATTCAAGTCCCACATTGTAAACTCATTCTGAATAAAGAAATTTCTCTTGAGTTTTTAGCTGAAGTAATTGATGACTATCATATTCTACCTAGCTTTGGACTTCCCTAAATTGTGGAGAAAAAAAAACTCTCTACAGCTATTCCATTGAATGGCTTTGCCATTTTAAAGACCATTATTAGATTATCACTCTGGCTCCTCTCTTCTCAACAATGTGTTGCACTAAGTGGAGACAACTTTACTGTGAAACAACCCTTTGTTAGCTACTAGTGTCCTGAAGAAGGGTCACTGGACTCAAAAAGTTAACTCTGCTTTATCTCCACAGATGTTCCCAGACAGGCTGAGTTTTCCCAGTAATTTCTCTTTCTGTTTCGGATTTCTACCACTCGCAGTTCTTTGGTTATATTGGAATTTTATACAAGCCCACTTTGGATAAGGAATGATTGATGCTGAAACTGGAAGCTCAAAGTAGCATTTTGTTTTTCACCTAGATGGTTACGAATTTAAACAATAGTCAAGACATGCAGTGAAAAATCTAAAATGTTTATTTTCTATGTAGTGGAGACCAGGCTCTGCATTGATTCTGGCAAAATATCTCTCAGTCAATGCAGTGAGGAGGATTTGGGAAGGTTGCCTTAAGGCTGACACAGTTACTGCTATGTGTTTTTTTTTAAAATGGTGGCACACTAAAGACAATCTTCTGTGGTCAGCTTGCAGCATCAACTTTATGGCATACACTCACAATAAAAGATCTGCACAGTGTCTCAAGGAAGCTGGTAATGCAAGGCTGGGTTTGCATTTGCAATCCTTTGCAAGATCATGATAGGCGCTCTCCTAAAAGCATCTCATTCTTTACAGCTTTTCTATACACTGAATTACACAGCCATTTTTATTTGACGCATATGGAAAACCATCTTCATCATCAAGACTAAATATTCTGTGTAAAAAGAACTTCAAACTCATGTTTCTCAACACGAAAGGCAGTTCAGAGAAGGTTCACTGGGACGATTCCTAGTATGGAGAGATTGCCTGATGAGCAAAGGTTAAGCAGGTTTACTCACTGGAGTTCAGAAGAAAGAGAGGTGATCTCATTGAAACATAGAATTCTTAAGGAGCTGACAGGATAATGGCGCAGATGATATTTCCCTTATGGGAGAGTCTAGGACCAGTGGTTATAGCTTCAGAATAAAGGGGTGCCAATTCAAGATTGAGGTGAGGAGGAATTTCTTCTTTCAAAGGGTTGAGTCTCTCTGGAACTCAACAGAGACTTATGAGAGTTCCAATTCAGAGAGCTGTGGGGGCAGAGTTCTTGCGTATATTTAAGGCTGAGAAAAGTAGATTCTTAATCAGTCGGGGAAAGGGCAGGAAAATGGACGTAAGCATTGTCAGATCAGCCATGATCCTATTGAATGGAGGAGTAGACTCGAGGAGCCAAACAGCCTATTCCGTGTTCCAATTTCTTATGGTCTTATGGAGTCCTTGTGGCAGAGCTACATCACAAACACTTCATGCTACCTCAGTTAAGACCTAACTGATAAACTAATGGTTGTCCATCATCATTAACACCTTTATTCAATTCATTGATCCTGCATAATTCCAATTCCACTCTCCCTAAGCTTTACTGCAATGCTCAATATACATGAGCCGATTACCTCAATTAAAGTTTTATCTGCAACAAGGTTACTATAGATCATTTCCAGCATCTGCAAGGGAAGTGTCTGCATGTCATTAACCAGCAATGACACAAATAGCTTTCATTGGTTGTAATTCTCACACAGAACTCAAAAAAAACAGCTTGTCACAAAAGCACTTACAAGCTTAGCAGTAGCAGCACCTTCATTTCCTCAGTTCCAACCACATGCAACAACAAAATTAAATCAGGTTAACAAAATAAAATTTGCTGGCTAACTTCCATTCAATCATTCTGTTTTGCTGTTGTTTGAGAGAAGCACAGAATTGAAAATAGAAATATGCAACCAAGGATCTGTCCTACTTTAGAAGTTTGTGGGGGCTGCAAAGTGAACTCCCCCATTTTTAATCCCCTTGGCTGGCTGCAACAAAGATTTTAAATGTTTTGAGCGCACAGTGAAACCATGGTTCAATTAAAACACAGACACTAGATCTGAATTAAAGAACTAATTACAAGGCTTTCGAATGAAAGAAAGGTTTTTATTTCTTACAAACCCCAAGAAAAATAAGAAAACACAGCATCTGACATGAACACAAAGCACAAGATTAAAAGTTAAAAAGGGGAGTGCCTTATCTCAGACTCCAGCATCGGTAGTTCTTACCATCTCTGATGCAGTTTAAAAAGTTCTTTAGAGATTTTGTGATAGTAAGAACTGCTGATGCTGGAGTCTGAGATAACACAGCGTGGAGCTGGAGGAACACAGCAGGCCAGGCAGCATCAGAGGAGCAGGAAAGCTGACGTTTCAGGTCAGGACCCTTCTTCAGAAATGGGGAAGGGGGCTCTGAAATAACTGGAGAGAGGAGGGGTGGGGCTGGGGAAGGTAGGTGGGATGGCGAAAGATGAGTGCAGGTATGCAGTGGTGGGGATTGGTCAGTGAGTGGGAGGAGCAGATAGGTGGGAGAGAAGACAGATAGGGCAAGGAGGCGGGGATGAGAGGGAGGGTTGGTGATGGGATGAGGCTGGGGTGGGGAGATTTTGAAACTGGTAAAGTTCACTTTGAGACCATTGGGCTGTAGGCTCCCACGGCAGAATATGAGGAGCTGCTATTCCAGTTTCTGGGTGGCGTCGTTGTGACACTGGAAGAGGCCCAAGATGGATATGTTGTCCAGGGAGTTGAGATGGGGAGTTGAAGTGGTTCGCAACTGGAAGGTGTTGTCGTTTGTTGCGAACCGAGCGCAGGTGCTCTACAAAGCGGTCTCCAAGCCTCCGCTTGGTCTCACCGACGTAGGAGGCCACATCAGGAGCAGCGGATGCAGTAGACCACATTAGCATTTGTGATTTTGTGTTGTTATAGTTAAACCGGAGAACATGACTGTTCAGGTAAAAACCAAAAGAATTGTGGATGCTGTAAATCAGGAACAAAAACAAAGTTGCTGGAAAAGCTCAGCAGGTCTGGCAGCATCTGTGAAGGAGAAAACAGAGTTAACTTTTCGGGTCCAGTGACACTTCCACAGAACTGGTGGTGGCTGGGAAAACATCAGTTTTTGAGGTCAGTATTTTCTGCATATAAACTGACGTTTTCCCAGCCACCATCAGTTCTGAGGAAGAGTCAGCGGACCCGAAACATTAACTCAGTTTTCTCCTTCACAGATGCTGCCAGACCTGATGACTGTTCAGGTGATTTCACTGTTCCTGAGGATACAAGACATGTGTCAACTTTTTAAGTTATTGATGAATGGATGTTTCTTCAACTTGTTTTAATACCTGTACTGGCTTTCAAGGTGACTAGAAGGGAACAGCAAGAGATTCTTCTGGTCCTTGCTATCATCAATCCATTTTCTTTCTTTTACTCTGCAAAACAGTGACTGAAATTTGCTTCATTTGTGTGTTCTAGAGTCGTACTACATTTTCTTTCTAAGCTTGACAGTTTCAGGCAATCCTTTCATATCCACCAGTGTAATCTATGATACAAGGAAAATCAAAACAAGAGGAGTTGCAAATTTCTTGACACCTGACTCTGGTGATTGGTAACTTCAATTCAGAAAGTTTTATCAGGTGATTACTGCAGATACGATCAGGTCCATTTTTCTTACTTTTTATAAACCATTTTAGTCCAGGAAGGTCTCAGGAATTAATATCCGATGTTGTAAAAAGATAGCCATATTTTACGACTACCATGACAACCAACACAAGAAAGGAGGCCATCACTCCTGTGTCAAATCTTTGACAGAACTGTCCAATTTGTCTGTTTCTTTTGCTATTGTACTCCTAAACCTGCAACTTCTTCTCCTTAAATCTTGTTTCTGATTTCCCTTTTTCTAAGTCTGAAAGTCTTGAGGAGAATTTTTTTCCTCTTCCATGGATAATACTTATCCCTGGCAGGCCCGTTCTCATCGATCACTTGAGGAATTGCACAGCAGAGGCTCTAAACAGGAAATGCAACAACCAATTTGCACACTGGAAGCCCATTCTAACAGTTTACGATTGTAGGCAACACATTCCTGATCATTACACAGCGAATGTTTTTCTTCACAAGCCAATGCTCCTAATTACAATTACAGGCCGAATGCCCTCCCATGAAGCCTCAAACCCTAGGCTGGTGAAGCAACCAGTGAGGTACCGTAGGTGAGGTGTTTATACCAGTAAAAATCAGTGGCAGCTCAGGCTTTAGTGGTATAGAAGTAAAATTCTTGGGTTAACATTGGTTAATATTCCGGGGATGGGTGCACAGATCCAACTGTGACAACTGGTTAAATTTAACTAAAGCCTATTTTAAAAGAAATTGTAAATTGAAAGGTAGTCTCCATGATGACCTTGAGGTGAACCATGCAACAAAACCCGAAATTGCTGGGAAAAAAAAAAAAATCAGCAAGTCTGGCAGCATTTAGGAGAGAGTCACTGGACCTGAAGTGTTAACTCTACTTTCCCTCCACGGATGCTGCCAGACCTGTTGACTTTCTCCAGCAATTTCCGTTTGTGTTTCAGATCTTCAGCACCCGTAAGTTATTTTTTAAATGAAATAAACCTTTATTTATCAATTTAAAACTGGTTCACTCATGTTCTTTAGGAAGGGAAACTGGTGCCTTTACTGTATATGCAACTCCAGACCCACTGTAATGTGGTTGACTCTTAATGGCCCTTTGAAATACCCGAGCAAACCACTCGCTCAGTTGTATTTGAGAAGGCAGCTTCCCACCACCTTCAGAGGACATTGAGGATGGGCAATAAATGCTGGCCATGCCAGTGACAACAACATCCGATGAGAAAATATGACTGCATTATGCATTGAGCCTTTACCCTTCACCCTTCACCTAGCTTGGATCAACAGGCAATATTTCGGTCAGGCGCTATTTAAAAATCCGCAGTTTGTCATCAACATAACTGAAAACAAATACAGCTGTTGAACTTCTGACATTGGTGCCAATCATGCTTCAGTAGGTAATATGACTTCCCGAGTACAAAGTCTGCAGCTTTGAGTTCCAGAAACTAAAGCACAAAAGCCAAGAACTGTTGGATTGTCAGAGGTTTCGTTGTTGAGATGTCACATCTAACAGAAGCACCACCTACCCCCATAGACGGGCACAAGAGGCGCCATGCAACAGAGCGAGTTATCCTTCATAAAAATCAAAAGAACTGCGATGCTGTAAATCAGAAACTGCTGGAAAAGCTCAGCAGGTCTGGCAGCAGCTGTGGAGAGAAATCAGAGTTAACGTTTCGGGTTGAGTGACCCTTCCTCAGAACTGATACTCTCTACAGATGCTACCAGACCTGCCGAGCTTTTCCAGCAATTTGTGTTTTTGTTTCAGGTTATCTTTCATACCCTGGTCAATATTTATTCTCCAACAACACGCAAAAGAGGATTATTTGTCCATTATTGTATTCCCCTGTTCATAGGACCTGGCTGTCCACAGATTGGTTGCCACGTTTCTTACTTTACAGCAGTGACTACATTTCATTGGCTGTAAAGAACTGTGGACATCTTGTGGTTGCAATGGATGGCAAATAAATGCGAGTCTTTCTTTATTGCATTTGATGTCTGAGCAAGTTGCTCTAACTTGATCAAATAGCAAGTGAACTTGCATAAATAACTCTTGGACTAAGTAGACACTGGGATTTTACTACAACCTGGCAAAAATCCACAGAGATCTTATTGGTAAAAAATCCCTTGAGTTCATAAACACATTTCTAGCCTCATCATAGAAATATGGGATAAATCATACAGAATAGCAATACTTCCGTATTGCAAAAGGCTTCATATATTTAATTAATTTTGGACGAGTAGGCGGTTGCCAGAGAACCACACTCAACAGCCATTTTGTGTTCCATCCAGACCAATGGAGAGGTTCGGTCGCATTGCAAATGAGAGAAGCCAAATTGTTTGAAAAGGGGAACTCCTGGAGTGTACCAGTCCAGATAATGCTGTGGATAATGAAATTCAAAGTTAAAGAAGCATCCATTGATGATCCTTATAATTGTCTACATTAGGGATGATGAGAAGAAAAATCTCTCTTAGGGGGCCACTACTCATGGAATGCCCTTGTCCTGATCACAGATTTATTCAAGGCAGAATTAGATCTGTTTTTGATAGACAAGGGAATCAAGGGTCATAAAGCAGCAGATAGGAAAGTGGTGCTGAGACCACAACCAGATCAGCCATGATTTTATTGAATGGGGCAGCAGATATGAAGGGCTGAATGGCTTACTCCTGCGTCTATGTCCTGCATTCCAATGTCTTATGTTCCTATAATCAGAATTATTTGTGGAGAAATCTTTGTGGTAGTGTTCCTACCTATGAGTCAGGAGACCTACATTCTAAGACCCCCTGCGCCAGAGGTGAAATAGCATCTCTTAAACAGGCTAATTAGAAAAATATCTTTGAGGAGTGTGTCTCTTTTCAGTTTGACTATAAAATCATGTGGGCATCAACAGTGGTCAAGAGAAACCTACACTTCCTTCTCACACATTTTACTCATAATTGTTAATTCCCAAAGGGATTAAGTAAAACAGAATGAATTTATCAAAGTAGAAACTGTACATGATTCTCTGGCAAGGGCAGCTGCAATCCTTTGTCTGAAGCATTTATATGGAGTGTTTTGCTTGGATTCATGACCACACTATTCAATGCTAAAGTTACTAGAGGGGGTTAATTGGTGACACAGCTCTCCCATCACGCTCCTGCTTCCTTCATCTACAGCGAAAAGCAGGTCAAAATTTCAACCTGGAACCCAAACATAAAGCTTTATTTCCCACTTCACAATGCAAAGTGATCAGATTTCACAAGTGATCATTAAAATCTATACCACTTTTGGGTAGAATGCATATTAAAAAACAACTTTGAAAACTGACTAAGGTATGCAAATCATTTTTGGGCTGCATCCAATCAAATTTAACACTAGGCCACAAATATAATTTGAAAAAAAAACAAAATACTTTACAGGCTCATTTCCAGAACTCTTGCCTTTTCATCTGTTTATGGTTTCAATTCACTTTCTTCTAAGTGCTCACACCCACAATCTTAATCTGCTTCTTGTCACACCTGCTAATTCACACGCACAGCAACAACTCGTCTAGATATTATTTTCACCAGGGCTCACATGAATGTAAGAAGCAAGTCATTTGTTTATTGGCAAAGCCCTCTGAGGTCCTAGGGCCCAATCTCAGCCAATCCTATTGAGGTGATGCTGTGGACCAAGGGGCTAGTGATAGCGAAGCTGACATCAAGCCATTCCCACCAGTGAGCTCTGTTGGGATAGGTCTCCACACACCCAGCAGCAGATGCTGTGGCCTGACCTACAACGTGCAAAAGTGAGAGAGTGACCTCCCTGGACACAGAGGCCAGATTTGACTGAGTGTAGCATCAAGAAGTCCTAGCAACAGCAGCAGTCAATGGGGAATCGCGGGGCTGGGAGTTGGTGTGAAATCTTCACTGATTGGGACCACACCTAGTACAAAAGGAAGATTCAATGATAGTAGGAACTGCCGATGTTGGAGAATCTGAGATAACGCAGTGTGGAGCTGGATGGACACAGCAGGCCAGGCAGCATCAGAGGAGCAGGAAAGCTGACGTTTCGGGTCTGGACCCTTCTCCAGAAAAGAAGGTTCCAGACCAGAAACGTCAGCCTTC
>NC_063363.1:7408262-7424938 GCF_021869965.1 Rhincodon typus
TGTTGTTGGTGGTGGTGATGAGTCATCTCAGCTCCAGGACATCTTTGCACAATTTCTGTAGTGTCCTAGGCCCAATCATCTTTAGCTGCTTTATCAATGCCTTTCCTCTCTAATATTATGCCAGAGTGAGAGTGTTTTCCAAAGACTGCACATTGTTCAGCACCACTCGTGACTCCTCAGATACTAAAGCAGTCCATTTACATATGCAGCAAGACTTGGGCAGTATCCTAGGTTTCGGCTAATAAGTGGAAGTAACATTCATGCCACTTACTTGTCAGAAAATGATCATCTCCAGAAAGGGTGAATCTAACCATCATCCCTTAACATTCAATGGCATTACCAACATTGGATCCCCCCTCTATCAACTTCTGGGAGATTGACAAGGAACTGAAATAAACCAGCCACACAAATGTCGTGGCAACGAGAGGTCAGAGTTTGGGAATTCTGCAGCGAATACTCCATTACCTGATTTCTCTGAGCCCGTCTACCAACTACGAGGCACAAGTCAGGAAAGCAAGACCTTATTCTGGATTAGTACAGCTCCACCAACATTCAAGAAGCTAGCCATCATTCAGTACAAAGCAGCCCATCTGATTAGCACCTTCAAAAAAGTTCTCTTCCTCCAACACTGATACACAGTGGCTATAGTGTGTACCATCTACAAGATGTGCTACAGCTAAGGGTCTACTGATAGCACCTTCCAAAATCACTTCCTGTACCAGCCAGAAATGCAAAAACAGCAGGTTCATGGGAACTTTTAAGTACCCTTTCAAGCCACACACCTTCCTGAGTTGAATATGTCACCAGTTCCTAAGAATTAAGGAAAGACGGAGACTGTGAAGGCGAGAGCAAAGAATAAGTTATTGTGCAAAGGAGGGAGCTGATGCATTTAAGTGTAAGTGGCTGTGGCATCAGCACATACGATAAAGCGAATTTACCCTAATCAGCACAGTGCTTGTGAACTCCAGAGGAATGAAGAAACCATAATGTGGGAACTGTGACAATGTCTGTATGTTGACTCACTGAAAATACAGTTCACTGTTGGCTCCCTAATTCCTATGACCAGTTTTCAAATGTAAGCGAGTCCAGAAGGAATTCCTGATTCTGAACGCACAGTGAGAATTGAAATGTTAATTTTTATATTCTCTCCAAAGTTCCTTTGCAAGGTTCTCCTTCTGAATGTGCCGGTTCATGTTGTATAACAGCTCCTTGGTTGCTGGCTGCCTTACTGAGTATCCTTTAGACAAAGAGCATCAGTTGGCTATTTGGCTACAGAGTGCTTCATAGCCAAGTCAAATCCTGCCCCATGGATGTTTATGGATGTGGTGCCAATAAAGTGGGGTGCTTTGTCCTGGATGGCGTCAAGCATTGGAGCTGCATTCATCCAGGCAAGTGGGACGAATTTCATCACACTGTTGACCAGTGTCTTGTAGATGCTGGGCAGGTTTTGGTGAGCGAGTTACTCACTCTAGAATTCTTAGCCTTGCACCTGCGGCTGTACCCACAGTATTTATGCGTCCGGTCCAGTTCAGTTTCTGATCAATAGGAACCCTCAGGATGTTGACAATGGGTGCATTCAATAATGGCGATGTCATTGTCAAGGAAGGATAGTTAGATTCTCTCCCATTGGAGGTGGTCATTTTCTGGCACTTGGCTGACAGGAATGTCACTTGTCAGTTGTCAGCCCAAACATGGATATTGTCCAGGCCTTGCTGCATTTGGATATGGACTGCTTGTATATATACAGAAGACCATAAGGCACAGGAGCAGAAGTAGGCTCTTTGGCCTGTCAAGTCCACTCCACCTTCAACGAGATCATGGCTGATCTGATAATCCTCAATTCCACCTTCCTGCCTTTCCCTATGATCCTTGATTCCCTTACTGATTAAAAATCTGTCTATCTCAGCCTTGGACATAATTAATGATCCAGCCTCCAGAGTCCTCTACGGTAAAGAATTCCACAGAATCATCACCCTCTAGAGTGAAAAAAAAATCATCCGCCTTAAATAGCTGATATTCTACTTTCAGATTATAACATCTGGTTATTGACTCTCCTACAAGGGAAACCACCTTTCTGCATTGACCCCACCAAGCCCCCTAAGAATCTAACACATTTCAAAAAGGTCTCCTTTCATTCTAAGCTCCAAAAGAGTAAAAAAGCTTGACCTGCTCAACCTCTCCTCATAAGACAGTCCCCCTGCTACACCCGAGATCAACCTAGTGAACCTTTTCTAGACTGCCTCCAATGCCACTATATACTTTGTTAGGTAAGAGAACCAAAACTGTGCACAGCATTCAAGGTGTGAACTGACTAGTGCGTTACTTAATTTTAGCAAGGCTCCCAACTGTTATACCGCATTACTTTTTAAATAAAAGGCCAACATTCCATTTGCGTTCATGTTACCCAGTGAATCTGGATGCTACAGCTTTCTGGGAGTCTGTCTCCATTTAAATAATATTTAGCTTTTCTTAATATTCCTGGTGAAGAGCATAACCTCACACTGTTCCACATTATGTTCCATCTGCCAGGGGCTTTTTTGCCCATTCACTAAACCCATCTATATCCCACTGTAGATTCCATGTGTCACCTTCACTACTTGCTTTCCCACCTATGTTTGTGTTATAGGCTTAGAGATACACAGCACGGAAACCGACCATTCAGGCCAACTCGTCCATGCCAACCAGATATCCTAAATTAATCTAGTCCCATTTGCCAGCATTGGGCCCAAATATCTCCAAACCCATTCTCTTCATATACCCATCCAGGTGCCTTTTAAATGTTGTAATTGTACCAGCCTCCACCACCTCCTCTGGCAGCGCATTCCACACACACACCACTCTGTGTGAAAAAGTTGCCCCTTAGATCCCTTTTAAATCTTTCCCCTCGCACCTTAAACCTATGCCCTCTAGTTGTGGGACTCCCCTACCCTGGGGAAAAAGACCTTGGCTATTCACCCTATCCATGCCTCTCATGATTTTATAAACTTCCATAAGGTCACCCCTCAGCCTCCGACATGGAAAATAGGGAAAATAGCCCCAGCCTATTCAGCCTCTCCCTGTAGCTCAAACCCTCCAACCCTGGCAACATCCATGTTAATCCACATGGATTTAAGAACAAACCTGGCTATAGTACATTCACTTCCCTCATTCAAGTCAATAATATATATTGTAAATAATGTGCCCCCAGCATTGATCCCTGCAGTATACCAGTTCTTAGAGAGCTTGCCATCCTGAAAATGCTTCCTTTAATCCAGCTCTCTGTTCCAACTTGGAATAAAAACTGTTCTGTTTGCAAATAGGTCTGAAGGACACACATCATACCTCTATCACCACTTGCTATTTTAGCATCAACTGAAGCCTTCTTAGTCTAGATGACTCTGTTTTGTACAAGGAACAGCATTTAGTATCTGACCTCTCACCAATGGACTCATTTCTATACCTATATTCATTATTGAAGACTGAAGCTTGTGTTTTTAAATGGATTGGCATGCATCGATAGAATGATGTCAGCAGAGCACATTAATGCTCCTATATTATCTTTGGGTGCGTGTACTGCTGCAAATCAAGAGTAGGGTCAAAGTAAATTTGACCAGACATCATGGCAACACTGTGATAACTGATTTAAAACTCAAACAGACAGCTCCAAATCAATCCACAGAAAAAGCCATACTCAATGACAGTCAGAGGACAAGGCTCTCTCAGCAGAGACCTGCTTCAGGTTTTCATCCAGCAGACAAACAGAGTTCAGTGAGCAAGTTGTGAATTAATGACATAGATTAATGCTTTTAAAAGGATGGAAAATAAATGCTAGCCAAACCAGTGACATGCACATCCTGAGCAAAATTAAATACAATAAAAATGACTATCACTGAAAAATAGGGACAGCGTGCTGAGCACAAGTGACTGGACAAGGTCTGATCATCTTGTATATTTCCCAGCGACTGGTAATAGAGAGAGAGAGGGAGAGAGAGGGAGATGAGGGAGGGGCAGACAGAAAGAAACAGAACAAAACAGATTTGTAGTTATATAATGCTTCATCATGTCTCAGGATTATCTTGCAACTCTTCATTTATATTGAATTACTTAAACGCAGTGACTACTGTTACAAACAAATCACAGCAGCCAATGAAAACAGCAAAGATCCTATTAAAGAACAATGGGTTGAATAGTAATTTGGACTGCTTCGAGCACTGCCCACTGAGGAAACAGCATTTCCCACAATATTGGGAGAATCTTGAGTTCTTTTCAGATATAGTGCCCCTGGAGTCAAGAGAACAGGTGAATGGGGTTTGGTTGAACCTGCCACCTGAAGGATAGCCCTTCTGAGAGAGTGCAGCACTGCCTCAGTAACTCACTGGGGATAACGAACTGATACTCCTGGCTTCGGTAGGGTTTTTGGGGTGGAGGGGAAAGAGTGTTACCAACAGCAGCATGAGCAAACACTTGTGCTTAATTTAGGAGGTTATCAAGCTCAAAATGAAATCAAGGCACTTGGAATAAGAAACCATTTGTATATTTATGAAAGTGCTTTAAATGTTTGCAATTCCACGTACAATTCTTTCCATGGTAAATTTCTATCAGGTTGATAATGGAAGCTGCCCAAATCACAGTGTAATTATAACCTCCAGCCAGTAGCTGTGCTCTCATGCTTAGCTGGACACCTAAAAATCTAACAGGAGGACACTATTTAGTCCTTCAAGCCTCTCCTGTTATTCAAGGTGATCATGATTGAGCTTGAGCTGTCTCCACCTAACTCCTCATTCTTCTAACCTCTTAAGAAATATAGGGCCAGTCTCCCTTCATAGGGTAACTACACCATTCCAGGAACAAGTCTGGAGTAGCATCAGTGCATATTCTCTATGGCTCATAGTAACAGTCTCCTCCACATTGGACCTTTGCCTCATGTTCCTCCACAATTTTGGTTAACTTAGAAGTATCATGCTTTGTTTTACATCACCTAGCGCTATAACCAACCCCAATCTGCAATCTTCTCCAGCCTTAACTTCAAGCTTGTAGGCCTTTGGTCTTATCATTCCAACCCCCTGCTTTACTCTCCACCTCTCTATGAGAACTTCCAACACTCTTACCAAATGTTTCCACACAAAAGAAATGCTCCACACCAGGTTTTTCCTGATGGTGCAGCTACTTTGGCAGCAACATTGTACCAAGAACTCTAAATAAGTGGAGTACTTGCTTGGAAGGGTGCAGATCCAACAACACACAAGCTCAACACTATCCAGGACAAAGCAGCCTGCTTGATCGGCACTTCATTCATAAACTTTCACTCCTTCCACCAATGCTCAGTAACAGCAGTGCGCACCATCTACAAGATGCACTGCAGAAATTCATCAAGTTTTTTTAGACAGCACCTTCCAAACCTGTGACCACTTCCATCTAGGAGGATAAAGGCAGCAGATACACAAGAACACAACTGCCTGAAAGTTCCCTTTCAAACTACTTACCATCCTGACTTGGAAATATATATCAATGATTCTTCAGTGTCTCTGGGTTAATATCCTGGAATTCCCTCCCTAAGGCAATGTGGGTCTACCTACACCAAATGGGCTCTAGTGGTTCAAGAAGACAGCTCAATAGTAGCTATGCATGGGCAATAAATGCTGGTTCAGCCAGCAATACCCACATCCCACTAGTGAAAATAACGAAATAAATAATAAACTAATCGCTGACTTAATCCCTTCTGTCGATTGTGGAGCTGGTAGGTTGTGACACAACCAGCTAGTAATTCTTTGATCCGGTTATCAATTATTTCAGGCTGCCCTGGTAAAAGATGGTCGAGGATCAAAAAAATGTGCAACAAAGTAATACCCTTTGAAAACACCTTGAGGTTTCAGCCCTTTATCCTTCCAACAAACAAAAACATTACTTCACACAGCAGATCAATAGAAATTTGTGCTGCTTTTGCAGAAATGAAACAAGTTCAGATTACAAATCGCAAAGGCACAAAATTACTGAGTTTGGCTGCCTGTCCCTTCACATAGATTATAATGAATGTGGCAAAGACAATGTAGCTCACCCAGTTAATGTTCACGCTGATAGAATCACTTACTAATGCTCCCAGACCTTGGAGCTTGACAGTACAGACTCAGCAAGAACAGACAGCATAATGCTAAGTTTTCCAGCCAGTGCACACCTGTTTTCCTATTTAATAGCAGCAGGGATATTCTCACATTCTACATTCTGTAGGAAAAGACAATTATCAGACAATGCTACTGGGCTGGAGATCCATAAAGATCCTCACCTCTGTGAAGACTGAAAGTGTGTGTGAAAATTTCATGACCATGAAGATCTTGGTCTCTCTGTGCCAGCAAAGATGGCTGGATGTACTTTTTCTTTAGGTCCTGCTATTGTATTTTGCCATTACAAAGGTAAAGCCACACAGGAACAGAAGACAGCATTGTCAAGGAGTCAATTAACGTAGTCGAATGCCAACCATAATCCAAACAAAAGCAGCTCTCATGCAAACACAAGCCTACACATTTAGAAACCACGAAGTAATCACGGCATATTATTGAGTTGAGCTCACCTAGAAAGATCCTAATGTCTTCAATTTAAAACATTCTATTTTCCCTTGAAAGGTTCCCTGGGTTTCCACCTTCAATGCTCCTCCTAAAAGTCCATTTCATACGTTTGCTGTGTTTTGCTTACAGAAGAATGTCCTGATATTTCTCCTAATTTAGTCCTCACTAGCTTCAATCCATGTCCCCTTGCAATTTAACTTCAACGAATAACCACACTTGCTTTTCCATTCCAATAGTTATCTTATGGAAGATCAAAGCTTCGGAAGTTTCTTTCCTGGCTGAAAAGACCAGGTTGCTCCAATCTTGCCTGAATGCAGAGATTTTGGATATGATGGAGAAGTCTTGCAACTTCTCTCTACATTGTTTAAACCTCACCGCTTCAGGTAAAGCAGAGTACTGCATGGTTCAGCTACAACTTAATCCGACTTGTATCCTGTTACAGCTGCCTGTCTGCTGCCCCCTGAATCCCTATCTCCCTCTGCTTTTTACTAATTTAACCTATTTTTCAGAATCAATGTATTCAGAGATATTATTACACACCTCTGAAGCAGCTGGGACATGAACCCAGGTCTCTCACTCCAAGGGTAGGGACACTACCACTGCAACACAAGAGGGCCCCAATCTGCCTAAAATTTATTACTCTATTTTTCTAATCAACATGTGTAAACAACATCGCTGAACATCTCTGAAGCAGATGGGTCTTTGAACCGGAGGCTCCCATTCCAGGGATAGGGACACGACCACTGTAACACAAGAGGATCTCAATCTGTCTCTGAGATCATAGCACTCATTCAATTCAGCTACCTGCATGTTCGCAATTTTTAATCACTCCACTCTTAGCAACTGTGCGTTTAGCTGCTGAGAGCCTACCATCTAGATCTACCTTCTTAAACCTCTCCATCTCTTTCTACTACAACACTCCCCACTGTCACTGAGCCTTCCTTCTCTAATATCCCCCTCATGTGTCAAATTGTCTGGCAATGATGCTGTGAAACACTTTGTGCTGTTTCACTATGTGTACAAATAAATGCTGTGGTTGTACTAACATTATTTAATAGACTATTAAACAGAATTCATTGTGCAAATACCAACATCCCTGACTGTACCCTAGTTTCACGTTTAGGCATAAGCACATCAATCATGGACCTTCAGCATCATTCACAGAGCTTGTGTGTTATTTTCTCCATGCTTTGTGCAGAACTTTACATTCATCTGAAATAAATTCCATTTGCCCATTTAAAATGTTTAGTTAATTCATTCCATGCTTCCTTAGCTGCTTCCTCCAAGGCCTCTGTCCTTACTGGTTTGATATCAGTTGTGAAATTTGTTGTGCCTGTACCATTAGACACTTGAATGACATTATGAAATGGGACTTTCCCATATAAAGATGCCTACCTCTCTGTGTAATGAATTCACAGAATCCCTACAGTGTGGAAGCAGACCATTCAGCCCATCGAGTCTGCACCGACCCTCTAAACAGTATCTCACCCAGACCAAACTCCCTGTCCCTGAGACCCTGCGTTTTTGCCATGGCTAACCCACCTAACTTTCATGTACCTAGACACTAAGCAATTTAGCATGGCCAAATCCACCTATCCTGCACAACTTTGGACTGCGGAAGGAACCTGCAGCACTTGGGGAAAACCCACGCAGACACGAGGAGAATGTGCAAACTCCACACAGACAGTCAACTGAGGGTGGAATCAAACCCAGGCCCCTGGAGGCTGCGGTGCTAACCACTGAGCCACTGTCCATCCAAATCAGTGTAGTGTCTTCAGTCAGTCAGCTACGTGGATGTGACATACAATAACACCAGCAAGCACAGTTCCCCAGAATGTGTGTGTAAGCTTGCGATATCGGAGCCCAGTAAATAGTGATGTTAATAAACTTCAAGACATCTGTATCAAAAAGCATCTAACTCTGTGATGTAGGTTATGTGGAAAACCACAAAGCGCATCATTTGATCCAGCTTTTCCAAGCCAGACGATTTATGTAATTTAGAGACAACAGTTGTTCCAAAACTGACCCATATAAACACCACTCCTTATTTCCCCACCCACCCCCACCTCCTTCGGATTCTGGCACAATTTCGTTCATGTGAATTTGTTGTTTTCTACCCTCAAAACAATTCTTATTCAATCCTCAGGTTTACCATAAATCTCAACTGTTTTGAGTTTATAATATTAGCCTTTGGTGTACAATAATTCCCAGCTCATTGGACTCATTACTTCAAAAAAGAATCATGTAGTTGACCAGGCAAAACCTTCTACTTCTGAGTATCAGTCTCAAGAAATTCTGCACTAAAGAGCAATGCATTAAATCTACTGTGGATTAAACAATGGATCATAGTGGATTATGTCTTTAAGAAGCATATCATTTTTTTCCCCCCTTTCAATGAGCTTAATTGAATCTAGTTACAGCTTTACCTACTAATTAGACCTGGGTCATTCATGAGTGATGTCAGGATGCACTTTTTCACACAAGAAAGGGAAGCTTAAACTCGCTCTTCCAAAAACCTGCTTGTTCTATTTTCATTTGTGGGTTGTGGGTGTCACTGGCTAGGTCAGCATTTACTGCCTGTCCCTGCTGATGTTAGGAAAACAGACTATTTCAAAACTGAGATTCAAAGAGTTTCTCAGGCAAGGGATCTCTGACCAAAGTTGTGCAAACGTTTGTGCAAAGGTCAAAGTAAAGTCACCATTGTCCCATCGGACTGCTCTCTCATCAGAGAGAGACAACTGGTGGCGAGTTTTACCAGAGGGTCAACGCACCTCAGGCGAGGGGTTGAGAAGGTGGGACCTTCATGGTAAGGTTAAGGTGTGAGGGAGGGGAATAGATCAACCATGATCTGCCTGAATAATGGAACTGGCTTGAGGGGCTGAACGGTCTATAACTATTCTGTGAATTCTGGAACAAATATAAACATAAGTATGTTACAAACGAACAAAGAAGCGGAACAAATCTTATGCCTACCTCTTTTCTTCCAGCAAGATCCCTCGCTGACAGAGTAGGAGAGATCATTGAACTCTATGTCCACCGCTGGGCGCTTGGGCAGGTGGGAGAATCTCTGTGCCTCAGTGATGTGGTTCTCCACCTTCTTGAGGTGCGTGGTGAGGAGAGGTGCATCCTGGGAGGCGCCATTGCAAACCGCATCTTCCAAAGCGATTGACACACAACCAGGATCGACTGGCTTTTCAGCCATCACTCCACGCTGTGGGGCAAGAGACAGACAAGGTCAATCAGAATGGATGACTGAATTGTTGGATCTGCTCCAAAGTATGACATATTTTTTGTATTTTCCACGAAAGATAGAAACAAGGTGGTTAAATGATGTCGGTCTTGACTCAATGAAAACATTCTCACCTGATCATTTATTTAGAAGCTGTATGTAGAAGCTTGGTATGCACAGGTTACTGGCTGTATTTTCTACATTACAAACAGTGACCATACTTTAAGAGTACACTAATGACAATAAAGCACTTGGAGACATCCTGAGGATGTCAATCCAAGATCAGCCATGACTTCACTTAATGACTGTACAGGCACAAAGGACTGAAGGCTCTAGTTCTATTTCCATGTGAAAAGGTGCTACAAAGATGTTTCAACTTACCAACAGGCTATGGTTAATAAACATCAGTGGAATTTTAAATATTTACATGGTTAGTACGTAGCTTGGTCAACATAAGCACTTCACAGTTCAATTCTGGTGTTGGAACCAATGCTGGATTTGTCCAGGGATATTATTATCAGTATCACTTAACTAAATCTGAACATGGTTATCCACAATTCTGATATTTGTTCATGGGATGAACGCCATTGCTGGCTAGGCCAGCCTGCATTGCCCATCCCTAAATGCCCTTGGAGTAGGTGGTGGCGAGCTGCCTTCTTGAACCGTTGCAGTCCTTGGGGTGTACTAGCACCTATACTGCTGTTAGGAGCAGATTTCCAGAATGTCGACCCAACAACACTGAAGGAACAGGCAACATAGTTCCAGCTCAGGATGGTGCATGGCGTCTGTGATGGGGACATGGCAGAATGAAGAGTTCAAAATATGATACAAGTGTGACTCAAGTAATACCTAATGACCCCACTGCGGATATGTGATGTCACCTTGTGCAGTAATGGATATTCTCATCTTAACTGTATCTCCTTGGCACCGTATCAATCACTTGGAGGATGACTGAGACCTGCTTGAATTATAGTCTTGATGCTGGCCCCCATACACAGTCCCTAGGGCCAAACTACTTTGTTTTAGTTGGTAACACATGCACCTCCGTCAGAGCACTGTGGGCTCAAGTCCCCCTCCAGAACTCAGTGGGGCTTCTGTCTTGGCACAGAAAGGGTTACAATGTTAGACAGTAAATCATAGAATCCCTACAGTGCAGAAAGAGGCCATACAGCCCATCGAATCTTCACCAACCCTCCAAACTGCATCTCACCCAGACCCACCCTATCACCACATTGGCCATGGCTAATCCACCTAACCTGCACATCTTTGAACTGTGGGAGGAAACCAGAACACCCGGAGGAAACCCACACACCCAAGGCTGGAATCGAACCCATGTCCCTGGTGATATGAGGCAGCAGTGTTAGCCACTGAGCTGCCCTTACACACAAATGCTATGTACAATTTGTCCTGCTTATATTCCTATTTAACAACAGTCATTTAATGCAATGTACATGAAATACACTGGGATAATAGTTCTGTCAAAGTTAATAGTTCTTTTTCTTATACCCAGGAGTGTTCTTAGGCACAATGTAACTTTTCTTCTCCCCACCACCAAATCACCTACGTGCTTTATCAATCTATTAACCACTACCAGTTTGATACCTGTGTGTCAAAGATATAGTCAGCAACTGTATGAATGTAGATTATTATTTAAATGTTACTTTCAAATCATCCTCCTTGTATACAATTATTAAAAGGATCATCTCCATTCCCATTTGCTCCCGGCTAGAAAACTTCTTAATTTGGATTCTTCAATGCCCTACATTTATCGAACTGAGACATATAATGGCCAATCCGTTGTTCACGATAAGCAGTAATGATCTAGAATCGAAAACCTCAATTCCTAAATTTATGGGTGACACCAAGTTGGAGAAGGCTGTTGGAAGCTGAGGGAGGAATAGCAAGAACCAATAAAATTGACAACAAATTACATAATTCTTTTAACCATCTTAAAGTTAGAGGTGCTAGAGAGGGTGCAGAGAAGACTTACAAGGATGATACCAGAAAATTATGAGGATATCACAGGAGGTCTTGCAGGCTGGTTGGTTCTGGTCTTGTTTCTTGAGAAACAACTAAGGTGTGACTTAACAGAGGTACACAAAGTGACAAAAAGTTTTAATAGTGTGGAAATAGAGAGAATGTTTCCTCCATTGGGGAAAAGAGTATAATCAGGGCTATCGTTTCAAAATAGTTATCAAGAAATCCAATAGGGAATTCAGATGAACCAACCTGACCCAAACAATGATTAGAATTTGAAACCAATCATTGCAGGTAGAGGTTGAGGTGAACAGTACAGATGTACTTAAGGAGCAATAATTAAGCATATATGAGAGAAGGCAACACAGTGCTACAATGATAGGTTTGGATGGAAGAGGCTTCAGTGGAAATAACACCAGCATTGACTGGTGGGGCTGAATAACCTGCTTGTATTCAGCGCATCCTATGCAACCTTATGTAATTGCCTGATTCCATCCAGAAACAATGCAGCTTTTCAGAATGTAAGCAATTATGTCTAAAATGTGGGTCTTGCTTAAGCATTTTCTGCTAGTCTTGTCTATGCTGACTTAGTAAACAAATGATTAAGTTGGCACTGTTACAAAGACTTGTGTATTTTAGTCTGCGGCTCAAAGAGCTTCTGAACATACCTTGAAAGCATTTATCCCAGTTCAGCTAAACTATAATTAAAGATAATAAAGGACTAATATACTCAATGTATGGAGTGTCTTTTAACTGGATAAACTCTCAGGAGTGCTGTGCTGGAGGCTTTTCTCATATATTTCACAATCATATGAAATTGGAGCAGGAGTAAGTTATTCTGCCATTCAATAAGACCATGGCTGATCTATTTGCATTTCGAATTCCATATTCCCAGCTATCCCCAATAAACATGGACTCCCTTGCCGAATAAGAATATATCTGCTTCTGTCTTAAAATATTCAATGACTTCACTTCCATCGCCTTTGGAGGCAGAGAACTCCAAAATAAAAATTTCTTTGCATCTCTTTCTGAAAAGGGTGATTCCCAATTTTAAAACAATGTCCCCTGGTTCTGGTCTCAACCACAGGAGGAATCATCCACTCCATGTCTACTTTGTGAAGACCATTCACGGTCTTCTATAGTTCAATCAAGTCATTCCTCACTCTTAACTCCAGTGGAAACAAGCCCCAGATACTCATTTCAGGTATCAACCTAGTAAACCTCCTCTGAACTACCTCCAATCCAGCTACGTTCCTCCTTAAATAAAGGAGACTATAACTGAATGTGGTATTTGAGGTGTGGTCTTTCCAATGTTCTATAAAACTGAAGCATGACATCATCTCTTCATTAAAAAGGCAGCATCTAACAGGTTTACTTGCATGTTCATGTTTTGTGGGTTATCCACTAGAACACTGAAACCCTCTGGAACCTGGAATTCTGTGGTCATTGTCCATTTAAATAATATTTTTAATGCTTTTTCATTTTACCTACCAAAGTGAATAACTTCACATTTTCCCACATTACACTCCATCTGCCAGGATTTTTGCCCACTCGCTCAAACTATCGACATTCATCAGCAACCTTGTTATACCTTCTTCACAACTCACTTATCTTTGTGCTTTCTGTGAGTTTAGATACCACACCTTCATTCCTCCACACCTCAATCACTGATGTAAATTGTAAAAAGTTGATGCTCCAGGGCAGGCATCTGTGGGAGTCCACTCGCCACATCCTGCTAGTCAGGCAAAGACCCATTTATACATAGTCTCCATTGTTCTATCCATCCCAGATCATGAGCTTATGTGTTTTACAAGGGCAAGTACCAATCAGCTTTAACTCAAGATTTTGTACTCAAAAGTGACCTTATTTCAGAACTGAAAGTCTACATTTTTGCATTAAACAAAACAAGACTGAGGCCCAAAAGAACTTACTGTCAAAATTTACACTTCATTGGAAAGATATCTCCAACAGGATGTTATGCAGGTCTCTGATGATACAGAGAAAGCTAATATAGGACTTTCAGATCTTTGAGAGCAGTAACACAAGGTCATTATCACAACCACCAGCCATGAGCTGAGTGAATTCTAAATGAATATAGTTTGTGTAGTTCTTTTTCTTTTGGTCTTGACTCAAGTTATAGCAGACCCGCAATCAAGCATTTTGTTTAAACAGGTTAAAGGTCAGTTTATTACAAGTTATGACTGAAGGTTCCTTCGGTACAAAAAGTAAGAATCTATGGCTGTCAGCAACCTTCCTATTCTGAACTGAAAGGTTCTTCACCAAGAACATGGCAAAGATCCACATATGTTCTTGCTCAAAATAAGTGACCAAATTGTAATTAGAATTTTACAGGAGTTTTATTACTGTCTTGTGTAGCTCATCTAATTCAGCACTGATCAGGAATTAAACTTAGAGATCTCTGAACCTTTATCATTTTGTACCTTACCTTCAGACAGGAAACAGAGGGATACAGACCAAGTGCAGGCAGATGGGACTGATTTAGAATGACATCATGGTCAGCACAGACATGGTGGGCTGAAGGGCCTGCTCCTGTGCTGTACTGTTCTATGAAAATGAGATAAGATTGTTGACAAGAAATTACAGATGTCAGGGTTAAAATAAGCACCAATAAGTTGAAAAAAATCTTATAAAATGAAAATCCCAATAAATCTCTCCGTGGCGTATGGTCGGGGCCCTTTGCCCAAGTTCCTTGTTGCTGAAGCAAAGAAGTTGACACTTGAAGTCAGACCAAGCAGCTATGATGGCTTCTGCAGTTGGATGCTTGGTCTTCCTTCGCACAGAAAGGCCAGCGGGTCTTTGGAAAGAGAGCAGATTCCTTCTTCACTGGTTCTGTCGTACCTGCAATTTCACTTCCAACAGAACAGTGTATAACTTCTGTCTACATTTTCACTTTGTCTTCCTCTGGTAAAAATTCTGCTCTCTAAAGGGTAGTTCTTAAAACCTTCTTCTTGTTGTTCTTAGGCAGGTTTCTTTATACAGCTCAAAACAGTGACATGTTAATTTTGAGGATGTGCAACACCAAGATATTAATTATGTTGAGTCTCTTTACAGTTCAAGTCATCTGCTGTTGCTCTCAAAAGCTAGAATTCTTACACCTCCATTTGCCTGTCAGACACTGAAGCAATCGATACCCATATCCATCAATAGCTGAACGTCATCCAAGCTTGAGCTGATAAGTGAGAAGTAACATTCCTGTCACACAAGCACTTCTAATAAGAGACATTTCTAACAAGCATCTCTTGACATTCAACGGTACTTGGATCGCTGAATCTCCCACTATCAATATCCTGGATGTTACTACTGACCAGAAACTGAACTCGACTAATCATACAATTACAATGGGTGAAACAGCAGGTCAACCACAAGGGACATTTTTGATGAGTAAACACCTTCTGTCTCCCCAGTGCCTGTCTACCATCTAGAAGGTATAAGTAAGGATTGTGACGGAATACTGTCCAGTTTCCTGAATTGGTACACCCCCAAAAGCATTCAAAACATTTGACACCATCCAGAGCAAAGCTCCACCCACCACAATCAACAATGATGCACAGTGCTAACAGGATACATCATCTGCAGTGACTCACCCATGCATCTTTAAGAGCACTTTCCATATGTGTGGCCTCTACCGCCAAGAATGAGGAGGTCTGCAGATGCATTGCATTACCGCCACCACCTGCATGCTTCCCTCCAAGTCAAATACCATCCTTATTTAGAATTGCATCGCTGTTCCTACACTCTCACTGGGTCAAAAAACCTGAAGCATCCTGCCAAAAAACACTGTAGATGTCCCTACGTGCTAAGAACTGCAAAGTTCAAGAAGACCACCTTCTCAAGGGCAATGGAGGGATGCTGGCCTAAAAATACCCACTCCCCACAAATGAATAAAAACAAAATCCTGGTTTTCAACAGTCCAGGCACTACTCTCTGATAGAGCTTGTAGCTGTATAATCAGGTGACTTCTAGCAACTTTTTTAAAACCTCTCATTAGGTTTGGTTTGAGTCAGATTGGTTCTTTCTCAAAAAAATCCATTACCATGACTCCTTTGTTCATGACATTGCAGTTTCAGAATTCATTAAAGATGTCGTGGTTAGACAGTTGTCAGGAAGAATAGCTGGAAACCAGTGATCAGGAAGGTCAAGTGAGACTAGGACTTGTTTCATTACATTAGAAGGCAGCAAATTTGGTGCATTAGAATGAGACCAAGAGGGCCTAAAAGCCTTCCTTGTGCAAATGTATTTTATGATCAGTCTGTGCCCCACCTTCATTCATTTATTTTCTTGATTTTCTGCTGCAGTACTCCCAGTCTGCTTTTGTAAATAATCACTGCAGTTGCCCTTGCTCCCACTGCCTGTGGGATTGATGTCCTTTGGTGATAGGTCAGCACAAGATGACCATTCAAGGGACATCCAAAAAAGCTTGCCTTCTGTGCCAACTCATTCTTTCCCAAGCCCCAAAATGCTCAAACTCCCTATCTTTTCATTTTCTATTCCACTCACAAAGAACAGTCACATGCAGCCTCAGCTCAATTCCAGCCAACTACATCTACATCCTACAATGTATCTCCACTTAGGTTTCTTAATATACACGGTTGCATTTCCCTATTGAGGAATTTGTAAACATGAACGAAACAAGAGTGATGTTACTCCCCAGTGACGATTAAGAGGCTCCCTTTGGGCAGGCACCCTGGCCAGCAACTGAGCTGTGAAAGCAATTAACAATGACAAAGACAGTCACTTCCCCAAAGATAGCAGCTCCCTTAAGTACTGATGATTCCTTCCCATAGTTTGCCATTTCTTTTCCTGATGCAAATTAATGCTTCTCACTAATTTCGTTCCTACTTCCATAGGCCACCTTGCAAAGATAGTGAGTGGGAAAGAACACTAAAACAGTAAACAACAAAAAAAAAATC
>NC_063363.1:7425438-7427816 GCF_021869965.1 Rhincodon typus
TGAAAGAACTGCAGATGCTGGAAATCAGAAAGAAGTTGCTGGAAAATCTCAGCAGATCTGGCAGCGTCTGTGGAGAGAAAACAGAGTTAATGTTTTGGGTCTAGGGACTCTTCTTCAGAACTGAAACATTGTCTCTGCTTTCTCTCCAAAGATACTGTCAGTCCTGCTGAGTTCTTTCAGCATTTTCTGCTTTTGTCAACACTAAAACAGTACCGTCATCAGGCATTAATAACTGGAAGCATTTTTTTTTCAATATCCATTCTTGCAACACGAACACAAGATCAACATTTAATTCCCATCTCCAATTGCTCTTGCGAAGGTGATGGTAATGAGCCACCAAGGTGAACATTAGTCCATGTTGTGAAGTGAAAGCAAACCCACAAATGTTTTCTATTGCAGTTTGATATTGATAAAAGTCAACCGCTTACCTGTGGATCTCAAATAATAAGTTGGCCGGACCAAGAAAGAATTGGAGATTTCTTTCCCCTGAATGACTGGTTGGGTTTTTCCAACAATCCCGTAGTTTTATGATTATTAATGAGACTGGCATTTAATTGTGGACTTGTTAATTGCCCCAGTTGCTATGTAGGATTTAAACTCACTGCTGCGACAAGACCTGCAGCAGACCCAAGAAGGTCACCATCACCTTCTTAAAGGTAGTTACGGATGGGCAATAAATGTCGCAGGCTTGGAGGGCCGAAGGGCCTGTTCCTGTGCTGTAATTTTCTTTGTTCTTTGTTGGCCTATTCAAGTGGTAACTACATCACATAAATTAGTTTTCAAAATTAAAACTTTTGAAAAGAATTGATTTCTATGGTGCAGTATTGGCAAAAGTTGGAAATAGTATCTCACTAACTTGACTGAGTTTTTGAAGGGGTGACAAGGAAGATTGATGAAGGTAAAGTGGTAGACATTGTCCATATGGACTTGAGCAAAGCTTTCGACAAGGTTCCACATGGCAGACTGATTAGTAAGGTTAGATCACATGAGATTCTAGGAGGGCTAGCCAACTGAAAAGAAGTTAGCTTGGAGGTAGGAGACAGAGGGTGGTGGTAGAGGGTTGCTTTTTGCACTGAAGGCCTGTGACCAGCGGTGTGCCACAAGGATCGGTGCTGGATCCCCTGCTTTGTCATTTATATAAATGATTTGGATATGAATGTAGGAGGTATGGTTAGTAAGTTTACTGATGACACCAAAATAGGTGGTGTAGTGGACAGTGAAGAAGATTATCTCAGAATACAATGGGATCTGGATCAGATGGGCCAATGGACTAGGGAGTAGCAGATGGAGTTTAAGTTAGATAAATGTGAGGTGCTGCATTTTGGTAAGGCAAATCAGGGCAGAGCTTATACACTTAATGGCAGGGTCCTGGGAAGTGTTGGTGAACAAAGACCCCTAGGAGCGCAGGTGCATATTTCGTTGAAAGTGGAGTCACAGGTAGACAGGTTGGTGAAGGAAGTGTTTGGTTTGCTTGCCTTCCTTAGTCAGAACATTGAGTTTAGAAGTTGGGAATGTCATGTTGCGACCAGACAGGACATTGAGAGACCACTTTTGGAATACTGTGTACAATTCTGGTCCTCCTTCTATAGGAAGGATGTTGTTAAATTTGAGAAGGTGCAGAAAAGATTTACAAAGATGTTGCCGAGACTACAGGAGTTTGAATTATAGGGACAGTCTGACTAGGCTTTTTGCCTAGTCAAAATTATAATATTTAGAAGGCTTTTGGATGGGTATATGAATAGGACAGATTTAGGAGGCATATGGGCCAAATGCTGGCAAATGGGACTAGGTCAGATTGGGATGTCTGGTTGGTGTGGACGGGTTGGATCAAAGGGTCTGTTTCCGAGCTGTATAACTCCATGGCTCTAATTGAATTTTTGGATAGCCGTGTCACTGATCTGAACCATGGTTTTGGACTAGAACAAAATCACTTTCTGGATGATTGATGAGTACAAACAGAGGTCATGGAGAAGAGGAAGAGAGAAAACAAATAAGTAAATTTGCAAGAACTTGGTAAATGACTCATCTTTGCTGACAGGGAAAACTGTTATGCTGAGACAGTGTACTTCCCCACAGTGAAGAAGGTGGCCAGAGAAGTCACGCAACATCTCATCATGGGTCATCCTCGCACTTCATCCAATGGCCAATTTTATTGGAGGGAGTCCACGAAATAGGACCCTAATTATCTTATACCTGGGATTGGCACATAGTACATGGAAGTTCCAAGAAAGGCATATGAGGATTTAATGCTTTTAAAAGGAGGAAGTCAATTTTTAAAAATAACTAAATAATTCCCAATGATTGCTCCTTGGCAGCAAAGGCACCAATGTAAGGTAGACAAACAGGAGGCTGGAAGAACACAGCAGGCCAGGCAGCAT
>NC_063363.1:7428216-7451993 GCF_021869965.1 Rhincodon typus
CATCTGCAGTTTTTTTGTCTCTGACAACGTGAGGTAATTGGGTATTTGGGGATGGGTAGACCTACCAGGTCCATTGGATTAATTTCACAAGGAATAAATGCATATGGATGGGGGAAATGACACTCCATCTAGCTCCTAATCTGCACTCAGTAAACCCGGTTGTAAACTGTTGCTGCCAAGAATAGACAGCGCTGAAATATATAGTGACTTCCTTTACTTGATGTAGTCTGTGAACACTCATTGACCGCGCACACACACACAGACACACTGAAAAGAACTGCACACGGTTTTCTGTGGGAAGACTGTGAAGCAGTAAAGTCAATGTCAATGTGGACACATAGGCTTGGTAGCCTCTTCCTGTGCTGTAGATTCTATGTATTGTATGTGCATATAAATATACAAACTTATGTATATAAGAGATAGGTAATGTCACTTGGGCTAGTAATCCAGATGCTCAAACTAATGCTCTGGGGACATGGGCTCAAATCCCAACACAGCAGCTGGTGGTATTTAAATCCAATCAATAAATCTGGAATTGAAAGCTATCTCAGCCATGGTGACCATGGTAACTATCACTGATTGTTGTAAAAGTGCCTCTGGTTCACAAAGTGCTTTTGGGGAGGGAAATCTGCCACTTTCTGGTTTGACCTCCACGTAACTCCGTTCACTCTGAAATGGCTTAGCAAGCCATTCTATTCAAGGCCAATTAGGGACAGGCAATAAATGTCCATACCTCATGAAAGAATAAAATATGCACAAATGTCAAAATATATTGTTAATCATGGTTCTCTTTTTGGAGACTAGCAGGCAATTACAGAAGAGTCCAGTGTCAGGGCAATGCTGAATCTCTTACTTCTAAATTTGTTCATCTATCTTGTCTGAATTGTGTATTTGAAAGTTTAACTCCGTGCCGGGTGTGTCTGCCTAAAAAGTACATTAGCTCCAATCAATAACTCAGACTCATTTAAATGCTTGCAACAAACAGAAACACTTCGATTAAGTACATTTTTATAACCAAGATAAACGTATCCTTAACAAAATTAAAATTGATCTTCTTTTAATATCTGTGCTATTTTCATTCCAGGCCTCATCCTGGAGAAGGCAAAGGATTAGAATAACTATTTTCAAATTGGATTATAATTTATAAATTTGAGTACTTCTGTGGCATTATGCCGTCAGAAATTTTTATTTACAAATGTAAAACACATCAAAGCCCACCTTCCACAGTACAATCATTTCTGTGCTCCAAAGTAGTGCTGATGTCAAAAGAGACCACCGCCGCAGAGCTACCCCTGCGTGATTCGAAGAGAAGCAAGGAGCCCCACTAGTTATTCTGATCAATCCACCTCCCCCAACTAAATCCACATCAATTAATGACCTCATTGCTGAAATACTGAGGGATAACTGGAAATTTTACATTTAGTAACACGTGGTAAATTCCTTTTCCCTTCTGTACAAAAAAAGTCGAAAAGGATTAAGTGTCAGAAGCTGCATGAAACTTTACTCAATGATCTGGTGAAATGTGACTGACCCCTCATTGTGAAGGACCAATAGCAAACATTGGTACTATTGAGAACAGTGCTACCACAGCTTTTGACTTTAAACTATTCCCATGGGAATCCAAAGATCTTGCAGGATGAGGGAATGTGAAGGTGTTGGGTTCTGGTTTTTTCTCAGGGTATGGCCAGAGCTGATGTGGCAGCTTGTATGATCTAGGGTAAATGGGGCAGTCAACACTGAAGCGGAGAGAGCATGTGTGTGATTAGAGATTTTCTCCAACAAAGTTAAAAGCCGCAAACATAATACATCAGCAAATACGTTAAAAGAACATTCCATTATTTTAAGCAGCCATGTGTTGAATCGCCATCTCAGTGCTGAAAAAGTAGCAAGGTGGAGGTACTGGATGAAGGGTGTGTACTCAGAAAGGGTACATAAACTAGGCAAAGGCAACAGGAGGGTGTGATTTGGCAAGAGATCCATTTGAGGAGCTGATAATGTTACTTGACTGTAATGCAAGACATGGGGACAATGTGCCAATCAAAGACATACTTGCACAGCACATTGCACGTCTGGCTATCCAAACAGCACAAGAACATGAGATAGTAGGAACTGCAGATGCTGGAGAATCCGACACAACAAGGTGCAGGGCTGGATGAACACAGCAGGCCAAGCAGCATCATAGGAGCAGAGAGGCTGACATTTCGGGCCTCGAACATAAACTGGTCCAAGTCTACCATGCACCTGCAATTCAGAGACTTGTCAGAGTACCACAAATTTGATTGAAGGTATTCAATATTAAACAGTCCAACAGACATGTTATGGACAAATTTAAAGTGTATTTCTTGAATATATATTATTTATGCATTTAATGAAGATTAAAACCTTACCTTAGATCCTATAAATTTCAAATGATTTAAAACAAACAGCATTTTAAACAATATATAGATTCCTTTACATTTCACTACCCTGGCAAATCCATCAGCAATTTCCAAAAAAAAAAATCAACTGGTGAATGACACATAATCGTTTCAATTAACTTCTGCATATATTCATGTGTTAAGCGTTATACAGAAACACTGCATGTGTGACAGCATGTTCTATGTGCAAGCTTTTTCATATTTAAAATGAGCCAACCAATGTTTCCACAATCCTTTTCTCCGATTACACATTCAATCCAAATTTTGGCTAGAAAGACTTGGTGGGGGACTGAAAGGAACTTTCATTTTCACTAAGCAGGTGATAGTGTGGTATCAAAATCATGGAAGTAAAAATCAGGCTGGGCCTACAATTGACCTGGAGATCTGAGCCACCAGATCATTGTCAAGATAACATTACACAGGAGAAAGTCTATCCCATTCTGTTCCTCAATACATGCCTGATGTACCATGTTAAGCAGCATATAGCAGTAAGTAGCATTGTCTTCTACAGACCTTTGATGGGCTCTTGCTGTTCTGTGTCATACAAACAAATGAGGAGCAGGAATAGGCTCTTCGACTCATCAAGTCTGTTCTCCCTTTCAATAAGATCAGCCTCAAATCCACATTCCCACCTATCCCCAAGAGATTCTTGACAAACAGGAGAGACAAAGTCTTCTTGACTAGGAAGGGAATCAAAAAATATCTACCTCTGCCTTAAAAGTATTTAACAACCCCCACCTTTTCTGTTCTCTAGGGAGTGTTCTCCAAACACTCAACCCTCAGAAATAAAATCCTCCACATATACATTTAATACAAGTGATGCCAGGTAACCTTTCCAAACACAGCTAGTTCTTTCTGAAGGCATCAGTGTTGCTTCTCCCTTTCCAGAGGCACTGTTACTATCTTCTCCTTAACTTTACAAATCAGCATATAAGATCTAAGGGATTGTTAATCACTGTTGAGATGCCAACTCCCACAATAGCTCCAAGTTTGATAACCTTCCTGACTAGCTCTTAATCTGTTCACTAAATTTAAATATTCCTCATTTCCATAACTGCCTAACCGTGTAAACTTACAGCAGCTCAATGTTGTGCAAGGAGATAATTGTTCAGTAAATATTTCCTGAAGGCTATTTCTAAGGGCTTTCCTTTATCAGTGGAACTTCTCCATACGGTTCAGAAATATAACTGCTGTTCAGCTAACGAAGTCAAAGGGAGATGAGATTCATCAGATACTGATGTCTGACTGGATTAGAATGGACAGCCTTTTCTGAGTGCTAGCAGTTGACTGCAATCTAGACACATCTTGCTCTCTTTCAGATGGCCTTTAGTTTTTCCCCAAAATAGGTCTATCCCGTCAACACCAATCCCAAACCAGACATCAGGGGGAACAACTCTCATGTTCGTCCCTTCTCTCTCATTCAGAGTCTCCTTTGATGGCAAAATGCACAGAGATAACATCTTTTAAAAGTCAGGAAAAATTGGAAACCAATAGAATGTAGAAGTCAACCCACCGAACACAGAATTCTTGAGAGCACTTGAAGCACTGATAGGCTTGGCCCAGGAGGGCAGAGATACCTTGAGTTTGTGAACTTCCTGGACATCCCCCTTGGGTCCCTTTGAATATAGACCCCATGTGTAACATTATGGAAGAACTTCATTCATAGAAATTCTTTTACTACGTCCCAATATGTTCTACGGCCAACAAAGCACTTCTGAATTGTAGCCGATGATGCAATGCTGGAAACTCGACAGCGAATTTGCACACATTAAGTCCCCACCAGCAGTAATTAAATAAATGACCAGGTATTGTAATTTTATGAGTTGGTTGAGAAATTAAGGTTGTAAATGACACTAGAAGAACTTTGGCAGCATGGTGGCTCAGTGGTCAGCACTGCTGCCTCACAGCACCAGCAGCCTGGGTTCGATTCCACCCTTGGGTGACTGTCTGTGTGGAGTTTGCACGTTCTCCGTGGGTTTCCTCCCAGTGCTCCAGTTTCCTCCCACGGTCCAAAGATGTGCAGGCGAGGTGCGTTGGCTATGCCAAATTGCCCGTAGTGTTGAGGGATGTATAGATTGGGTGGGATGTTCCGATGGTCGGTGTGGACTTGTTGGGCCAAAGGCCCTGTTTACACACTGTAGGGATTCTACAATTCTATGTTACATTCACCTGAGGGGTAAAATGAGGCCTTGTTTGAAGATTTTATCAGATAGGCAGCACAGGATTTTTTCAGAACTTAATGAAGTGCCAAATAAATTCTCTCTGGGGTGGATCTTGAACCTCATCCTTCTGACTCAAGAGGTGGGAGTACTGCCCACTCAAACAAAGTTGTGATGCAACACTTTTTTCCTCTTAAATTGCACTCAGATTTACAGCACAGAAGGAAGCCAATTGCCCATCATGTTCACCTCAGTCAACAAAGATCTGATGACATTAAATCACATTTTCCAGCTCTTACCTTTCAACTGTAGAAGCTGTTGTAACACAAGTGAATATTTAAACACAGCTTAAGTGTAACTAGAGTTTCTGACTCAAACACCCTCTTAGGAAGTGAGTTCCAGTCTCTGGGTGAAAAACATTTTCCTCACCCATCCTCTGAACCTTCCACCCCTTAGTTTAAATCCATGAGCCCTGGTTATTGACCCCTCTACTAGTTGAAAAGGTGTCTTCCTATCCACCCTATATATGGTCCCTCAATCTTCTATCAGTTCTTCTCTCAATCTTCACTGATTCAGGGGAAACAATCCCAGCTTATCCAATCTATCCTGACAATTCAGACCCTCCATCTCAGGAAGCACCCTGGCAAAATTTCCTCTGCACCCTCTCTAGTGCACTTAATGCCATTGCATATCCTCTGCTTTTCCAGAAGCAAGTGAAGCAAATTTATTTCCCAACAAAAAAAAAAATTGGGCTAATTCCTAATTGTTTCCCTTAATGACTCCTGAAGTTGGGTTCCTCGTGAGCAGGAAGGAGTCCAGAAGTGTTAGCAGCTCCCTAACATTCTGCCCAAACAACTAATCTTTACGTTTGAGCCTGGACTGTTAATATTGAAGTATAGGAATTTCAAGGAAGAGCTCAAAGCAGTCCTGCTCACCAGGCACACAGCCACTTCCAGCATTAGACACCAAGTAGCGGGCACAACAAGGAAGGTGATACCTGCCTTTCTCTACAGAGATACCTCCAGAGGCACAACTGGAATCAGTTAACTCACCACAGACCTGGGATTGAAGCCAGTGACTGCCCAATTTGTAGCACTCAGCATTCCACCCAATCATCCACCCATCTCAGTGTCAAGTGTCAACCAGTCCACTGTTTTATTGTATGGGTCATCCCTTTACCAGCGGATTGCCTAGAACTGCACCAGTTTAAGTGACAGCAGATTGAGAAAAAGTCAGTGAACAGCAATGGGTGGACCCCTGTAACACTTAATGAACACATTAGTGAACCGAGTCCTCATCAGACCTGGGTGCGTGTGACCAGACATTTCACGGGATGGGAGTGGCAGGAAACAAGGAGATAAACTCTCGAGTGAGAATGTTGATTTAAAACAGATCTCTGAGTGATTAACTGATTGTATGACTACCCAAGTGAACACTTACTGGAAGCAGAGTGCAGCATCCTCAGCAAAACAAAAAGCAACCTTTATAAATTCAATAATAATAAAAAGCCCAAAACCACAGTTCCATTTCTTCGCGAGCCACATTGAACGAATTCAGACTCACATTATTGCGACACAGTGACCAGCTAACATAGGATGGTTTAATATTTTATAAAAAGGGGCCTTTTAATTTCTTAGAAAACTGTTTATCTCCATACAGAACAGTTCCTCCAATCATTGTGCGTAAACCACCGGCATCCCCCCACCCCACCACACCTCAAACCTCAAAAAAAATCCGTTCACCTTTCTGACAGGTCGGGCTCCTGTTATAAACCCATTTGCAAACATTGAAGAGAAGGTGGATGCCTTTAGAAAAAGGCATGCTACAGGAAACAAGAGCCGCAAACAAACATGAAAGGCAGCTCCCTCATTGCAGCGCCCAGTCCTTCCAGCGACAAAAGAAACACGACTAAAGATGCAAATATATTTCTAAAATCGATGCAAAGGCATTCTTGAATTTCCGTACTGCATTTTGCATTAAAAAATAAATTCGGCAAAATAGCGCAAGCCTGCAGCAATAAATACATAAAACATATACAGTTCTTTTTGAAAAGATAAAAATCAAATCTATTAAATCGATTCCTCAGTAATCCTTCACATACCTTTCTATCCGCGGTTGTGGATTGCAAGAGGAATAGGATTTTTGTCCTCTGGTCGGTTCTCTCCTCTCTGTCCACATCAGGTTTGGAGCTCCTCTGGGTCGCTCCTAACACTAACACACCCTCTCCCCTCAACAGTAAGCAGGGCTCCTTACAGACAAACCAATGTTAATCCTTCCTCGGTTAAATCACGATTAAAAAAGAAACACTACAATAATCCCAATTAAATCCTCCGGCATGAGTTCCTGATGACAGCAGTGTTTTTTTTTAAATATACATTACATTATTGAAACAATATCACTGGCTGGGAGCTTCAAAGTGTGGAGGTTACTATTCATGATCACATTTTTTTAATTTCGTGTTCATTTTTATTAACACACACAGCCCATGTCTATCTCTGCGGGGTTGAGGAGTCCTGAAATCGTCCGAAAGTCATTACAAGCCAGGGGAAGGAATGTTTAAAAAGGAAATCTATCTTGCAGTGTAACTACACCCTTTCCTTGAGCCTGGAGATCAGCCCAAACTGCGACAACCGACATCCAGCACCCAATGGTGAGTCCCACTACGGGCAGATATTGTATAGAATTTACGTTGATCTACAAAGCACCTCAGCCCACTTGATCTGTGCCCACCCTTCTTCCACTGGGTTTATAAATCAGCCTCTCCAGGCACACACATCTGGGGAAGGTGGAATTTAAACCCAGACTCTGACCCAGAAAGAGGGATAACTAGCATTATACCACAAGAGCCCCTCCTTATATTGAAACCTGCGTACACAACCTCCTGACAATTTTGCAAATTTAGGGAAACCCGAGACTCCACGCTAAGTACCTACGCAGCCCAGTGAGGATGAAGGTTTTTGACATCCGAAGTTCAATATGAATCATGGACATTTTAATCAACTGTAAAGTAATATATCAAGAATCCTACATCCTGATCTTTTCCATTACAAATTCCAATGTTCACACTTAAAGTGTAAGCTAGGGTGGGGGATTTCAAAACTGGGCAGCACATTTTAAAGTGAGAGGATAAAGATTTTAAGAAGAACAAAGAACAATATGGCACAGTACCAGGCCCTTCAGCCCTCAAAGCCTGCACTGACACATCTGTCCTTCCATACTAAAACTGTCTTCACTTACAGGATCTTTATCCCTCTATTCCCTTCCTATTCTTGTCTTCATCCAGGTGCTTCTTCAATGCTGCTATTGTGGCTGCATCCACCACATCCTCTGGCAGCACGTTCCTGGCACTCACCACCCTTTGTGTGAAAAACGTGCTTCACACATCTTTTTTAAACTGCCCCACCCCAGCACCTTGAACCTGTGTCCCCTAGTAATTGACCCCTCCACTCTCAGAAAAAGCCTCATACTTTCCACTCTATCCAAGCCTTTCACAATCTTATAAACTTCTATCAGGTCACCCCTCAAGCTCCTGCATTCCAGGGGAAACAAACTCAGTCTATCCAACTTTGCTTCATAGCTAAATTCCCTGTACCAGGCAACATCCTGGTAAACCTTTTCTGTACCCTCTCCAAAGCATCCACATCCTTCCGGTAGTGTAGTGACCAGAACTGTACATAACATTCCAAGTGTGGCCCAACTATAATTCTATAAATCTGCAGCATAACTTGTCTATCTTTATACTCAATACCCCTTCCAATGAAGGCAAGCATGCCATAGGCCTTTTTCACCACCTTATCTACCTGTGCTGCCACCTTCAATGATCTGTGGACCTGCACACCCAGATCTCAGAAAAGACATGAAGGGCAATTTTTTTTACACAAAGAGTGGTTCATGTATGGAATGAACTTCCAGAGGAAGTAATGGATGTGGGGACAGTTAAGTTTAAAAGACATTTGGATAAGTACATGAATAAGAAATGTTTGGAGGGATGTGGGCCAAACACAGGGAACTGGGACTAGTTTAGTTTGGGATTATGGTCGGCATTGACTGGTTGGACTGAAGGGTCTGTTTCCGTGCTGTATGACTGTATGACTCTATGATTCTATGATTCCGTCTATGTTGACTTGTCACCCTACAATGATAATCAAGTTTACATTTACCTGGTACAAGCCCAATGGGCTGAATGGCCTCCTTTAGTGCAATCTTATTCTCTTAATGTATGAGTTCTGAAACTCCCAACACTCCAGCCTGTATACAGAGAATCTCCTACATTCCTCCCAACTCTAGTCTGCTCCCCAGCTTTCTGTATGTTTTGGTACTTAATCATAAAGCTGTGCTCAATTAAAAATGAGAACTTCAGCCGGAAACCCCCACTATCCCAGTGAAATTTGAATGGGACACTCTCACACTGGTGATCACTGTAGAAGTTCTTTGCACTCTTGATGAAAACTGATCACTTTGCAATTGCCATCCGATCCAATACATCACGTACGGTAGCACAGTTGGTAAGCGGTGTAAATACGCTACAATAAGTTCATCGTTAAATTTCATGACAATTTTGAATGAATTTATAAGAATTTATAAACTGCAAAATTAAGAACAAGAGTTTGGATTCAATTAGGGCTATCTTAGACTAATTACCAATTATTTATAATGTCATTTCAGCTGAATAACAAAGATACGCTAAAAGAAAGGGATAGGTAACATAGGGTGGGAGAAGGTTCATGTGGAGCAAAAACACCATGGTGTGTTAGTTGGTCCAGATGGCCAATTCAGTGATAGAAATTCCTTGCAACTTTACTGGTTCTTGTTTCCCAGCTTGAAACGTGATGGGAAAGCAGCAACAGTAAACAAACCAAAAATTCCAGGTATATCAAAGTACAGACACAATACACTTATAAAATAGCAGCTGAATTCAGTGTACGGCCAGATCCAAATTGCCCTGTGCCATCAAATGTCGGCTGTCCCCAAAGATCTCACACTTCACCTCCAAAGAGCTATGATATTGGAGATAAAAACATCAGAAATAAAAGTGAGATTACACAGTAGCACCCCTCCACCCTGCTCTCTCACTCAATGCAATGATAGTTGATGCTTAAGCTCAGTTCCACCTTCTGTACAATTCCTTATAGCCATCAATTCCTCTGAAATGTGAAACAATATCTGGTCTTGAATATATTCAACAACCAAGCATCTACAGCCCTCAGAATAGAGAACTTCAAAGCTTCAGAACCCTCTGAGGGAAGCCATTTCTCATCATCTCTGTCCCAAGTGATTGGCCATTTACGCCGAGACTAAATAGATTTCAGCCAAGGGAGGCAGTCTTTCAGCATCTACCTTGTCGAGTCCCCTCAGAATCGGACAATTTTCAATTTTCTCATTCTTTTTGATCCAAAGAGCATGGGCTCAATCTACTGGATTTGTCATCTTTGGATAACCTGGTCATTGTAGGAATCAATCCACTGAAAACTGGTTCACCACCTCCAAGGTACATACAGGCAGTCCCCGGGTTGGTGAATGGGTTATATTCTGGCATCCGTACTCAAGTCAATTTGTTTGTAAGACAGAACACAATGCAGCACAATGGAAAGCAGCCATTTGTACGTACAGGAAATGTTCCAAGTCGGATCTTTAAAATATACCCCTGTATGGGATCGCGTCCATGAGTGCAAGCGTTTATAGGTCTGATCTTCATAAATTGGGACCCCTGCACATCCTTCCTTACATTAGGAAACCAAGACTGTGCACAGTACTCAAGATGTGGTTTCGCCAAAGCTCCTCACATTGTAGTAATTGTAGCCTCTTTTCTTATAATTTTCACAGTTATACAACAGGCAGTATAAGCATTGTCAAAATACATCCATATTCCACTTTACAGGCAGGAATCTACTCCAAAGTGACCAAACTCGATCTGTTTGATCTCGTTCTGTTTACAAGTGTGAATGAAATGTAGAAAATTGCTCCAGCTGGATAAAACACAAGCATAGCTGTTTTGAACAAGTTTGATATTTGGGGCATTAAGCTGCATTAAAAATGGAATCACAGACTCCACGTTTGTTTGGATTGCTTCCCTGGCTTTCTTTAGGAATACATGACAATAAGTGACACCCATTTGTGAGGTTTTCTGATCCAACAATAATGGGAAGAAGTTTGTCTCACTCAACAGCAGGGCACTGAAAATACCTCAACACCTTGTGATGTTACTCTCATTGAAGACAAAAGAAATGTTTGGACAACAGTCCCACAAATGTTCTTACTGTGCCTGATATACTGAGATCAATAGGCACTCCAAATCTTCCATACTTATGTTAAAATCCCCTTCACCTCTGTTTTTTTTTGTGCTTGCACTTGTAGTCTTCTGGCTACTGATGGTCCCCCAATGAGTGGGAATGCAAGTTGTGAGGAATGTACAAGGAGGCTTCAAGAGGACTTGGACTAGGTAAGTGAAGGGGCAATTAGGGCAGCACGGTGGCCCAGTGGCTAGCACTGCTGCCTCACAGCACCAGGAACCTGGGTTCAATTCCAGCCTCAAGCAACTGTCTGTGTGGAGTTTGCACGTTCTCCCCGTGTCTGTGTGGGTTTCCTGCAGGTGCTCCGGTTTTCTCCCACAGTCCAAAGATGTGCAGGTTAGATGGATTGGCCATGCTAAATTGTCCCATAGTGTGCAGGGACGTTAGGGTAGATGCATTAGCCATGGGAAATGCAGGGATAGGGGAGGGGAATGGGCCTGGGTAGGATGCTCTTTGGAAAGGTCTGTGTGGACTTGTTGGGCTTGAATGGCCTGTCCCCACACTGTGGGGATTCTATGATTTTGTTCAAAAAAGAAAAAAAAACAGATGAGGCTGGGATGACTATCGCATGACATAGCTCCTAATCATGTTCAAACTGAAAGAGCTGAGGATGTTGTAAATCAGTGCAAGTCAATCTGAGGAAGGGTCACTCAACCTGAATTGTTAACTTTGACATTTTCTCCACAGACCTGCTGAGCCTTTCTAGCAATTTGTGTTTTTGTTTCCAACAATACAATGCTGCTTCAACGAGAATTTTTTTGCAGTGCGGTCACTTTTGCATTATGCAGGCAAATATTGTAGTTTTTCTGTATCATACATCTATGAGTGATTTGCCAATGGATCTATTTTCTTGATTATTAAAGAAAAATTACATCCAAGTGTATTTTTCACCAGCCAAGGAAAAGGGCCAAGTTGCCAAATCTGAAGTCTTCTCTTCAAATCGTTTTCTAGGAGCTTCTGCCATACATTGGCAGATGGAACCTGGGTGAGTTTCCTTACCTAAAAGGCAACACTGGCAAGAACATTAATTGTACAAAGATGGCTTCTATCTAACTCTCTCCCTCTCTCTCTCTGTACTTGGGTGCTTGGGCCTAAAGATTGAACCTAGAGTTGGTTTACTGAGGTCAGTGTGCTACCAACTGAGCTTTGCCAATGTAAATCAACCCAAATTATGTTTTCAAATCCTGATTCCTACTCATTGCTTCGTTTTTCTCTTTCCTTTGACTCCTCGTATTTTCTCCCATTCATTTCTTGTTCATTCCATTTCCAACAAAAGCCTGCAGTAATCACCAATAGAGCAGCATGCATTGTCAAAAAAAACTGACTGCATTTAAAAATAGACTCATTATAAATATTGCAATACCTCATGAATTAGAAGTGATGTATTACACAAGCGCAAAACTGCAGGTGGCCAAATTTAACTTTAAGAATAATTATCAGAACCATTTTTAAGCCAGGAACTTTTATAACTTTTTGCTAACATCCAATTACTGCTTCAATTAAGTATTTATATGTTTCCTGATCACTAACCTGTAACTTACATCTTTCTACTTTTCAAAGCCAGGATAAAACACTTGTCAGATTTCTTCTTGCTCACTGATTTTTAGGAACACTGAATCAACTTCAAACAAATAGACTAGAATAGTCAATTATTGTGAATTGTATTTAAAAAAAATAGTGAAATGTGTTTAAGTCACCATACCATTGCACCTACATTCATAGCAGAAAGGTATAGATAGGGAAAAAAAAAACTTTTAAAAATTGAGACAAAGTCCTTCTTAGTTCAATTCCCAGCTCCTGGTTTTGGGAAAAGATTGTACCACTGCGAGACCACCATGCTGTGCTGCTGGAATTCCAGGCCGGAAGCCCCCGCCAAAGCAGGGCATCCACATCAGGCCACTGGAATCGCAGGCCGCAGGACTTCACAGAAGCTGCCCCAAGGACCATTCTCGTCGCCGATTCTGGGAAGGAAGACATTACAAAAGCCTCCCAAAAGAATCCTGAGCCACTGGATTCCAGGCTGAAGCCCCCTCATTGCCAAAGCCGCTGCTATGCCAACCCATCCAAAGGAATCCCAGGCTGTGCCAATGAAGCAGACCACCACCAGATGCTGCCCACATGGCAGCTGCTGGAAATATCCCTCCTCCTCCCAGATTTCATCGAATGCCGCATTGAACATGTTTGCTCAGGAATGTGTTAGAATAGAAGGAGGCTTGAAATAGAAAAACACTTCACAGTTCATCGCGTGTGCTCTTTAACATTCCATTCAGAACAATCTCAAACAGTGATTCTTTACTTATTACAGTCCAAGACTGCCATACAAGCGTCCTAAAGACTGAATTAGACAGGTCTACTAATATCACTAGGGCCCTTATTCATCCCTTTGAACTGGGACCTAAGGATGTAAGGTGTCAGGAGTGTTCCTGACAGCAATCTGATTCAGACAGGAGCAGGTCATTTACCTTTCCAGCCTCGTCAGTCATTCATTGAGATCTTTGCTGGTCTAATAACAAATTATATACACACACACATACACAGACACGCACACAGGCATGCACAGACACAGACACACACACACAGACACGCTTACTCAATGTGCCTCAATACCTTTGACTAACAGAAGTCCATCAATCTCAGTTTTAATACTAGCATTTATGGAAGGGAATTCCAAATTCCACTTGGCATGAAAACGTGCATCTTAATGCCATTCCTGAACATTTGTATTTTTGGATTGTGCAATTAGTCCTAGACTTTCCTGCAAGAATCAAGAAAACAAATCACCCTAAAACATTCTAAATTTCTGGGAAATTCAGTCCTAGTTTTCTCAATCATTAAGTGTTCAGTGGTGTACGGATTGGGCAAGTATGCGTATTTATACCATCATAGTGCTTAAGATATCTTCTATCTTCTGGTTTCTTTCTTAGTAGTCAATTGTAATTTTCTTTAGTTTTGCCCATGTCAGTCACTATTTCCAATTACCTGATGATCTTTTATGCTTTTTATTATTCTTCATTCATGGAATGAGTGTGTTTCTGGCTGGTTATTGCTCTAATTGGCCTTTGAGAAGGTACTGGTGAGCTGCTTTCTTCAAACACTGCAGTCCGTTTGGTATAGTTACACCCACAATGCGATTAGGGAGGGAGTCCCAAGATTTTGACTCAACAACACCGATGGGACAGCAAATATTTCCAGGTGAGGATAGTGAGTGGCTTGGAGGGAAATTTGCAGTGGTAGTTGCCTATATATCTGCTGCCCTTGACGTTCTCAATTGTAGTGGTCTTAGGTTTGGAAGACGCTGTCTAAGGAGCCTTGGTGAACATATGTAGGGCTTCTTGTGGATGGTACACACTGCTGCGGCTGAGCATCTGTTGTGGAGGTCTGAATGTTGGTAGATGCAGTGTGAATCAAACCAGCTGCTTTGTCCTGGATAATGTCAAGTTTCTTGACCATTGTTGGAGATGCACTCATCTAGGCAAGTAGGAAGTATTCCATTAAAACCTTGACTTGTACCTTGTAGATGGTGGACAGGTTTTGGAGTCAAGAGGTGAGTTACTACTAGCCTCTGACCTGCTTTTGTAGTCATAGTATTTATATGGCTAGTATAGTTTGGTTTGTGACCATGGTAGCCCCCCCCCCCGGATGTTGATAGTGAAGCATTCAGCTGTTGAATTTCGAGGGACAATGGTTAGATTCTCTGTTGTTGGACATGTCCACTGTCTGACACCTATGTGGCATGAATGCTACTTGTCAACGCAAACCTGGGTATTGTCTATGTCTTAGATAACAAGGTGTAGAGCTGGATGAACACAGCAGGTCAAGCAGCATCAGAGGAGCAGGAAAGCTGACGTTTTGGGTCTGGACCCTTCTTCAGAAATGGGGAAGGGGAAAGGGGTTCTGAAATAAATAGGGAGAGAGGGGGAGGCAGATAGAAGATGGATAGAGGACAGGATAGGTGGAGAGGAGACAGACAGGTCAAAGAGGCGGGGATGGAGCCAGTAAAGGTGAGTGTAGGTGGGGAGTTAGGGAGGGGATAGGTCAGTCCAGGGAGGACAGACAGGTCAAGGGGGTGGGATGAGGTTAGTGGGTAGGAGATGGGGTTGGGGCTTGAGATGGGAGGAGGGGATAGGTGGGAGGAAGGACAGGTAAGGGAGGCGGGGACAAGCTGGTCTGGTTTTGGGATGTGGTCGGGGGAGGGGAGATTTTGAAGCTTGTGAAGTCCACATTGATACCATTGGGCTGCAGGGTTCCCAAGCGGAATATGTCTTGCTGCATTTGGACATGGGCTGTTTTACTTGTTCAATAAAGTTGTTGTTCTTGTTGCTCAATGAATGTCATAAGAAGATGCCTGAAAAAGTGTTGGTTTGACTTGTCTCTGAACATGTTTGCTCCTCCTAATTGGCATGTTAAGTTTCTATTCACAATGTAAACATTGACTTGGTGAATTTTGTTCCCATTGGGGTGAGGGGTGTTTTTGCTGGGAAGTGGAAAACATTTCCTATTTTGAGGCATCTCGGAGCAGCATTAACCCTGTTAGATTAGGTATGGTGCCGATTAGGTGCAAAGTTTCTTCTACTCAGTTCTGGCAAAATTACTCAAAGCAGCCTCAACAAATGTGACACTGCATCTAGTTCCCCTACCAGTCATTTGGAGTCTCTGAATAAAATTGCCAACAAACTGCATTTTCTAATCAGCCGGAAAGTAAGATCAGTATGCCATCCGAGCTCTCAAGCCTGTTCCACCATTCAATTCGATCATAACTGACCTGTATCTCAACTCAATCTGCCCACCTTGGATCCACCACTATTATTATTCTTCCTTAATAAGATGTATAAACGTCACTTTTGAAATTTTCTATTGACAGCCCATCTCAACAACTACTGGGACAGAGAACCCAGATTTCCATGACCCATTGCCTGAAGCTGTAATTCTGACATGAATCTGGAGTGGTATAAATCTAATTGTGAGGTTATGCCCTCTTTGTTAGACCATAAGAACATAAAATATAGGCGCAGAATTAGGCCACTCGACCCATCGAGTCTGCTCTGCTATTTGATCATGGCTGATGTTTCTCAACCCCATTCTTCTGTCTTCTCCATGTAACCTTTGAGCTTCTTACTAATCAAGACACTAAATATCTCTGTCTTAAATACATTCAATGACTTGGCCTCCACAGTCTTAGGTGACAATGGGTTCCACAGATTAACACCCTCTGCCTGAAGGAATTCCTCTTCATCTCAGTTCTAAAGTGTCATCTCTTCGCCCTGAGTCTGTGTCCCCAGGTCCTAGTCTCTCCTACTAGTGGAAACATCATTTCCACATCCACTCTATCCAGGTACCTCAGTATTCAGTTTTCCCCTCATCTTTCTAAACTCCATTGTGTAGAGACCCAACCCCCTCGTATATATGCCCTTCATCCCTGGGATCATTCTTGTAAATCTCCCCTGGATTCCCTCCACGGCCAGCACATCTTTCCTTAGATACAGGGCCCAAAACCGCTCACAATATTCCAAATGCAGTTTGACTAGAGCCTTATACAGACTCAGCAGTACATCCCTACTCTTGCTAACCCTACTCTAGCTAATATTGCATTTGCCTTCCTAACTGCCATGTTGCATTTGCCTTCCTAACTGCCATGTGAACCTGCATAGTAACCTTAAGAGAATCCTGAACTAAGACTCCCAAGTCCTTTTGCACTTCAGATTTCTGAAGTCTTTCTCAATTTAGAAAATAGTCTATGCCTCTATTCTTCTGACCAAAGTGTGCATAACCTCACACGTTCCCACATTGTATTCCATCTGCCTTTTCTTTGCACACTTTCCTATCCTGTCCAAGTCCTTCTGCAGCCTCCCTGCCCCCTCAAAACTACCTGTCCCTCCATCTAACTTTGTGTCATCTGTAAACTTAGCAACAATGCTGTCAGTTCCTTTGTCCAGATAGTTAACACATAACATGTATATGGGTCAACATGGACCCCTGCAGAATTCTGTGTGTTAGCAGCTACCATCTTGAAACAGACTGCTCTGGGCTCTCCCCATCAATTCCTGTCATAACCTTAAACATCTCTCTAATCTTAATCACTAAAGGGGATACAAACCTTATCTGTGCAATTTGTCTTCATAATTTAACCCTGTGACCCTGGAATCCCTCTGGAATATTCAAATTTCATTTGATGACACTTCTACGAACAGCTTTTAGTCTTGTTTTAAAAATGCTATACCAATACAGATTGTTGTTGTTAATGATGAGGGTACCTAAACTCATCTCAGCGGCGATTCCTCCTACAATGGGAGGAGATGGAGAGCTCACAATATTTGCGGGGGGGGGGGGAGCGGGAGGGTCACACTGCCACAGAGCCATCCATCATCAAATATTGTTTGTCAAAAGGTTATGTTAGTGGTTAAAACAAAACCTTTGTATAGTATCCTCCAATCCCACCCAGGAACGTTAGAAAACACTACATATATCCAGAGATAGTAGGAACTGCAGATGCTGGCCTGCTGTGTTCATCCAGTTCTACACCTTGTTATCTCAGATACTACATATACCCAGTGCATTACTTTGAAGAGTGCGATTCCAAAGACTTTGCTTTATAGATGGATTTAAATTGAATGATGGAGAGCAGGTAATGGTGGACAGTTATTAACATCATCAAAGAAAGAGGCCATCCATTAGATATTACTATATGATTGAATTAGAATAGACAATACTTCCCTGAATGTTTGGGATTGAGTGCAATCTAGATGCATGATATCTCTCTCAAATACTTATTTGTTTTTAAGGTCTGTGACATTTGCTTCACCCACAAACTGATGGGTTTACCAATGCTGGCCTTGAACCGGTTTAACTGAAGGGAACAGCGACTTAGTAGTCTTCCTTCCTCCTTTGTCATTCATAGTCGAACTCAATGGCAAAATGCAGAAGCAATATAGGCAAGTCAACAAAACCAAAAACATAAAACACAGCCTCTTTTGGGATTGATCTTGCAGCTCTGATATGCATGGCCAAACAGGATATGTAGTAAGTTTAGGAACTTTCTGGTAATTCTCTGTGAGTTCCCCAAGATCCACAGACACCAGTTTGAAACCTTATGAAAGAATGAAGTAGCTTTAACATGGCACCCTTCATCATCTCTGGACCCAAAGCAAGATCCAGACAGTGAGGTACTGCTGATGTGGAGGTAGTTCTGGAATACTGGAAATTTGCCACTAATCAGAACGCGCATATTTTCACAAACCATTATTAAATAAACCAAGTCATGTACTTTATAAGATATTGTTCAAGACTCTGGGAGAATTCCTCTGCTCTTCCTAGAACAGTAACATAGGATCTTCTAATTTCACCCAAGGGAATTGACAGAAGCGCAAATTTCTGCTTTTCTTTAAATTGATTATTTAACATTTTTCCCAACATCACGCATCCTTGACTGTTTAGTCTTCAATCTCCCTAATTCGTAATGCCTGATTAGAATCAACAAATTTTAATAATGAGCTTCCATCCAGGGAGGATGTCTCTTTTGAAGATATCTTAATCATCATTTATTTATATAGACGTTGGAGACAGATGGCATGTGAGATCCATCACTCGTTCTGTGGGCCACATTGCCTTGTTTATAGAAGTACAGTAATCAATAAATCAGCTTAGTTTGTTGTCTGGTAATGGGAGAGGGTGGGTAGTAATTGCACTAACACATGGGGTTTCATACACAGTATACAGAAAGCAGTTGAGCCACCTTTTCCCACAAGGGCTTCTGAGTGATGCTGGGGCCTAGCAGCCAAATGAATGAATTTCATCACCATTCTGTCATTGGAATGTTCAGCAAAGTGCACGGAAAATGATGTCCAACCTCCACACACACAGAAAAAGAAAATGCAATTTATTCGCTCTCTTTATGTAAATCTACTTTTTAAATCTACTTAGCAGCTAGAGATTTGGAAAGAGGACTCTTTGTCTTTAAAATGTATATGACACTGGCTCTTAATTCTTGGACAACCCAGTGTCCTTTGGGGGAAAGGTTGTTATCTGGTTCAAGACAGATTAAGACTTGGAACGGTCAATCCCTCATGGTTAGGTAAGTGAGAAGCTAATAGTCCAGGATCACACAGACAGAAAAGCCGTAAGAGTTTGATGTCTTGATGCTGTATTCACAAACGTAGCCCAGTGTGAGACAATGACTTAATGATCAGCAGGAGCAAAGTTGAAAGGAAAAATGCTCACATCAATTGTACATGCATTAAAGGTCAAGATTTTGTCACAGTTAAAGCTTCGCTACCAACATTTTGGTCTAACTGTACATCAGTGTTTCCTCTATCAAAGTAACAAATTCAGAATTGATGGTATGTATGGAAATATTGATGCCTGAAACTTCTACACTCAGGGAAGTGAGGGATAATTCACTGACATGGTGATGATATTTCAGATTAACCACTAACTCATTGACTTAAAAATGAGTGGAAACAAGAGTTTAATTAACAGAAAACCTCATGTAAGCATTAAGAACATGGAACAACTTCTAGTCTGTAATGGCTGCAGAAGATGAATAAGATCTGATATGATGTCTTTAACATGAAAACAAGCAGTCGTGACAGAGTTAGGAAAGATGACTAGATGCATGATCAAAAACTTGGGCTTTGAGGCAAATTTTTAAAAGGGAGAAACAATTGGAAGAGGAAGCGTTTACAAAAGAGTTTTTTAAAGAGCAAAGCTGACATGGCAGAAGTCCCTGCTATTGCTAGTGGCAGAATCAGAAGAATGAGAGGGGAGACCCTGGGCGAATGGTAAATGATGTTGTGCACTTCCAATTTATGAACTGGGGGGAAGGAAGACAATGGAAGTGAGCAAGTGATAGGCTGAATGGACCAGTAGGTCTTTTCCTGTCTGTTAACATTCAGAAGTGAATCTTAATCCATGACAAGAATCAAGTTATAGAGGTTTGAGCCAGGAATTTGTAAAAGATGGAGATCCAAGGATTTGAGAGAGGTGCATTGCAGATGTTCAGCCAAAATGTTTCAGCAGTGATAGAAGGAGACAACTCGCATTTGTATAACACCTATCATGATCTCAAACATTCCAAAACACTTAACAGTCAATAAAAATTGAAAGAACTGCGGATGCTGTAAATCAGGAACAAAAACAAAGTTGCCGGAAAAGCTCAGCAGGTCTTGCAGCGTCTGTGAAGAAAAAAATCAGAGTTAACGTTTTGGGTCCGGTGACTCTTCCTCAGAGCCAGTTCTGAGGAAAGGTCACTGGACCCGAAATGTTTACTCTGACTTAACAGTCAATGACGTACTCTTGAAGAGTAGTTATGTGTGACACAGTAATACAACAGTCAATTTGAGCATTTAAGTTCCTACAAACAACAACATGACAATGACCAGGTAACTATCTTTAAAGTAATGTTGAGTGAGGGATATACGTTGGCCAGGGCACTAGATATAACTCCTTCTCTTCTTATTTGATGCTTTCATACTTTGAGAAAGCAGATTACAATCTTGCTTAATAGCTCATCAAAAGGACTGTATCTTTTGACAACTGAGCCACAAATATAACTGAAATGGCTGCTTGGGAACATAGGTACAGGACTAGGCCATGCAGACCCTTGAGTCTGTTCTGCCATTCAAAGAGATCATGGCTGATTTGTGACCTACCTCCATTGAACTTTGGTCTATATCCTTAGTGCCTTTGCTTAACAAAAAATGTATCTATCTCAGATTTAAAGTTCACAACAAATCCGGCATCAACTGCCATTTGTGGAAAAGAGTTCCAAACATCTACCACCCTTTGTGTGTCGAAGTGCTTCCCAACATCTCTCCTAAACAGTCTCCCCTAATTCTCAGTCTATGCCCCATTAGTTCTAGAATTCCTAACCAGTCGAAATGATTTATCTTTTCCTGTCAATATCGTGAATGCTTTGATCAGATAACCACCCCTTCACCTTTTAAATTCTAGAAAAAAAACAGCCTAATTTGCATAATTTCTTCTCATAACTTAACCCCTGATGTCCAGGTATCATTCTTGAAAACTTACATTGTGCTCCTTCCAAGGCCAATCTATCCTTCCTAAGGTGTGGTGCCCTGATCTGCTCACAGTGCTCCATGTGGAGTTTAACCAGGATTTTGTATGAATCCAGCATAACATCTACATCTTTGTACTCCAGTCCTAGATCTAAAGGCCAGCATTTCAATAGCTTTTTTGGTCACTTTCTGCACCTGTTCATGACATTTTAAAGATCTATGCACCCCAAGCCTCTTTGGACATCTACTGTATTTAACTTCATACCATTTAGGTAGTACCTAGATCTATTCTTTATCAGTCCAAAATGGATAACATCACATGAACACTATCTGCCACCGCTTTGCCCAATCACTTAATCTATCAATATCCCTTTGTAATTTTATAGTATCTATGGTGTCTACATGGTTTACAATGCTACCTAATTTTGTGTCATCAGCAAATTCAGATTAGGCAAGGTACATAGGAGAAATTTTAATATTGGTGCAGCCTTGCCAATTATGAATCACTACCATTACCAGATGAAGGGAGAAAACTTGGCACTGAAGAGATTGTTGACCTCACTGCTATTGCACACACAAAGTTGATCAAAAGTCACATAATTGACTGAGTCCATTTACAAAACCAGCTGTACTGAAATAAATTTACAGTCAACAAATACAAAAGGAACAAAAACAGAACAATAGGATTTTTTTTCAGATTTTCAATACAGGAAGCAGTTATATAAATAACTACAGTAGAAAATAAACAAAACTGTGGGACTAATTGCAGAATGTAAACATTGAAACAACAAAGAAGACATTAATTTGTTTTTTTAACCGGTGATACATAATTCTCATCAAAACCTAATTAATTGAAAGCATCTCACTACTGTTGGGACTAATACTATTGATCTGTAATGCAAAGGTGAGTCAACACATTTGTACCACATTGCTAAGGGAGCACTGACATCATTTGATGGCCATGATTCTGTGAACGTAATGCCTCTGCTGTGCAGAGAGGGAGGCAATAGATAGTGTCATTACCAGTGGTCTGAACCCTGAGGCAGTGTGGACATTTCTAAGTTGGAATTGCAAAATGTACTTCTTTAAAAAAAAAGGGCTGGCAAAGCCAAATTTTGGAGGTGGGGGGTGGGGTGAGGGGTTGGAGACAGAAACAGAGAATGAGAGACAGAGACAGAGACCATTGGAATGTGACTCCATTGGACGCAAATGGCACTTTCAAACAACAACCCCTCCAAAGGGGGAGTTCAAAACAGTCCGACTGTGATCTTGTGAATACAATGATAATGAGGTACAGATGACTCCTACTCAACTGCAAGCCAATAATGTACCAAGCTGCAGACATGTTGGTGTATTTACCTTTGAATATGACGCAAGAACAGGGTTTAAAAAGCCATTTCTTCAACATTCTTGTGTGTACCAGTCCATTTTTAAGTGTTAGTATGCAGTGAAGTTCACTGTTGTTGAAGAACTATCCCCATAGAGATCTCTGCATTGCAGGTAAATATCTTCTCCTAAGCTGAACACTAGCATCCAGATAAGAGGAAAACCAGACATCGAAAGGACCCTGTAAAAATCCTGGAAACCAATCATGGTCAAAAGGAATCAAAACTACAGCCTCTCAACCAATCTGCAAAACTAAGGATTGTGAAACCGACTATTCAATTGTCAGCATCAATTATAGCCAGTGACACTTCATCAGAACAGGGGGATTGAGATGAGATTTCTTTTTTCTCAGAGGGTTGTTTATCTGGAATTCTCTCCCCCAGAGAGCTGCTGGGCCATTTCAAGAAAGATGTAGCTATAACTCTTAGGACTAAAGGGATCTAATGATATGGGGGGAAAGTAGGAACATGGGACTGAGTAGGATAATTATATGAATGATGGAGCAGGCTTGAAGGGCCTATTCCTGCACTTCCATTGTGTGCTCTTATGTTTCAATAACTATATTCAAGACAGTATTAGTCAGAGTTTTGATGGAGGCACATAGGGAAGTTCACTTGAGGCCACAAACAGATCAGCCATGATCTTATTGAATAGCAGAGCAGACTTGAGGGGCCAAAATGGCCTACACGTGTTTGCGATTCCAATTCTCTTCTGCAGTACTCCCTCAGTATCACACTGGAACATCAGCCTAAGATCACAAGGTGTAGAGCTGGATGAACACAGCAGGCCAAGCAGCATCAGAGGAGCAGGAAAGCTGACGTTTCGGGTCTAGACCCTTTTTCAGAAATTTCTGAAGAAGGGTCTAGATCTGCAACGTCAGCCTTCCTGCTCCTCTGATGCTGCTTGGCTTGCTGTGCTCATCCAGCTCTACACCTTGTTATCTCAGATTCTCCAGCACTGGCAGTTCCTACTATCTCTGGACCATCAGCCTAGATTGTTTGAACTCCAGTCTCTGGTGTAAAATTTTAACCCTAACCTTCTGACTCAGAGTGGGCTCTGTATGTGGAGTGTCTCAAAAAGTCTAAAAGTCAAGCCAAGGCTGCTGTCTTGTGAGATCAGCTTCCATCCACTCAATTCTATGGAATAAGTCATTTAGTTTCTCAGCAAAGTGAAGGGGAGGCATAGCCCTTGCCCCAAAATCTATCACAATTCACCTCCTTGCTTTGGGTGAGATAGCGGCTCAGTGGTTAGCACTGCTGCCTCACAGCACCAAGGGCCTGGATTTGATTCTAACCTCGGGTGACTGTCTGTGTAGAGTTTGCACATTCTCCCTGTGGCTGCGTAGGTTTGCTTCAGTTTCCTCCCACAAAAACGGTGCATTGGCCATGTTAAATTGCTCATAGTGTCCAAGGATTGTCAGGTTAGGGTGGATTGGCCATGTTAAATTGCACATAGTGCCCAAGGATGCGCAGGTTAGGGTGGATTGGCCGTGCTAGATTGTCCATGGCGTCCAAG
>NC_063363.1:7452003-7452255 GCF_021869965.1 Rhincodon typus
CCAAGGATGTGCAGGTTAGGGTGGATTGGCCGTGCTAGATTGTCCATAGTGCCCAGGGATGTGCAGGTTAGGGTGGATTGGCCATGCTAGATTGTCCATAGTGTCCAAGGATGTGCAGGTTAGGGTGGATTGGCCATGTTAAATTGCCCATATTGCCCAGGGATGTGCAGGTTAGGGTGGATTGGCCATGTTAAATTGCCCATATTGCCCAGGGATGTGCAGGTTAGGGTGGATTGGCCATGTTAAATTGCC
>NC_063363.1:7452265-7456373 GCF_021869965.1 Rhincodon typus
TGCCCAGGGATGTGCAGGTTAGGGTGGATTGGCCATGTTAAATTGCCCATAGTGCCCAGGGATGTGCAGGTTAGGGTGGATTGGCCGTGCTAAATTGTCCACAGTGCCCAGGGATGTGCAGGTTAGGGTGGATTATCAGTGGGAAATGCAGGGTTACAGGGATAGGGTAGGGGGGCAGGTTTGGGTGAGCCAAGTTTGGATTTGTTTCTAGGCAAACTGCACGGGGAGGAGGGTGTGTGGAAGAGAGACAAATAGATTTTACAATGGAACAAAAACGCAAACAGATATAACTCGAGAGTTGCTGACGCTGTGGCTGAAGACAGCTTGCAATGGCAATAAAAGAATCGTTGAAACTGCGCTGTCTCTGGGCAGAAGTTGCTTTAATGATGTTGTCAGGCAGTCAGTGCAAACGATGCTGATAGGAGCTCTGCTCTTCTCCCTGCAGTTTCGGAATTCATTGCAGACTCCGGGGTTACTCTCGGTCAAAAAACTCCGGGGTTACTCTCGGTCACAAGCCACCGGGTTTTCGGCAACTAACCTGTAATCCCCAGCGGAAAGGGGCTCAAGACATTGATCCTTTGTGTGTGAAAGAGGGGAGCATGTCTACTTCTGAACAGTGAATCCAAGAATTAAAAAATAAACAGTATTAATTCTTTGTAATCAGCAATCAACAAGAGGTTGGAAATATGTGTGAAATATGGATTGTTCGTACAATTGAAATGCATATTGCGCAGGTTAAATATTTTCAGAATATTGCAACTGGAACACAGCCAGTAAATCTACTTTGCAGTGGATTATCTCGATATTTATAGGCGTACGGCAGACACTTAATTCCCATTATTAATAATAAATTAAACAATAGGTCTCGCCCACAATTTTAATATATGCTTTGAGAGAGAACATTTGCAGCCCTAACAATCATGACTATCCCACAAGCATCTGCATCTCATGCACATAAAATATCACATACTATACCTTGCGATTGGGTGATAAGGCGGAGATAAAACAGGAGGATGCCATGCAGGTTCTCCAGGCAGACCCAAGGTTATATTTCTGTATCTGTCCCTTTAGTTCTGAGATGGTGGAAAGGGTTTTTTTTTCAAAGAAAAATCCCCTGTTAGCCACTCGCCAAATTATTTTGATTAATGCCTCAGAATTTTGAGACCCGTGTCTCAATTGTATCTAAATTGCGTTTCAGAGGGAAAGATTTGCAACCCACTGTTTCACAGCAATGCTTCTCTTCTCAGGTGGAACTCAGCTCTCTACTGGTTTCTCTTCGCTCTAGTTTTCTTCCTCGCTCACTGGAAGGCGTTGACTCCTGCTGAGCCACAACCCCCCGCCCCTTACTTCACTGGAGTGGCTATTTGACTGTAGATTGCATCACTGTCAATTTACGACACCCCCACCCCCCCATACACGGCATCTCTTATCTCGTGTTAAAGCTGTTCTTTAGAATATAAAGCACATGTGACATTGGCACTATAAAGTGGTTACGTTACTGGGTTAGCAAAAAGGATACTTTATTAGTCTAGAGAAAGTGAATTCAAACAATTAATTTGGTTTATATATTTGTTTTTAATTGGGTATTTGTAAAGGTGATTATAAAACAGTTTGTGTGTCATAAAATAACGAGTTTAATTCATATGTTTTGAGAAGTTTGCCTGTCTTTCTTATCTGATGACTCAGATTTCAAAGTGTACAGTGACAGCAAAATGTTCCAAATGCTGGAGATCTGAATTTTTTTAAAAAAACAGGACGTGCTGGAGAAACTCAGGAGGGCCATCAGTGTCTGTGGAGAGAGAAGCACAGAGATTATCTTTCACTTCCAATGAGTCTTGTGTGAAGATCCATATGACTACTCCTATGAGTCATATTGGAAGTGAGATGTTAACAGTTTCTCTTTTTAAAGACGCTGCCAGAACTGCTGAATTTCTCCGGGGTATTTAGAATTTGTTTCATACCAATCTAGTTAATTCTTGATTGTCCTCTGAAGTGACCTAACCAGCCAACAAAGTGTATTTGGGAGCGAACAATAAATTCCTGTTTTGCTAATGCTTGGAGTGCTGAGAATAATGTTTCAATGTTTTGACATAGTCTCAAAGCTCCTGCAATCTAAAATTCTCCCAATTAGGAAAATGTCTTTGCATGTTTCAAACATGTTCCTTGTTTGCTTCACCCTCACAATGTGCAGCCCTATGATACAATCATTTAAAACATCCTGTAAGGGGAACAAAACCAGATTTTTGGCTCAGAAATAGGAATTGGTGGAGAAACTCACCAGGTCTGGCAACATTAGTGGACAGAAAGCAGAGTTAATGATGCGAGTCTGGTGAGCTATTTTCCCTGGAGCGTCTGAGGATGAGGGGTGACCTTAAAGAAGTTTATAAAATCATGAGGAGCATGGACAGGGTGAATAGACAATAGTGTTTTGCCCAGGGTAGGGAGGCCAAAACTATACGTAATAGGTTTAAGGTGAGAGGAGAAAGATTTAAAAGGGACCTGAGCAGCAACTTTTTCACACAGAGGGTGGTGTGTGTATGGATTGAGCTGCCAGAGGAAGTGGTGGGGAATGCTAATTACAATTACAACATTTACAAGGCATCTGGATGGGTATATGTTTAGGAAAGGTTGAGAGGGATATGGGCCAAATGCTGGCAAATGGTACCAGAGTAATTTAGGATATCTGGTCGACATGGATGAGTTGGACCCAAAACATTAACTCTGCTTTCTCTCCACGGATGCTGCTACACATTTTAAGTTTCTCCAGCAATTTCTGTTTTTGTTTCAAATTTCCAGCTGCTAGAGTTCTTTGTTTCATTTCAGGATTTTTGACAGGCAAGATGATTAAAAAGAAGTTTGAGGGATTTACCTTTTTCATTTTGATTGAGATCAATGAGCTATGGCTGCTTTCTTAACCAATTTTAATAGGTCTTATTTTCATAACTGACAGTAAACATGAAGTATAATTGAATGTTGTGAAAACTAATCTGTTTCACCCATGTCCTTGATGGAAATCTGCAGTCCTTTCCTGGTCTGGCCTACACATGAGTCCAGATCCACAGCAATGTAGCTGACTCTGAAATTGCTCAGTTAGCCATTTGCCCAAGGCACCACAGGGATGGGCTAAAAATAAAGTTGATCTTGACAACAACACTTGCAGGAATAAAGGCAGCATACAATTTTAATTTAGAAAGCCCTTTGAACCAGTTCCGTGATTCAAGGAGATCCTGATTGATCTGTGATCGAGCTCATTATCCTTTGATCCGTGTCTCTTAATTTCATTGATTAACAAAAATGATCATGCTTCCTTTAGTCTAGATTTCTGAGGATGTGTTCTGTCTCTTCTGCACATCATGACTATATAAGAATCACTTTAAAGTCTTCCGTTGGAACAATCTTTCCTAGGATCTCAATCTATAGAGTCCTGTCTTCCCAGCAATTCCTCTTCCTCCTATATTTATAAAGACTGTTGAAACCAAAAGTTTGCCTTGACAAACCACAATTTAGTGATTTATTCTTGCCACCATTGATGATATCTTGCAGTTTCTACCCAAGCCTTTCACCCAGTTCCAAAACGCAACAAAAATGTTTTGAAATCACAAAAACAGATGTAATTCAAAGATAACTTTTCACTGAGGTCACTACCACTGCCCTCCTAAGAAGTAACTAGAACAGCTCTAAAGGTGATTAAGAGCAGGTAATGCTTATTGAACTTTGTATTGAAAGTAGCTGTAGCTGCTGAGCTACTGCCCAGGTGACCTTGGAGAGGGAGCATGTGGAGTGCACCAATGCTCTCGATGCCTTTATAGAGAGATGGGCACCACAGGGGGATACAGTGCTGTATTTGCCCCCCAACTCCATTCTGATTTAGTCCTTTCACTCTCTCCCAACCTCCCTCACCTTTGATGGTTTGCTTTGCCTATGATGGGCTTTGCTTGTAAATACTCAATTGGATATACATGTATTTTTCCTGGTGGTGGTTACCAGTTTTAAAAAAAAGCAAAAACAAGTCATGGTGACCTTGATGGTGAGAAACCTCTCAGTGATGTGTGATACCATTTCTGGGCAGAAATAAAAAAAATAAAAAGAAACTCAATTAACAAGCTGC
>NC_063363.1:7491373-7506669 GCF_021869965.1 Rhincodon typus
AGGGAGGGTAGGAGGCCTTGGGGTGGTGTCCAGGAGGAGGGGGTGTGTTGGAAGCGGGAGAAGGGGTCAGTAGAGGGAGGGTTAGGTTCACGGTTGAAGAAGTAAGCGTGGAGGCGGAGGCGGCGGAAAAACTGCTCTATGTCCAAGCGTGAGCGGTATTCGTTGATGTGTGGGTGGAGGGGGACAAAGGTGAGCCCTTTACTGAGGACTGACCGTTCGTCCTCAGTAAGGGGTAGGTCTGGAGGGGTGGTGAAGACTTGAGTTCGCTTTGTCACATTGTCTCAGGTTTTTCTATGTAATATGTTTACAGCGTCTCAAATCCATTTCCCAATCGATAGAGGGCAGAGTCCCACAGGATTGGCTGTTGGGAGAATTTGGAAAATACCACAGCGAAACACTAGATGGTGCTCTCCCAAGGTTGGTCATGTGACATATTCTTAAAGACAATGCAGAAAGTACTTTGCTCTGCACACAATCCTCTGTGCCGAGTCTCATTTTTAATTTTTACACCTCCTCTGAAATTTGTTAGGGTGTTTGATTACACCAAATGTGCCGTAAACAGCTTTTGTTGTTATTTCATAGCGCAGCCCCGTGGAGTCTTCACAAGCTTGCAGTGGATAAAAAAGATTTGCCTTTGTAAAGTCAAGGAGAAACTTTGGCAGCATCTCTGGAGAGAGAAAGGAGGTTATTGTTTTGAGACTGGTATGGCTCTTGTTTGGAAGGGAAACACTGTCCTTGGTTGAATCTAGGCACCAGATCTCCAAGGCCAGTGGTCTGCATAAAAGCTATGATCAGAGAACACTGATTGTGTGAGCAAGCAGTCCACCTGTAAATGATGGAGTACAGGAGGGATCCATTACCTGTACGTGGCACATTTCATAAAGTTTAATGTGGTGTGATCAGATGTTGAGTGTCCAGTAGAATTACACAGCAGGAAAGCACAGGGAAGTGGCATTATAAAGACTGTGGTAGTCTCCAAAATAGCAAACAACAGTGCTTCAATCTTGAATGACAGCCTTACTGTTATAATAGGCAAAGCAGTAAAATGTGAAAATGACACACACTGACCCAGCTTCAAAACGGAGCTCCAATATGTTCAGTATGTTCAAAGATCAAAGAGCATTACAGCACAGGAACAGGCTCTTTGGCCCATCAAACCTGCACCAACACGTAATAACTTTCCAAACTATAAACCTTTTGCATCCATGCAGTCTGTATTCATCTACTCCCTGCCTATTTATGTAATTGTCAAGATACCTCTTAAATATTGCTATTGTATCAGCTTCATTTTCAAATATTTTCCCCTTGGGGGTGCTAGGGAATAGGATTGGTTAGTAGAGGGTTTGATATGGGTGGGGGCAGGGCTTATAGGTGCATGCTGTTGAGTTAGATTATAAGACCATAGGAAGAAGTAGGCCATTCAGCCCATCAGGTTTTCTTCGCCATTCAATGAGACCATGATAGTTCTCGACTCGAGTTTCCTGACTTTTACCTATAAATCTTGACTCTCTTACAGATTAAAACTGTCTATCTTGAAATATATTTGACCTCCCAGCCTCGCTAGACCTCTACAATGTAAAGACCTCTGTAAAGAACTCCACAGATAAATCACCCTTTGAGATAAACAGTTCCTTCTCATCTCTCTCTTATGTGTGCGACCCCTCACTCTGAGATTATGCCCTCAGGTCCTAGACTCTCCCACAAGGGGAGACAATCTCTGCATATCTACCTTGTCAAGTTCCCTAAGAATCTTAAACACAGAAATTACTGGATAAGCAGGTCTGGCAGCACCTGGGGAGGGAAATCAGAGTTAACATTTCTGGTCAAATGACCCTTCCTCAGAACTGATGGTAGCTAGGAAAATGTTGGTTTATATGCAGAAGATAAGGTGGAGGGAGGGGATAAGGAGTAAATGATAGGTGGGGATAGAGCCCAAATAGAGAGAAGAACAGTTGGACAGACATGGGAGTTGATAACAATATGGCTCGGATGAAGAATAGCTATTAATGGGGACTGTTAGTTGCTAACAATAGGTAGTGTGTAATGGCAGGCTGTGTAGTAACAAGGCTTGCTGTGTGGGGTAGGGGGCTGGGACATAGGACAGTTTAGGCCCTAAAATGATTGAACTCGATACTGAATCCGGAGGGCTGGAGGGTCCCCAAGCGGAAAATGAGGTGTTGTTCCTCCAGCTTGTGCTGAGCTTTGCTGGAACACTGTAACAAGCCAGAGACGGAGATGTTGGCCAGGGAACAGGTGGTGTGTAGCAGGCAACTGGAAGCTCAGGGTATTTTTTGCAGGCAGAGCGTAGATATTCTGTGAAGTGATCACCCAGCGTACACTTTGTTTCTCCAATGTAGAAGAAACCACATTGTGAGCAGCGAATGCAGGAGCCTAGATTGTGGGATGTACAGGTAAAGGGCTGCTTCACCTGGAAGGTGTGTTTGGGCCCTTGGATACTGGGGAGGGATGAAGTAAACAGGTGTTAACACCTTTGGTGATTGCAGAGGAAGGTGCCATGACGCTGTGGGGTGGGGGGTGGGGTGGTGGCGCAGTGGGGGGAGATTGTTGGGAGGGAGGGAAGAGTGGACCAGAGGGAATGGTCTCTGTGGAAGGCTGACAAGGGAGGGGAGGGGAATATGTGTCTGGCGGTGGCATCTCGCTGGAGGTGGCGGAAATGGTGACTAATGATCCTCTGGATGTGGATGCTGATGGGATGGTAGGTGAGAACGAGAAACTCTTTATTGCTGTTCTGGGAGGGGAGAGAGACGGTGAGGGCTGAAGTGCAGGAACTGGGTCAGACCTGGCTAAAGGCCCTGTTAACAACGGGGCTGGGGAATCCTCGGTTGAGGAAGAAGGTAGACATTTCGGAGGCTCCCTTGTCGAAGTTGGCCTCATTGGAACAGATGCAGTGGAGACAGAGGAACTGAGAGAATGGGATAGAACCTTTACAGGAAGCAGGGTGTGAGGCTGTATAGTCCAGGTATCTGTGGGAGTCAGTGGGTTTATAGTGGATATTGGTGGCCAGTCTATCCCCAGAAACTGAAACAGAGATGTCGAGGAAGGGAAGAGAGAACTCAGAGATGGACCAGGTGAAAGTGAGGACAGGGTGAAAATTGGAAGAGAAATTGATAAACTTTTCCAATTCCAGACGAGAGAGGGAAGCAGCACCGATGATATCACCGATATACCGGTGAAAGAATTGCGGGTGAGGACAGGAATAGGACTGGAACAAGGAATGTTCCACGTACCCCATGGAGAGACAGGCATAACTGGGGCCCATGTGGGTACGCATGGCCACCCCCTAACCTGAAAAAAGTGGGAGGAGTTAAAAGACAAGTTGTTCAGGGTGAGGATGAGCTGTGCCAGACAGAAGAGGTTGTTGGTGGTAATGATTCAGGGAGAAATGGAGAGCCCTGAGACCATCCTGGTGGGGGATGGACGTGTAAAGGGATTGCACGTCCATGGTAAAGAGGAGGCGGCTGCAGCCCACGAACTGGAAATTCTGAAACTGATGTAAAGTGTGAGAGGAATCGCAGATATAACTGGACTGGGACAGAACCAGGAAAGAAATGATGAGTTCTGTGGGGCAGGAGCAGGCAGAAACAAAAGGTCTGCCTGAGCAGTCCTGTTTGTGGATTTTGGGAAGGAGGTAGAAGCGAGCTGTGTGGGGTTGGGGGACTATCAGCTTGGAGGCAGTTGGGGGGAGGTCACCAGATAATATGAGGTTGGTGACCGTAATTGATACAATGGTCTGGTGTTCCATGGATAGGACAAGGTATATGAGAGCTGGCGCTCAGCCTCTGCAATGTAGAGGTCAGTCCACCAGACAGCAACAGCGCCGGTCTTGTCAGCAGGCTTAGTTATAAAGTCAGGTCTATAAGAATCTTGCACATTTCAATATGACAGCGCCACATGAAAACCCAGATGGTACAAAACACACCTGCATAATTCATTCTCTGAAGAAGGGTCCAGACCGGAAACGTCAGCTTTCCTGCTCCTCTGATGCTGCCTGGCCTTCTGTGTTCACCCAGCTCCACACTGTGTTATCTCAGATTCTCCAGCATCGGCAGTTCCTACTATCTCTGCATAATTCATGGCCACCCAACCTCCACACTCCTCCCCCCGCCCCCCACCCCCACTCACCCAAACAACCACCCACAGCACCCCCCCCACCTGGTTAATATCAAGGCTATGGTTTCCAGACCTAGTGCGAAGTGTTTTATCTGTAATTACATTCAGCGGCAGGATAATGCTCAAATTGTCCCGATTATATCCATTCTCCACTTTTTAACACCACTTTAATTGCCTCCAACGAGAGCAGACATTTTCAACGCTAATTAAATTTAGGCGCCTTGAAAACGGAAAAAGACAAAGATTTTAACACCATATAAATCTTCAATTTAATTCATCTTCAACTATTACCATGTTAAGGTATGTCAAAGTCAGTTTATGGGGGAACTTGAGGCCTCTTCTCAGATTACAGCATGAGCTGGAATTTTCTGGAATTCCCCTTTCATTTCCTGGCCTGTGACTGGATTCTCCTGTCTGAGGTCAGTAATCTCACCAACTTTCCTTAGATTTTAGTAGCCAGCCCTGACAATTTTCTTCCTTCAATAAATCATGGAATGATTCAGCAAAGAAACAGATCATTCTGCCTATCTTGCCTGTGACAGCTCTTCAAAAACACTGTTCAATTATAGTCACAACCCACGAGTTTCCATCCTATTCTGTAGCTTTTTCCCTTCAACTTTTTATCTATTTGGGAGCGACTGTTGAATTTACTTCCATCACTCCTTTTCACAGCATTCCACATTTCCTCATGTTGCTTCTAGTTCTTTTTCCACATTGTTACACTTTGCCCATATGTTCGCTACGAGTATCACTTCTTGTATGCTTTATGTGTGGAATCGTATTGAATATATTCTATATACAGCAAACTTTGTTTTAACCAGCACCTTATGAACCAGCGCTCTTGATAAAATGACAAAAAACTATATACCTGAAATACCACAAAGTTTACGGTATTAACACCATCTTGCGATGTCTGAGTGGTCAGTTGAGGGTGCAAGTGAGAAGTTGTCTTATTATTCAAGTGATTGATGCTATAAGTAAAATAAAGCAGTCATGTGTGTTCTCCCTACATTACAAGCGAGTGTTTTTTTAATGTATGGAGGTGATGGCTTAGTGGTATTATCACTAACCTATTAACCATAAATTCAGCTAATGATCTGGGAACAAAAACAAAGTTGTTGGGAAAGCTCAGCAGGTCTGGCAGCATCTGGGAAGGAAAAAAATGGAGTTAACCTTTCTTGAGGAAGGTTCACTGGACCCAAAACGTTAACTCCGTTTTTTCCTTCACAGATGCTGCCAGACCTGCTGAGCTTTTCCAGCAACTTTGATTTTGTTCCTGATATACAGCATCTGCAGTTCTTTCAGTTTTTAATGATCTGGGGATCTGGGTTCAAATCCTGCCATAGAAGATGGTGGAATTAATGGTCTAATGAAGACAATTGTTGGGGAAAACCTTAACCAGTGTCTTTTGGTGAAGGAAATCTGTCATTCTTACCTGGTCTGTGGTTGACTCTTAACTGCCCTCTGGGCAATAAATGCTGGCCGAACCAGAAATGCCTACATCCAGTGAGTGAATATAAAAAAGAAAATTGATTAGTGGACCATTTGATCAACCAGCACACTTCTGATCCCACAGAGTAATAAAACATTTGCTGTAAATGCATTCATGATTGTTTTACTCTAAAACCTGCCAACGTTTCACTGCACCTTGGAACGTGTGGGCAGATAATTGTTTATTTCATACTTCTAAGTCTGTGTACTCCCCTCTTCACATTTCTCAACAGTGCCAAATGAACTTCTCCATATGGATCTCCTAATGTTTAAATCAACCTCGATGTCTTTTGGTTTGTTATCAATTTTTTTTTTCACAAACTTGTTATTAAATTCCATCACTGGACTTACGTTTTTCTGAGACTCTAGGGAATGATGTATCGCTCCTCCTAGCTGGTCCTCCTCAATGTTTCTGCGATTGAACTTTGCTTTGTCTGTCATGATCAAATTTCTTTCTCAAGGCTGCTTCTTAAAAACTTATTAGGATCAGAAGTGAATTTTCATCAGACTGTGCAAAGATACTATTCATATATATGATAGCAAAGCAGAAAGTCATTTCCTTATGAATGACTGATCACAGAACTCAAATACTTTATCTGACAGTCCATTACTAGCACTTAGTATTACATTTATTTTAAATGAATATAATTGCTTTAAGCAATTCCAAGCATGACACAAAATATAATTTTACTGTATAGAAATTTGTTTTACAATGTTTGCACATTCTTTCTTTTCAAGGTCATGGACTTTTTAAATTGGTATATTTAATTCATCCTTCCCACAGAGTTCAATTTTGCAAAAAGCTTAATTTTAGTTAAACAGAGCGCAATGATTCATAACAAACTCACAAATTTAATGATATACAAAAGGATATATAGTGAGGGGGGGTTACAAATGAAAATTTTGGTGCAAATATTAGCTAGGAGAGCTGAGGAGACCCAGAGTAGGCCAGGCAGCTCTGCTATTCAGTAAGATCATGGTTGATCCGATTTTAACCTCCACTTTATGTTCCTGCATACCCTTGATAATCTTTCACCCCTTGGTAATCAAGAACCTATCTCACTCTGCCTTAAAAATATTTTAAGCTCTGCATCCACTGAATCTTCGAGAAGGGAATTTCAAAGATTCACAAACAATCTGAGAGGAAAAAAATGTTTCCTCATCTCTTGGGACATTTTATTTTTAAACTATCACCTCCCGTTCTAGACTCTCAAAAGAGGAATCATCCTTTCTCCATTCATCCAGTCAAGTCTCCTCAGGATCTTATATGTTTCTATTAAGTCTAACTCTTGTAAAGTCCAGACGATACAAGCCCAGCCTGTCTGGCCTTTCCTCATAAGGCAATTTGGAAACGTTAACTTCACAAAGATTTGCTCCACAAAATCACCTAGATGTTAAATCAGAGTAAAATCCAGTCTTTTTTTTCTGAGGAGAAATTGTTGGAGACGCTTTGAGTGCAAGGCAGTTGGAATATAAAAGTAAGGAAGTCTTGGTATATTTATACAGGACTGAATCTTATCAGAAATTGGCTAAGTGTCATTTTCAGTGAATTTCATGGAGGGTTTCTCTTTGCTAAGCCTAATGGCTTTTCTCGTGCTATTTTCTCAAATTCACCTCATTACCAATGCACCCTGCCACTAATATGCCCCATTCGTCCTATTCTCTTGCTCTCTGTAGGTGGAGGTATTCATCACCGTTGGGTTATGACATGATTCCTGGTGCTAGTGCCAGCAGTGAACAACCTTTGTGTAACTGCTCAAGTGTTGTCAGGCCAAAGGCTGTTCAGCATGGTTCATGTCATGCTTTGGACATGGTTGGCATGGGAAAACTGGCATCCCACGTCACGGACAGAGATTTGGAGATCCTGGTGGACAGGATGGTGCAGAAGAGTGCTTTGCTTTTTCTCCAGGACTGTCAAAGGAGGCCACAACAGTAGACCCTGCAAAAAACAAAACCCACAGAACTGTGGATACTGGAAATCTGAAACAAAAATTAGAATTGCTGCAGAAACTCAGCAGGTCTGGCAGCATCTGTGGAGACAGAAACAGAGTTAACGTTTTGGGCCCAGTGACAGAACAGTTCTGAAGAAGGGTGACAGGGCTCAAAATGTTAACTCTGCTTTCTCTCCACAAAAGTTGCCAGACCTGCTGAGTTTCTCCAGATCCTGTCAATCTGGTACAAAGTTGTCACCCAGGTCAATGTGGTCTCCATGGTTTGGAGAAAGGACCAGGTTCATGAGCTTCTCTGGTTGGCCAAATACTCTCATCCTCTCTCTGCTACCTCCCATTCACTCTGTCTCTGCTATTGCATTCACCTCCCACTAAGGGTCATGTTCTAACTCTACCACATGCAACATTTTCCCTTGCTCTCTTTTATCCCTCCCAATACCCCTCACTACAAACCGTGCATGGCCTCTATACCTCCTGCTCACTCACTCAGGACACTATACCACCTTCTCCCACCTATGTCAGCACTAACAGCTGTGCCAGCCACTCTCAGCTCACTCATTAAAAAGCGCAGCATGCTCAAGAGGTTGAATTGTCCATGCTTGCTCCTAATTCTTATGTTTTCAGTCCCTCCCTTTCAGTCATTTTATCTCATTCCAGGAGAGAACGGTCCACAATAGTGCAGATATAGCTGAGGCAGATGGTGGGGTATCCAACATTCAGCTTCTCATCCCCTCTGAGGAGAAGATCCTGGTGCTGGTTGGTAAGGAAGGAGCCTCATGTGGAAATACCAAAACCCTCTGTGCCCTGACAACCAATTAAGAAGCATTTTCCATTGGTCACTCTGAAGGTATTCACATGCCCAAATGTCTGCACCTTGCTCCTGATGCATTCTCTCCTTTATCTCCGACAGGCGCCCGTTTCAACAGCACAGTCAGACAGCCAAGAGACTAGTCCCACTCGACATCTCCTTCTCTACCTTTGAGGAAGAATAGACAGAAGCCTCAGAGGAAACATGAGCAAGCCCATCTTCTGCAACCCCCTCCCCACACCCACACCACCAGCTCAGACACTGATAGCTCGATGGCTACATTAGATAGTTTTGAGTTGTGATGCCAAGAGCATGGGGTCAATTCCTGTGCTGGCTAAGGTCATAAAGAAAGTCATGTCTTCTCAACCTCACTCCTATACCTTAGGTGTGGTGACCCGCAACTTAAACACTAATGAGAGAGTTGGACTATGGTGACTTTATTAGATAACAACATAAAATATTTTTTTTCGGGTTACCAAAGTGAACAATTAAACACTTTATCTGTATCAGATTTTCGATAACAGGATTTATTTACCAAGTTTCTTAATGAACACGATTATTTGTTTATTATCAAAAGAAAACTTACTCAAAGTTGCAGCAATAATTGGTTAACATTTGCAGGCAATAATATAGACAAAATAATACCTACTTTTCTAAATCTCCCCAAACACACGCACAAACCCAAACATATATCTAGACAGCTTGCTCAGGAAACACAATCTTAAGATGTTTCTCCAGTCATCCTTTCAAAAGAATACTTAGGTTTCATCCTGAACTCAAAAAGAGGGTTTTATTTTCAGAAACATCAGAGAGATCATATGGGCACCTTGTTCTTAACAGGCTTCCCTCCGACTGTACCGGTTAAAACAAACACCTCACCACGTCAGTCACTAAACAAACCAGTCCCATCAATGGCCTACAGCAAATCAAGTAGTTATCATCAGACTTATGGATTGGCAAAAAGGAAGATGGTTGTGATGGCTGGAGGTCAGTCATCTTAGCTTTAAGACATCTTTGCATTAGTTCCTCAGCATAGTGTTCTTGGCCTAACCATCTTCATCAAGGACCTTCTGACCATCATAAGGTCAGAAGTAGGGATGTCCACTAGGGACTGCAAATGTTCAGCAGTATTTGTGGCCTTTCAGATACTGTCTGTGACTAAATGCAACAAAATCTGGACAATATCAAAACTTGGGCTGACAACCAGCAAGTAAATTTTGTACCATGTGAGTGTCAGGCAATGACCATCTCCAACAAGAGAGGAGTTAACCATTGCTGCTTGATATTCAATAACATCACCATCTCTGAATCTCTCACCATCAATATCTTGAGGGTTGCCCTTTGTGCCTTGCCCAGCTTTGAATTGCAGTACACTCCCTTGAAAAGCTGCAAGCTAGAATGAAGCTTTGTCTCTAGAGACGTGTGGAATCATCACTGATTCCATTTTCTCACTTACAAGGTGTGTGTGGAAGATATGTGCAGGGCAGACCTAGCACAAACCCTGCATGAGGCTTGTAGTGTCAGTGTTGTCCACATTAGTGCAACATTTTGGTTGCAATCATCAATGACATGACTCAAGGTTCTCAGATGCCTGAGGCTATCATCAGTCGGAGTCAGCTGCTTGTGAGAGAAGAGGAACTCTTGGCTGTTACATCTTCTTCTAACTTTGGGAGATTTGAAGAGGCTGCTCCTAAATTAATTCCAGGGTTTGAGCAGTTTAGCCTTGAACTCTTTAGAGTTTGGAAGGATGAGAAAAGATCTAATTGAGGGATATAAGATGCTAAAGGGGATTGACAAAGTAGGTATAGAGTGGATGATTCCCTTTGTGGGGTAATCTGGAATGAAAGGTAGTAGTTTTGAGCTAAGAGCTGGCAGTTTTAAAAGAGAGATAAAGAGGAATTACTTCTGTCAAAGGATTGTGAATCTGTGGAAGCCGGCATACTGAATAAGGTTAAGGAGTCGGAGGAGATAGACAGATTTCTAATTAGTAATGTATTAAAGTGTTATGGAGAGCAGGCAGGAAAGTGAATTGGAGGCTGAGTATAGATCAACATGATCGTATTAAATAGCAGAGCAGGGTTGAGGAGCTGAATTGTCAGAGGTTGTTGCCTTGCTCGCCAAGCTGGCTTGCTTTTGTTCAGACGTTTCGTCACCATGCTAGGTGACATCATCAGTGGGTCTCCGATGAAGCGATGTTATTCTACTCTGGTTGGAATTTATACTGTCCGGTCCTTTATGGTGAGTACTGTCATTTCCGGTTCTGTTCTGTATGGGTTTATATATGGGGTCTAATTCTATATGTTTGTTGATTGCATTACAGGTGGAGAACCATGTTTCTAGGAATTCCCGTGTGTGTCTATGTTTGGCTTGGGCTGCTATGGTTACGTTGTCCCAGCTTCATCGAAGGCCTCACTGATGATGTCACCTAGCATGGAAACAAGCCAGCTCAGCAAAAGCAAGTCATCAACCTCACCCACAACCTGAGCAAATAGTCTTTGCTAAAATGTTAAAAGGCTAAACTGTCTGCTTCTGCTCCTTGTTCTTATATTCATCTCTCAAATGGGTGCAACTTAGCCAGCTCTGACAGTGAAAAAGGCATTATAGCAGGCATTTTAAGAGTGCAAGTGCCATATATATTTACAGAAGTGCAAGATAATGTGTAATGAATGTGTCACCTATGCACCCTCAGCTATTTTTATTCATTGCTTTGCTCCCACTGCGTCCTAGTGCTGTCCCGAATTCTGCAACTGAGGTGGAGGGAACCTACTGTGTGGTCAGCTGTTCACATCTCTCCTCCCTCCCTTAGAGCACTGTGTTCACCAGTAGAAGCTGCAGAAAGCATTCCATCTCTCTCTTACTGCTCTGTAGGATGCTCAAATATTTCAGGGCAACTTAACTATCTACACAAAATTGGAAGCACTGAAGGTCAGCTAATGGTGGAGCGGTCAAAAGTAGCTGCCTTAGGTCTTTTGTTAGCCAATTGCCTACCTAGGGAAACTTTCCTGCACAACACTCAGGTAACAATTGCTGACTGAAGCCTTTAAAACTGTTTTGCCACGCAATATCAGTGCCCAGATTTAGTGACTGCTTAATGGTGATTACAAGTGTAATGTATAAATACTGGAAAGTCCAAAGATTTTCAGCATCCAATCAAATGGATTAAAAAGAAAGTTATTCAGCAACAGGGAAGGACAAGAACTGTAAAGCCAAGCAGGTTCGTGTGTACTTTGGTTTAAGCAGGAGGCTTGTCACTCTCAATGACAGATAGCTCTGTCATATTCTCTTGGGTGTCTTTCCTGGTCAATGTCTTGCTCCTCACTCTTGTCTTCACCGTCAGAAATTGCTGTCAATCGCCGATTTCCTTTGCATCCAAGACATTTTCACTCAGCAGTTTGAGAAACAGGGGAATCTGTGTCAGGATTTTTGACTAGGTTAAAATGTCCAGCAGAGACATATGACTTTGGTTTAACCCTTAATGAGATGCTGAGAGACCATTCAGTATGTGGGATTAGTGATGTAACCATGCAGAAGTGCCTACTAGCTGAAGCCCAACTGGACTGCAAACAGGCACTACAACTGGCTTTATCGTTAGAAAATGCGATAAATGGAGCACATGAGTTGCAGGGTATTCTGACGGAAGTGGACACCTTCATCAGTCTGACTGGGCTTGAGGAACACCACTTGAGGAAGACAATTCCATAGACTTACGCAGGACGTATCCTGAACAGAGGGACTCCAGGTCAGCCCACAGCAAAACCTCACAACAAAACCAAGCCCCAGCTAAATGGTTAAAAGTTTCTTCATGATCCATACTCGAGATAGCAAAAGAGTTCCAATAGACCTAAATCAAGTGAAAGAACTCATAGGCCAGTATCCAGGAGAGTACACACCCTGGGAATTCCATCTACATCTGATTTGGAACAGTTAAATTGTTTAGCAACATCCAAATCAGAGCCAATCAAAACAAACATCTGGTTAAATGGTCACCCAGTTCTAATAGAGGTCAATACCAGTGCAGCCGTTTCAGAGATTGCAGAACCAGTTTTTAACAAAATTCGCTCTGGACTCCAACTCTACACCGCGAGTGGTACCACCACTGGAACAGTCCATTGGATGCAGAAAGTTCGGTCTTCGCCAAACTGAAAGAACTGCTGCTGATGGGGGAAACCAAAAGACCATCATAACCAGAACTGAAACCTTTTTGTACCCAGAGATACCAGATCACAATAGAGGACGGCAATTATTATGGGGAGCAAGAGTGATTGTCACGAGTAAAGGTCGCTGCCAGATACAGGCTGAACTCCACTAGGGTCATCTAGAGGTTTCCAAAATGAAGGTGTTGGCGAGAAGTTCTGTTCGGTGGCCAGAATTGGATGCAGACATTGCTGTGTGGTGGGGCAGTGCCCAGAGTGCCAATAAGGAGAGAAATTAGCACCAGCAGCTCCTCCACATTCATAGACATGGCCGGGTAAACCCTGGACTTGATTACATGTCAACTGTGCTGGTCCTTTCATGGGTTCAATGTTCTTAGTCATTGTAGATGTCCACTCAAAATGACTGGATGAGCGTAGAGTTCATCCATCAAACACAGGGACAGTGATTGAAAACTGCACATGTCTTTTGCAATACATGGACTCCAAGAACTGTTGGTCACAGATAAAAGGCCATCGTTTACCAGCAGGGAATAAAATTGAATGGTATTTGTCAAATAAAGACAGTTCCATACCACCCATCATCCAATAGTCTGCCAGAAAAGCAGTCCAAATTTTGAAGGCAAACTTAAAGAAACAGCCTGCAGCTTCATTACATACCGCACTGCCCTGGTTCCTTTTTAATTATAGGCTCAGCCCTCATGCAACTACAACAATAGCTCCAGCAGAGTTGCTAATGGGGAGAAGACGCTACACCAGGTTAAATCTGATCCTGAATGCTGGACACAAGACTCTGCTAAGTGAGAAAGACAGTTTACTTCAGGCAAGTTTAGTGTAGGAACCATGGGAATGCCCTACATGGGTGAGAGGCATGGTCAATGCCAACTCAGGTCCAGTGACATATAAAGTTCAGGTAGGTACAATGTTCCTAAGAAGGCACGTGGACTATGTGAAAGCTGCAGACTCACAAACTGTGCATGAGAAAAATGTGCCCAGTTCCTCATAGCCTTTCAGACTGTTCTGGAACCTGAGGGTTCTCCCTCTCCATCAAGCGTTCAAGATACCTCAGAATCTGGGATGGACACGATGGATGTCGCTGCCTCAACGCCTTTGCCACCTGAAGAAGCAAATGAATTTCTTCTGAGACCCTCAGGGCACAAGAGGCGAGCTACTTGTGCATTATACGCTGCCCATATCAGAGGCAGAATTGGAGGAACCTGCCCTAGGAGGAGCTACAAAAAAAAGAACAGGCCTATGTCATTGGACCAAGAGGGGGAGAGATGTAGTGATTGTAATGAGGTCAGTCGGGTGGACTCATAGAATATGAGTTCCCTGATTGGGACTGCTAATCTGTTCCAATCAGGGAGCCCTGGCTGACAGCTAAGTACAGGACTATCAGACATCTATTTCACTCTGAAAGCTGGCTCTGAGGATGGATCAGTGTTAGGGGCTTTCCATGTGTAAATAAATGGTGATTTAGTGATGGGATTTGGGCCTCTGTAGAGTTATTTCAACTGAGATAGTTTAGTAGGTACTGAGGGGCAACAATCTAGAAGTACAGGCCATATCCCCAAGAACCCAAAGGGTTGACCATTCCAGACTGAAATGTGGAGTAATTACTTCACTCAGAGAGATCTGGATCTTTGAAATTCTCTTCTCCAGAGCTTTGCTGAACCATTGATCATTCTAGATTGAGACTGACAGATGCTTGGCTACTTAAGGAACCAAGCGATAAAGAGAGCAGGTGTCAAATGGGGTTGATGTAAAAAAAATTTAATGAATGGCAAAGAAGGTGCAAAGGGGCCAGTGATCTGCACCGTATGGTCTCAAGTTCCTGTTATCTGTGCAACATTTACCCCTGATTAGTTAAAACCAGTATTGCCTTCTCCTAACCTTGTCCTTAGTGTACAGTAATTACTCAGATTTATTCCATATTGTTTTACTATCTTGAAAACCTCTGTGGTGTCACATCTCAGGATCGTCCTTTTAACATTGAGATATTAAGGATTTTATCCATTTTTCTTCACACCTGACATCCCTGACTGCTAATTACAGCCTTATGGCTCTTCTGATCGCTGCGACATGGCCCATGAGACTGTGAGCCCAGTGCACTGCTGAGGGAATCCTGCACTTTTGGGGGTGAAACATTTTGGTCATTGTAACAGTTGTAACTAACTGTTACAAAGATTAAGGTGTGATAAGGAAACAGCAGGCAAATGGCAAATTATTGAGGGATAAAATTCAGACTTTGATTTATTGCAGAAATTAAGTGAATAAACCAGTTGGTGCAGGAATTCAGAGCTATTATTTTTTAAAATTCATTCATGGGATGAGGGCATTGCAGGCTAGGCAGCATTTATTGCCCAGAGGGCATTTAAGAGTCAACCACATTGCTGGGGGTCTGGAGTCACATGTAGGCCAGACCAGGTAAGGATGGCAGTTTCCTTCCCTAAAGGATATTAGGGAACCAGATGGTTGACAATGGATTCATGGTCATCATTAGATTCTTAATTCCAGATATTGATTGAATTCAAGTTCTACCATCTGTTGAGGTGGGATTTGAACCCAGGTCCACAGAACATTATTTGGGTCTTTGGATTAACAGTGCAGCAATAATACCACTAGGCTATCACCTCCCTTATATTATACTGTAAAGGTTTCAACACTGTAAAGGAAACATATAAACATTCACAACAAGGTGCAGGGCTGGATGAACACAGCAGGCCAAGCAGCATCATAGGAGCAGAGAGGCTGACGTTTCGGGCC
>NC_063363.1:7516669-7520995 GCF_021869965.1 Rhincodon typus
TCCGTCCTCCCTGGACTGACCTATCCCCTTCCTAACTCCCTACCTACACTCACCTTTACTGGCTCCATCCCCGCCTCTTCGACCTGTTTGTTTCCTCTCCACCTATCCTCTCCTCTATCCCTCTTCTATCCGCCTCCCACTCTCTCCCTATTTATTTCAGAACCCCCTTCCCCTCCCCCTTTTCTGATGAAGGGTCTAGGCCCGAAACGTCAGCCTCTCTGCGCCTATGATGCTGCTTGGCCTGCTGTGTTCATCCAGCCCTGCATCTTGTTGTCTCGGATTCTCCAGCATCTGCAGTTCCTACTAACTCTGATATAAATATTCACAGTTTTGTTGAACAAGTAAAAGCAAATTACAATGTAAGACATCCGAAGAAGTCAGAATTTTACAGTGTGCGTGCTTTTGGGAAGCTGTTATCTTAATAAGTAAACTAATGGTGGTAACCAGAAAACCTCTGTTGAGAGCTTTTTGTTAGAAGTCACACAACACCGGGTTATAGTCCAACAGGTTTATTTGAAATCGCAAGCTTTTGGAACACTGGTCCTTTGGACGAACAACACCCCAGTCCAACACTGGCACCACCCCATGAGGGCTTCTTGTGGCATATTGGAAGTGTCCTGACTTCTGGCCTCGGAAGTCTGGGCTCAACTTCCATCTGCCACAAAGGTGAACATCTCAGAAGGAGACACTGGTACAAAAACTTAATCAGTGTTTGAAATAAGTGCACTGGTTATACTAAGCTCCATTTTGAGTTACACAAGACTGGTATGAATTTTTACTGGTTAGGGTGTGTCAGAATATTTTCAAACAAATTGATTAAAATAACTTGATTTGATTTGTTTATTATTAAATGTGCCGAGATGAAAAGTTTCGTTTTGCGTACAGTTCCTTGACAGGCTGCAAAGAGTTTCGTTTAAGTCAGACAGCAAATCTTCACTTTTCTTTCTGCAAATGAGTACCATCATCATATCTGTTTTGGTATGACTGTCAGTTTGAATGCTGATCATTTTTGGCGAATTGAAAACAGGAAATACCAACTGCTAAACACTGTTTTCACCTTAGGACTGGTTTGCACACCAGCCTTTTGTTGTTATGTTTCCCCATAGTGATGGTTAGCCCAGATACTTTGCCCAAGGGGAGGGTCTTTGTCTGAGTGTCCACAGTGCTGCCAGCTGTAACTGGTATGTGCTACAACACATTGCCTGAGCCTTATAATTTTTTATTACATTTTGATGAGATAAGCCCAGCTGTGACCCTTTCAACCCCTCATGATTGTTGTAGTATTTAAACAGGTTGATGGAATTGGAGTCTTCCTGTGTGTGAGACAGCTCAACAAGATGTCTGAAAATTGGTGAACTTGGCCATGAGAAGCAAGAGAAATGGACAAATACAAATCAACAATAAATTGTTTAGCGCAGTGAAAGATTACAAATTTAATTTCAGAGTTGAAATTAATATAGTGATGTTTTATCAGGAAGAAAATGACAGTATTGAGATCAGTTCCCAGAGACAAGATGATTGTAAGAGTGAAAAATGATAAAGTTGGAAGATTAGTCGCTGTGTTTAATCTTTGAGTTTCTCCAGCAATTTCTATTTTTGTTTATTAAATTCATCCCTGCAATGTTGTCTTCAAGCTTTGTTCAGCTTGTACTTAAAGGTAAACAACTTGTCAGTTAGTTTTAGGGAGTGTCCAGTTGATTGAGAAATGCTTTCTACTTTATCTTTTCCGGTAGACGTCACGACGTTTAAAATTGAATATCGTACATAAAATATATTGTAAGGTCAAAGGATGACTCAATCTTTCCCAATTTGTTCCCTGGAACACAATTTCACTCTCGTGAAATTACATCTAGAGTGTTGTGTGAAATTCCGGGCATTGTATGAATTAATTCTAACTAGGGACAGGAATGAATTCCAACAAAGAGCAAGAAATGTTGTTTGTCGCTGCAATTCGTTATTCTTAATTGTTATTTTTCAGAATTGTGATTCGTTGTGCAGTAGTAGAAACAAATCTCCAATTGCATGAGAAATGTTAACATCAATGTTATCAAATCAGACCAGAAATTCAAACTTATTTTCTACAGATACAATAACTGAGATTGCTATACATGATAAAGAAAAAGAAAAAGACAAATATTTTGCACAGCATAGGATAGCACAAAGAACTTCAGAGCCAGTGAAGTAACTTTGAGGTGTAGCCAATGTTTTAATGTCGGAAAGATGCAGCCAATTTACAAATAGCTGACTGTCACAGTCTGTGTTATGACAATGATAAATTAATCCACATTTGTGATTGAAGGTTAAGTGTCAGTCAAGACGCTGGGTAGAACTACCTGCTGATTCTTTGATCTTTTACGTCCAGCCAAGCAGATAAATAAAGCAGGAGCAAATTACTGCAGACAGTGGAATCTGTACATTAAAGCTCTGAGGAAGAGTTATCTAGACTCGAAACGCTACCTTGCTTTCTCTTCATGGATGTTGCCAGACCCGCTGTGATCTCCAGCACTTTTTGATTTCAGTAATCAAGGGCTCCATTTAACTTCTCATAACTGCTGGCTTAGATTTTTGTGCACAAGTCCCAAAGTAGGAATTGAATCCAAAACTTTTAGACCCTATGCAAGAGCCCTATCAAAGGATCTGCAGCTGACACAAAGCTATTAAACATCCAATGTTGTTTTTGAAAAGAAATCACAAAGTGCTATTTCAAACAGTCCTTTAAAAGAGCTGCTGAGTCGGACTGTTAGTGATTGAGGATTTATTAAGGAATGAAAAACCATTCTTGATCAATGAAAATAATATCAATGTCTAATATCTGAAAAACAGCGAAGGCTATCAAATCTGACTTATTTAGGTGATTCCTGAGGGAGTGAGGAGAGAGTGGGAGGCTCCATTACAAACATTAAAATGTTCAGATTGTTGGGTGTAACTTGAGTCTCTTAACGTAGATCGTCCCTCGTATTTAAATTCCTGTTATGAGAAATAATGTTGCATCCTTTCAGAGAAAGGGAAACTGAAACTTTGATAATTAGCCTATAAAGTCCACATGTGCACTTGGCGCTCGGCAGAATAACTGACTGAGGCAAGAGGTAAGTGCCAAAAAACTTCATACAGTTTAGTTCATGTTTAAGTTGTAACAGTATTGGAAAGGAGATGAGGAGACCTTTCTCTACTCAGCAATTTGTTAAAATCTGGAATGTACTGGCAGAAGGGGTGTGGAACCCGATTCAACAACCTTACAAAATGAAACTGGGAAAATATTTTGTAAAGCAAGCAGAATGGCGGGAAAAACGGGGGAATGGGATTTACTGGATAAATGTTTTAAAGAGACAGCATGAGAAGAAATGTGTCAGATAAGCTCTTTTAGTGCCTCTAATACGATCATTTTAAAATTGTGTTATTGAAAAGAGCAATGCAGTACATCTGCACCAGTGTGAGGTATTTTGTTAACTTAGTGGTAACGAAAGTAGAACAACAAAAACCAATACTGCCCCTTTGGGATTGAGCCAGTGAAGGAACTTTAATGATCTTTGCGAGAGAGAATTGGAGTCCTCAAGTGCGTGAGACAGTTTAGCAATATTTCTGAGAATTGGTGAACTTGCCCGAGAGAAGCAAGAGAAATGGACAATTACAAATCAACAACAAATTGCTCAGCAGAGTGAAAGATTACAAATTGAATTTTAAAGGTGAAATTAATACAGTGTTACTTTATCAGGAAGGAAATGGCAGGACTGAGATCAGTTCCAGGAGACCAGCTGAGTGTAAGAGTGAAGAACGATAGACTGATATAGTTGGAAGATTAGTTGCCGTGTTTAATCTCTGAGTTTCCCTAGCTATTTCTATTTTTGTTTATTAAATTCATTCCTGCAAAGTTGTGCTCCAGCTTTGTGCGGCTTGTAATGAGAGGTCAACAGCTTGTCAGTTAGTTTTAAGGAGTGTCCAGTTGATTGAGGAATGCTTTCAATTTTATATTTTCTGATTGATGTGAACTCATTTAAAATTGGATGTTGTACGTGGACAATATTGTAAGGACAACTCAATCTTTCCCAACATATTTCCTGGAAAACGATTTCACTCAGTTGAAACTACATCTAGAGTGTTGCATAAAATTCGGGGCATTGTGTTCATGAATTCCAACGAGGGACAGGATTGAAGACTAACAAAGAAGAAGAAATGTTGTTTTTCATTGCAAATCATAATTCTTAATTGTTAAGTTTCAGGATTGTGATTCATTGTGCATTGCAGAAACAAATTTCCAATAGCATAGGAAATATCACCTTCTTACTATCAAATCAGACCAGAGTGAAGAAGGTCTAGACCCGAAACGTC